>NW_006400033.1:2585438-2624784 GCF_000299155.1 Elephantulus edwardii
GGCATCCAATTCCCAAATCAATAAGACAGTTGGTTTAATTACCATTGGAAAATGCTTGTCATTCCTCTGTAGCATCTGGTCCCCTCTGGACCCTCATCATTTTCTTCACCTGCTCCCCCTACTGACCAAGCTGTGCAGCTCTGCAACTGCATCCTGGCCCATCCTCACCCTTCTGTCCCCAACCCTCACCTCCTTGTACCCCCAATATGTTTTTCACAATAAAAAAAAAGAAAAAAATTTAGAAGATCTTTCTCCAGTTTTTTTATTTGTGCTTCACTCACCCCAGTGAAATAAGCAGACTGGTTTATTTTATTGACCTTTGAAGACTAGGTTTTGCTTTACTTGTTCCAATCTCTTTCTTTTGTTTGATTTCTGTGTAATTACTTTATGGTTTTATTATGTTTATCATCTTTTCTTTAATTTCCGGTTCTTCTACTGAGGACTGGAGTTAAACCAGTTCTAGGTCACCAATGATCCATTTAAACCAGTGATGGTGGTTGTTGTTAGGTGGTTTTTAAGCATGACTCATAGGGACTCATGGTGGATTTGTTGAAAATGGTGCCTCTGGTATCCTAGGAGTTGTGTATCCCCTGTTCAGTCTGGGGCAAGCACTCAAGGAATGCATCAAATCACTGTGTCACCCTTCTGTCATGCCACCTCCAGAGGGAGCTCTTGTCTGTCAGTTTACAGAATGGTCGTGGTTTGCATGCTGCTGTGATGCTAGATGCTGTGCCACTGCTAGTGCACCTTCCGGGAGAGTCATCCATGGTGAACACGGTTCAGAGAAGTTCAAGACTAAGATAAACTAAGAAACAGGACTGGTCATCCGCTTCTGAAATAAAAGGCATTTGAAAACCATATGGACGACTGAAGAACACTGTTGGCTATAATGCTGGAAGATGAGGCTGTCGGGTTGGAGAGTCCTCAACATGTCACTGGGGAAGAGCTGCCTCCTTAAAGCAGAGTCTACTTTAATGATGTAGGTGAAGTAAAGCTTTCACCCAACTAATTACCTACATTTGTGATGTGGCAGGAGTCAAAATGAGGAGAAATAGCTGCAAACATCCATTGTCCATTATAACTCAAGGTAACCCTATGAACAACAGATGTGAATCTTGATCTGTCCTGGAACATATTTACCAACTCCGAAGTGCTCGAGCTCATTGTTGTATCCGCTGTGTCTATTCATATTGTCGAGGGGCTTCTTCTTTTTCCTCTGGCCCTCATTTTCCCTGGCATGATGTCTTTTCCCAAGAACTGGCACCTCCAAACAACATGCTCAAATTAATTGAGATGAAGTTTCACCATTGTTGCCTCTAAGGAACACGCTCATTGCACTGACTCCAAGACAGATTTGCTTGTTCTCTTGGCAGTCCATGTTGTTGTTGTGTATTGTAGAGTCAGAACCGACTCATAGCTGAACCTCCAGCAGGTTTTCAGGGGCAGTAATTGCATGGGAAGAGATCACCCATCCTTTTCCCATGGAGCAGCTGGAGGCCTCGAACCACGTGCCTTTGGGATTGCAGCACAACTCCTTGCCACTAGGCCACACAGTCCATCGGGTTTTCAATATTGTTCCCCCAAAACATCATTCAAGAGTGTTCTTCTTCTGTAATCCTTATTCATTGTCCAACTTTCAGATGTATAGGAAACAATTGAAAAAAAATGGCTTGGGTGAATTTTGTTTTCAAAGTGACATTCTTGCTCTTTAGCCCTTGAAAGAGACCCTTTGCCACAAGATAAAGGTAAACAACCCAATTGAAAAATGGTCACAGGATATGAACAGACACTTCACTAAGGAAGACATTCAGATAGCAAACACACACATGAAGAAATGCTCAAAATCCCTAGCTCTAAGAGAGATGCAAATAAAAACAACTATGAGATATCATCTTGCCCCAGTAAGAATAGCAAAATTTAACAGAGCAGAAAGCAACACATGTTGGCGTGGCTGTGGAGAGAATGGAACCCTTATTCACTGTTGGTGGGAGTATAAAATGGTACAACCACTGTGGAAGGTGGTGTGGCGCTTTCTCAAAAAGTTGAAAATATAAATACCATTTGACCCAGTAATTCCACTACTGGGAGTATACCCTAAAGAAACCAGAACTACCACCCAAGCAGATATATGCACACCCATGTTTATTGCTGCTTTGTTCACAATAGCAAAGAGTTGGAAACAGCCCAAGTGCCCATCAACAAATGAATGGATAGAGAAGCTGTGGTATATTGGAATATCAATGCAGCACTGAAAAGCAAAGAACTCATGAAATATTATACAAAATGGGTGAGGTGACCATGGAGGACATTATGCTTAGTGAAATATCTCAGTCACAAAAAGACAAATATTGTATAATGCTACTGTTATAGAACAGGACTGATATAGATTGGGAGGAAACTAAGAAAAGAGGGAATAAATAATGTATACGGCATTCAAACAGATGAGGGAGAGAACTGTGTAATTGGAACATATGTTTAAGTATTACTGACAGGACAAGAGTCCAGAATAAGAGTTGCATAGTAAAGTGGTTTGGGTGGGGGGTACTGTATAACAATGAAAGAACTTTTTTTCCAAAGAAAAAAGCAAACTGGGGGCAGGGGGGACAGTGAAGAAAATGTGCAACAATGAAAACAAAGAAAATAATAAAAGAAAGAGGTCCTTGACAGCTGGTTTCCTCAATGCAGCATATCTTTTGATTTCTTGACTGCTGCTACCATAAATGTTGATTGTGGATCCACAGAAAATGAAACTGTTGAGAGCTTCAATATTTTCTCCATCTCTCTGTGTTATGTTGATGACACAACCGTACTTGCTGAAACTGAGCAGGACCTGAAGTACTTGCAGCAGAAGGTCAAGGAATGCAGCCTTCAATATGGATTGAAGCTCAATATCATGAAATAAAAGATTCTCATCACTGGGCCAATTGGCAGCATCATGATGGATGGTGAAGAGATTGAGACTGTTAGCAGCTTTAGTTTGCTTAGCTCCACAGTCAACACTCTTGGTGCCAGCAGCTAGAAAATCAAAAGATATATTGCAATGGAAAGTCTGCTGTTAGAGATCTCTCCAAAGTACTGAAGAGCAATGATGTCACTCTGGAGACTAAGGTGCACCTGATACAGTCCATGGTCTTTCCAATCACTTGCTATGCATCAATGCTGGACAATGACTGTGGAGGATAGAAGGAGATTTGATGCCTTTGAGCTGTGGTGTTGGAGAGAAGTATTAAATATACCACAAACTGCTGGGAAAATGAAAAGGCTTGTCCTAGAGAGGGTTAAACCAGGTTGCTCCTTGGAGGCAAGGATTCTGAGCTTTGTCTGACATACTTTGGACATGTTGCAAGGAGGGATCAATCCTTGGAGAAGGACATCATGCTTGGGAGGGTGGAGGGCCAGGGCAGGAGGGGAAGACCCTCTATGAAGTGGATTGATTCAGTGACTGGGGTAATGGGGGTACCTGTGTCAGAGACAGTGCAATTGGCACAGGATAGAGCAGGGTTCAAGGCTGTTTTACATAGGGTCGCTATGAGTCGTAGGTGACTCGATGACACATAACAACAACAACAACAACAACAACAACAACAACAACATCATGATGTTGATAGATTGGTCCAAGCCCCGAGTTACAAAACTGAAGGATTCTATGGTCAAAATATTGAATGATGAAGAAAGCATCAAAAGAAGATGGAAGGAACACTGATCACTGCATTAAAAAGAATTAACTGATGCTGAACCATTTCAGAAAGTAGCATGTGAAGAACCAGTGGTACCGGCAGGCGGAAGAAGTTCAAGATGCTCTGATGGCTCTGGCAAAAACCAAAACCAAAACAAAAAACCCCAACCCAACTAAAAACCAAACCAAAGCAAAACAAAATCCCCAAGCAAGCAAGCAAGCAAGCAAGCAAACAAACAACAAACAAAAAACAAACGAAAAAGCCAAACAAGTCCTAGGAATTGTCAGAATAACAATGGAGCTTTTCCCAGCAAACACAGCCCTGGATGTGCTCATCAGTCTTTGCAAAGAAATCTGGAAGACCTTTATCTAGTCAATGGAGGAATCTATCTCCCTATGGAGGAAATCCATATTTGTTCTCATCAAGAAAAAATTATCCCAAATAATGTAGAAATTATTTCACAGTATCATTAATAATACAGGCAAGTAAAATCTTGCTGAAGATTATTAAAAAAGTAAAATTTTAATACACTAAAATGCAGTAGATGTTAAAATTTATCTAAGAAATAAATTTTTGCAGTCATATCAACATAAACATTATTTTTTTCCCCTCTTACCAATTATTGGGCTGAATAATGAAAGAGATTTCTTTATATTGAAATACCTTTGCCTTCTTGGGATAAACTTTAATTGGCCATGCTGTAGTATTATAACATTTTTTCCTTGATAAAAAGCTACTAATGTTATATTTTGAATTTTTTTTGAACAATTTTCATGGTAGATTCTGTTCACAGGAGCATTTTGGCTTTGTAAAATGAATTGGGAGACATATGTCCTTTCCTAGCTACTAAAGCAAATGTTGAGGTATTGAAGTTACTGCTTTCTTGCAGCTTTGAAAGAAATCATCTGTGCAACCATCTGGGCCTGGCTTTCTTCTGAGTAGTGGCACCGTGTGTGTGTGTGTGTGTGTGTGTGTGTGTGTGTGTGTGTGTATGAGTGTACATGCTGTTATATAGTGAGTAAAAGTTGATGGCAGTTTTAAAACAGTGAATTATCAATATTAAACAACACTTCTTAATTGTTCAAGAGCCCTAGCGGCATGGTTCATTAAGTGTTGTACGGCTAACTGAAAGAAAGGTGAGTGGTTCAAATCCACCAGTCTTTCTAAGGAAGAGTGATTGGACAGTCTCCTCCTGGGACGATTTACAGCCTTGGAAGCTGATGGAGTGCCATCATGCATCAGAATGACTAGGTGGGCAGTGGATTTAAAGTGTTAACTGCTTTCTGCCTTGAATTTCTTTCTGATGTTTGCATCCTAACCCTTTCCTGTCTCTCCTGAAAAACTACTAATGTTTTTATGCTAATTTTTTTAGGAAATATTAATAGAATGAAAAAGTTAGTTTCTTTTTCTAACTCATACTATTCCCATTAGTTTGCCATATTGAATAATACTTTTATTTTTAATAGTCCCCTTTGTCCCCCTAATATTTTATCATCTTCTTTTAAATGAGCCATATTTCCTTTGGTTTTTGAGCAGTGTAGAATTGGGTTCAGTTGCATGTAATGGAAAAATTCTCTAAGACCTAGTGACTTTAAATATCACGGAAGTTTGTTCTTCTCTTCCATAAAAGTACCTGGAAGAAGCAAGTCAAACCTATTGTGGAAGGGGCAATTCAAAGCCAGCGTGGAGGGGCAAGTCAAAGTGAGTATAGGAGGTCCTAGGTAGGGTCTAGGGTGGAAGTCCAAGATCCCAGGCTCAAGACTGAGTCCCCAAACAGCTTCCTCCTCCACCATCCAGCATGTCTATCCTGGGGGTCATTTCCTGGCCCTGACTGGGAATGTGAACTGGACCTAGGTGTTTGGTGTGCCCCACTGCAGGCCAGGGGCTTGAAGAGTGCTGTGGGAAAGATGGCTGCTGTCGGAACTGGTGAAAAGGTTCTAAGAGGAGACGTATCTGATCTCGACGTCATAGAAATCAGCTTGGGCTGATGTGGTGTTTCTTGAGCAGTTAGAGGACCTCTGATGCCACTGTGCCTTTTGTACAAGGACCCAGAACTTAGGAGATTCTCAGTGAATTGTATTTGAGTAAATGAAGAAAGCAACAGATTGAGCGAAAAGAACTAACCTGTATCTAGAATTCTCCCACAGACATTGGTGAGTACACAGATGGTGGAGTATGAGGTTGGAAGGATTGAGGCTGAAGGGCTTCAATGGTCTCTGCCTTTGGTAGGGCAGGTGCTTTTCTCTCCAAGAAGCCATCTGTGATTCTCCTGTGAGCCCAGGGAGCAGACCCTGCAGGGGAGGGAAGGCCTTAGAAGGAGGGTCCTCAAAATGGGGCTTCTCTGACAACTTAGGAAGTGAAAGGTCAGATATAGATTCCTAGGCGCAGTTCCCTGACTACCCTATTTAAGCTTACCATTCCGCTTGGCACGTTTATTCTCAGAAACCCTTCTCACTAGCAGACATTCTATGGCATTAGATGTATCAGAAAAAGACACTATGTTGGGAATGGTAGAGGGTTAGGAAAAGAGAAGACTCTCAACAAGGTGGGTGGATTGCCATAGTGATTGTAACAATGGCTTCAGAGGTCGGGAGGATGGTGCAGGCCAGGACAAGGTTCAGATCTGCTGCTCACAGGACTTGAGAGCTCATGATACTATTGCAAGTGCAAATTTGGAACTGGTTCGAGGTGGGGGACTGCCTCCTTTACCTTATAAACTGTACTTGGGAAGACACGACTTCTGAAATAGGAATTCCTTCCCTCCCCCATCCACAGCTCCTTTCCCGCATTCACTCAGTCCCAAGGGTAGAGAAACAAAATGACTATTGAGTTTCATTTTCATAAATTCTCAGGAAGAGCAGGGCTCTTATCAGTTTCTGTGTGGCCTTCCCTGTTGCCTGCCTCATTCCAACCCTTAGGGCTTTCTGCTTTTCCTCAGGCACATGCTTAGTTACCTCAGGGCTTTGTATTTGCTCTTCCCTCTGCTAGAAGCCTCAACCCTTCTCAACCCACCCCCCCCCCACCCCCGCAGTATTTATCTTCCTTACATCCTCCCAGAAAGATCCCTTTAGTGGCTCCTGACCCCCACATCCCATTTAGAACTGCACTCAGCACACTTTTCAAAAAGCTCTTCTCACCAGCAGACATACTGTGGCATACATTACATTAGGTATTTAAACCAGAAGTGACTTTCTGGTTTTGTTTTGATTAAAATGAAATAATCTTCCTACAAGGCATACTATAATGCACCTTGACTATCATGCAGTGGGCTTGACAAAATAGATGCCTCAAAGCACTCACTTGGCTGTGAATCCTCCCACCACTGCACACTGCCTATGTGACTGTAGCAAATTCCTCTGGATCATTAAACCCGTTTCTCCATTTGTGAGGGAGAAACTGAGAGTGAGTTACTGAGAAGTTTCTAGCAAAGTCTGACACACAGTAGGGCTCAGTAAGGGTTAATTGACCCTCATCTGTGGCTGGTCTCTTCCCCTATTTCTTCCCTTCAGACCCACAAACCCTGCTGACCAGTAGGGACTCTCAGTCCAGCTGTTCCCACCCCTGGGCTGAGGTGGCTGCCTGTCTCATCCACTATGTTGTCTTTTGTGAGCCTGGACCTTGCTTCACTTTCATTACTTGATCTAACTTGGTTATCTTATCCCTCAGGGAAAAATGTGACATCATGAATGTGCCTTTTCTTGCTTCCTTCAAGAAAGGTCTTATCTCAGTAATCTCCCATCCACTGCTTCAGCTCAACACCCTGAAGTCCCAGAGCCTGTTCTCAGGCCTTTTTGGGGGCTTGTTTCCTCTACCACTTCCTCAAGATCCAGAGGGTGTGACCCTGCTGCCTCAGCCCTCCCTCCACATTCTCCTTTCTTCCCCCCACCAGCTCAGCTGCACAGAAGCGTAGTACTCCCTCTAATGGCTAATGATTTTGTGGAAGGTTTCGAGCAAGTTAAAACACAAAAAAGGGGGGCTAGCCTCCATGGCTGCTCTTTTTTGGATGTTTATGTAGTCTCCCAGATCCCCACTTCTTGTTCCAATATCTCTTCTCTCCAAAAAAGCAGACTCTTGAGACTGTGACTTCATTAAATGTCTGGTCTTTATAGCATTTAAATCACTGGCCTCCTTTGCTGTTAATCAGACTATCAGGAGGCCAGAGGGAAGCTTATCAGAACCAAATCCTCATCTTTTGGAAAAGCATTTTCCAAAGCAGCTTCCAGCAATAACAAAAGGGCATACTTTTTGCAAGGCTTGTGCACAGACTGCATTTTAAGCAAGAGCTGATATCCCATGTAATCTATTTGAGGAAGCAAAACGGAAATTAAAGATGGTCCCTGAGCCAGCCATTTGCGGACCCCTCCTCCTCCCCTCTCTGCGACAGGAGCTCTGGCTGCGTGTGGTGTCGCTTTGCTACTGCGGCGCTGCCCCGTGCATGCACAACCAAGACACTCAGACCACTCCAGCCATGCCATGAGGTGGGTTTTATTTTCATTAATCATACAAATAATTTTCTAGAATAGCCCAGGGCAAACCGGAGACTTCGGTGGTCCCTTCAGAGACCCGCAGGCCGGTGGCAGGGCGCGGCGTGCCCGGGTTCACAGTGCAGCTCGTCGCTCGTGCCCATCCTGCAGGTGGCTCTTCCTCCACATCACGACTAGGGTGTCGCACATGACGCGGGCGGAGACCACTGCAGGATCCTAGGACATCTCACTTCGCTTCTCCTGCTCGATGGCTGTGGAAGGCGGGAAGCATGGATTGGGGGAAGGACACCAGGCCAAAACCCCTCCCCCCGCCACGCTGACACCCCGGGTGTGTGTGGGTGAGGCGCCGAGGGGCTGGTCACTTTGTAAGATAAAGGGTGGCCGGGACTGTCCGTACCCGAGGCGTGGGGGTGGGGACAGCACTAGCCCAGGAGGGGCTGCAGGGCTGGGCGGGGGGCCAGGGGCACACTCACTCTCTTTGGTCGGCAGGGTATTCTTCTCCTGCGTCTCGGTCTTCTTCAGCTTGGCCTTATCGAAGCTGGCGATTTCCCCCATGTCAGGCTTGTCTGCCATTTTCGTGAAACAATCCTAGTGGGCAAACCAAAGCAGTTGGCCAAACGCGGCGAGGCGGAGGTCAGTGTCCCCCTCGGCACTCCTGGCCCGCGTCTCTCGACGTGGCATTCCGGCCGGGGCGTGGCCGGCAACCCAAGGCCGAGGGTCGCGGCGCGCCTGGCCAGCCCCTCTGTAGCGCCGGACCCGGTCGACCGGCACGAGCGCCCCATCGTGGAGGCAGCCACAGCGCCTCCGGGTGACCACCCCGGCCCACCATGGGCGCCCTCGCCCCGCTCAGGGCTCACCGCGGGTCCCCGTCCAGCCGATGCCCTAGCGTTCACACTCCTGTTGCTGCAGCGAGAGACAAAAGAACGGCGCCCGCCCCTCGCCTTATATACCCCGAGCTCCGCCCGGCCCGCCCCTCGGCCCGCAGAGGGCGGTGCTGGCCCGGGGGGCGGGGCCCTGAGCGGCCACTGGCGGGCGGGGTGTGGGTCGGTTAGCGGCGCGCGCTCGCCTGGGCCGCGGGAAGCTGTAGGGGGATGGCTTCCTCCAGGCCTCCTTCCCCCTCCCCACCGGGGAATCTACTGTCCACCCGGCAGATTGGGCGTGGAGGCCGCGGGGAAGGGGATGTGCGCGCTTGCGTGTGTGTGTATGTGTGTCCGCCTGCCGGGGCACGTGTGCGCGCGCGTGCGAGTGTGTGCGGTTATGGATGTGCGAGCGTGCACGCGCGCTGTGCCGCAGTCCTTACTCCCTAGAGTCACTCCGCGTCTTTCGGGGTCCCAAGTACCTTGGTGTGGCTCTCCTGAGCCCTCCCCGGTCCACCCTTCCCCTGGTGGGGGGGGGGGGGTCGAGCCCTTGGAGATCTCACTGGGTTTTGGGAGGAAGGGTTCAGCTGCAGGCGGGACGGGCCCGCGTTTTCCCTAACTGGGCGTGCCCGGCCAGCACCATGGCGGCGCAGCCTCGAGGCCGCCTGCGTGCATTGTCTGAGGGGTGGGCGGGGGCGGGGGCCGCGGCCCTAGAGCTGGGAGCTCTGCCACAGGCCCCCAGGAAGCAGGGGCAGAGGGTGCGGCTTTTCTCCTTGAATTAACCTTGAGGATGCTTTGAGACAAACTACTGTGACAAATAGCCCCAAAGTGGGTTGATAGAATTATCCAGGCCTCGGGAACTGAATGGAGTGTCTGGAACTGTCACACTCGAATAGTGAGGTTTTTCTCCCATAGAGTCAGAATCGACTTGCTGGCAATGAGTTTTTGTTTTATAAAGGTTAAATAAGAAGCCCTTGGTGGTGTGGCGGTTAAGTGCTTCCCCTCTAAGAGAAGGCTGACAATTTGAACACACCAGTCATTCAGCTCCGGTAATGATTGCAGCTCAGAGAGCCCTGTGGGCAGTTCCACGCTGTCATACAGGATTGTTGTATACCATCCGGTCAGAAGAGACCCATAGCTGACCCTCTAGCGGGTTTTCAGAGGCAGTTAATCGCACAGGAGGAGATTGTCTATCCCGCAAAGCAGAGCAGCTGGTGGATTTAAACCGGGCCTTAGGGACTGAAGCCCAGCTTCTTATAACTAGGCGGTCAGAGGTTGTTAGGAGTCAGAATTGTATTGAAGGCACACAGTAATAACAGCACAAACGTAAATGACAGAAAAGAAACTGAGTAAATATTTCATATAACCTCCTTAGAAGGCCATACTCTCAGCCACCTATTGCCACACAAATGCTATGTAACAAAACCACTCCAAAATTCAGTCGCTTTAAACAATCACTGTCATCATACATCTGCCAGTCAGCTTTGATGATTGCAGGGCTGGACTATTCAGATCTTGGCTCCACACTTCAGACTGCAGTCAGCTCTGCTACGGGGTTCTCTCATACCCTTTTGACCAGGGGGTTGACCTGGGGTTTATTGTGCTCAGGGTGATAGCAAAGGAGAAGAGAGCTTGTACTAGAAGAAACCATAGAAATGGTGAAGTGTGTGAGAATGCTCAGATAGCCTGATGGCCAAAGCAAGTTCTAGGACCAAGTCCGAAATCAGTGGAGTAGGGAGAGGTGCATGAGTATTAATAGTAATAATTCAACTTTATAGTCAGGGTAGGCAAACTACTGTGACCAGTAACCCCCAAACTGGTTAATACAATAAATATGTACTTACCATTCATGAAACATCATCCTCTGCTGGTGTTTCTGGTCGGGCAGCTTTCTGGCATACAGTAATGATTTAGGCACACAGGCCCCTTCTTTTCTGTTAGTGGTCTCCCCCAGGTCCTGGAAGTCTGCTCCCTCTAACCAGTGGACTAGGGGAAAAGGAAGGTGGGAGTGACATTTTTATAGTCCAGGCAGGATAATCTCCATCACTTTTCCCTTCTTTTTTTTCCTTTTTCTTTTGCTTGCCAGATCTTAGTAATACTGTCTCGCCTCCTGGCAAGGGAAGGTGAATACACAGGGTGGGTGGGTGGGGGGGGGAGCAAAGGGTTGGATATACGTGGAACAGTTTCTACTATACAATGTTAGAGGATCTTTCAAACTTGAACATAAAAATACCAGGACACTCAGAGACTCAGAGAAATTCTTTGAAAAATTTCACTTGTCCTTGATTCAGAGGAAATGCTGTGCAGTACTTGTTACCTTCTTGGGCCTTGCCTTTGGCCAAAACATGAGAACATTCAATGTTGTTAAATGTCTAAGTTTTGATATTGTTCACTCAAGGAGTGACCCTCCCAGCTGAGGCCCTGCAATGTAGACTAAAATTAATCTCTATGATGTAGTGTAACTTTTCCTAGCCATGGTCTTTATAAGTTCTGGTTCAGTTGTTAGGTACTGCTGAGTTGAGTGTGACTCATAGCAACCCTAAGACCAGCTTGACCTGAACCCTGTCCTATCCTGTGCCATGCACATCATCTGCACACTAGATCCCATTGCTGAAGTCACAGTGTCAATTTGTCTTGTTGGGGTCTTCTACTTTGCTGACCCTTCATTGTTCCAAGCATGATGTCCCTTTCCAATGAATAGCTTTACCTAGCTACATAACCAAAGTATGAGAGATGAAGCTTTGTCATCTTTGCCTCCAAGAAGCACTCTCTCTGTACTTTTCCCAAGACATATCTGTTTGTTCTTTTGACAGTCCCTGTCAAAATTCTTCTCCAGCACCACATTCATTGAATATTGTTCTTCAGCACCACAACTCAGAGGCATCATTTTTCCTTCTGTTATCCTTATTCACTGTCCAGCTCTCTGATGCTTAACAGGTGATAGAGAAGACCATGGCCTGAATCAGGTGTACCTTAGTCTTCAAAGTGAAATCATTACTCATTGGTTGACATATTAGAGAGGTCCATGACAGCAGACTTGCCTAATGCAAAGCATCTTCTGTTTTCCTGACTGTTGGTACCAGGAGTGTTGGTTGTTGATCCAAACAAGAGGAAATCATTGACAGCTTCAATCTTTTCTTGATCTATCATATTATTAACTGTTGGTCTTGTGGTGAGGAACTTTGTTTTCTTGCTGTAGAGATATATTCCTCCTTGATGTTCTGCAGCTAGTGTTCCATATCCTCCTTTCAGCAAGCAAGGCTGTTTCATCTGCATAATGCAGATTGTTGATGAGTCTTCCTTCACCTTGATGCCACATTCCTTTTCAGAGAGTTCAGCTTCAAGACTTATTAGCTCAGCATACAGATTTAATAGTTATGGAGAAAGGATACAATCCTGATGCACACCCTTCCTGATTTTAAACCATGCAGTGTTCCCTCGCTCCGTTCAGAAAACAGTTTCTTGATTTCTCATAGATTTCTCATGAGCACAATTAAATGTTCTGGAATTTCCATCCTTCTCATTGTCATACAGCTTGCTGTGATCCTCACAGTCAAATGCCTTTGCATAGTCAATAAAACACAAATAGTCATTCTGGTATTCAGCCAGGACCCATCCAATATCAATAATGATATCCCTCGTGTGAGAGCTCCCTCTAAACCCAGCTTGCACTTCTGATAGTTCTCTGTGTATGTACTGTTCTAGCTGGTTTTGGATGATCATCAGCAATATTTTGTTTGTATGTGAACTGAATGATGTTGCTTGATAATTTTCACATTCTAATAGATGGTTCAGTAGGACTATCCAAATGTGAAATGCTGGTATACCATCACAGGAACTGGATAACTTGTAAATAATGTAAATAACATTAATGACACCTTTTGGGTTATGTGCTGATGAGTCACTTGCAACTCATAGCAACCCTACATACAACAGCTCTGAACCCTGCTCTATCCTGAGCCAACCTTATCGTCTCTGACACATCTAGACCCCTTACCCCAGTCACTAGGGTGGGACAATTAAATAAGATGCACAGAATGCTAATGTAGGGATTGGTCAGCTTTTTTCTGTCCTGTCAAGCTTAAATGAAGCTGTAAGTCACTGCAGAAGTGGAAAACAGGGATCACATTATCATGAGAGAGCAAAGAGGAGGTTCCAACACAGAAATGCTCTTGATCCAGAAGACACAGAGATACCTGAGTGGCAGCAAACAGGAAAATGGTAGCTGCAGAGGGGGAGAAGCAGGCACTTGTAGTGAGTTGGAGCTGTGGTTTCCTGGTTTATGGAGGAAGAAAGGTGAGTGCCTTTGAGGCAGGAAACTTACTTACTGGCTGAGTGAACGCCTTTAGACATTTCTCCGGGAGCAAGATTTGCTGGTCATTGGACATCATGCCCAGGCTTGTGGGCTGTTGCATTTAAAAAAAAAATAAAAAGAAGGAAGAGTTAAAAGAGCTTTGTAACACTTGCTTGAAAAAGGCAGAGGCTAGCCTAGGAGGCTGAGGCCAGAGAGAGAGGCCTGCTTCATAAGAGCCAAAGAGCATGGTGAGATTTGCCTGAGCAAGGCAGAAGCCAGGCTGTGAGACTAAGGATCAGAGAGATGCTGGCCTTTTGGCATGGCTGAGGGGGCTGTGCTGCTTGAAGAACTGAATTCTGAGTTGTTCCTGATACTGAATTATAAACTATTACTTCCTTAACCCCACTCACCTGCTGATTTGTTCTATTTTGTGGCTGGCATGTTGCTCTGATGCTGAAAGTTAGGCTTCCAATACAAGCAGGTACACTCTTGGTGGACAGAGTTCAGCGAAGCTACCAAATAGACTAAGAAGTACTGGTCATTCACTTCAGAAATAGCACACTTTTGAAAACTCTATGAGGATCTGTAGACATTGTCTATGACAATGCTAGAAGATGAGACTCTTATGTTAAGATACTAAAATTATGATCAGGGCTGAGCTGTCTCTGAAGCACAGTTCATTTTTGATGATGTGGGTGGGATAGAACTTTCTACCAATGAAGAGCCTTTCTTTGGTGATGTGACAGAGCTCAAAAGGAGGAGAAATAGTTGTAAAAAGCCACTTATAAGTGGAACATGGAATGTGGTAACTATAGGAAAATTAGAAGTTGTGAAAAAATGAAATGGAATATGTGAAAAAGGAAATGGAACTTAGAAAATGTAAAAGTGGACTAAAATGACCATTTTTAATCAGAAAAATCTTAGAGTCTATTATGCTGAGGATGACATATTGAAGAGGAATGACCTCACATCCATCATCAAAAAGAAACTTTTAAGATCTACCCTTAAGAGCAATGCTGTCAGTGATAAGATAATATCCATACACATGCAACGAAGAGCAGTTGATACAACTTATTATTTAAATTTAGACACCAGTCAGTAAAACCAAAGATGAAGAAATTGAAGTTTTCGACAAACCTAGGCAGCCTAAAATTGATCAAATGAATAATAACTAGTGATGGGAATGCAAAAGTTGATAATAAAGAAGAAAGAAAGGTAGTAAGAAAATATAGTCTTAGTGATAAAAATGAAGCTAGGGATTGCCTAATAGAATTTTTTTATGACCAATGACTTATTTATTGTAAATGCTTACCCCCCCACCCCCAGCAACACAGACTGACCTTGTTAGCTGAAATATACAAGACTCAAATAGTCTGTAAATGGAAAGAGAAAATGGGGACGTTCAGCCAGGGTCTGACTGCAGCACAGATCATGAAACCAAGTTCAAACAGGATCTGAAATAAATGAAAACCAAATCCTTGAGAGTGAATTTATGACCTAGCGCATATCCCACCTCAACTTAGAGGCTACCTCAAGAGCAGATTTGATGCACTGAATAGTAACGACCGAAGGTTGGATAAATTGTGGGATGATATAAATGACATCATACATCCAGAAAGAAAAAGTCACTAAAAAGAAAAGAAGGAAAGAAAAGAACAATGTGCATATCAGAAGAGACTCAGACTTCTTCTAGAACATCAGGACACTCTCTCACTCACTGCTGCTGAGTCACAACTGACTCATTGCTGACCTTTCAGTGGGTTTTTTGAGACTGTAATCACACAATGAAGAACTTTTGTTTGATGATATGACAAGACTCAAAGAAGGAAAAATAGCTGTAAAAGCCACTTATAATTGGAACATGGAATGTAGTAAGCATAAATATAAGAGAATTAGAAGTTGTAAACAAATAAAATGGAATATGCAAAAAATTATCTTTCTCTCGCTGAGCAGCTAGTGGATTCAGCCTGCCAAAAAGCTGCCACCTTTGAGTCGGCACTTCAACTTCCTTCAGACTGCACCACTGGAGCTCACACAAAAGGAACAAACAGTGAAGTAAAAGAGCTCAACAGAAGATTTAAAATTGAGGCTCAGGAAGACAAAGCAAAGTATTGTAATGACCTGGAGTTAGAAAATCTAAAGGGAAGAACATGCTCAGCATTTCTCAAGTTGATGGGGCTCAAGAAAAGATTTAATCTTTGAGTCGCAATACTTTAACGTTCTATGAGCAAAATAGTGAAAGGCATAGGAAGCATCGAAAGAAGATGAAAGGAATACACAGTCACTGTACCAAAAACAAATGGTCAATGTTTAACCATTTCGGGAAGTTACACATGATTAAGAATCAATGATACTGAAAAAAAACATTAAAGCTGCCCGGAAGACATTGGCCAAAAATAAGATTCCAGGAATTGATGGAGTATCAATCAATTGCCATGTTCCAGCAAACAGACAACAGCCCTGTATGTGCTCACTAGTCTGGAATTTCTTTCTTCAAATTATAAATATGGAGACAAGTTTTAATCACAAGTATTCAGGATTCTCAAACAAAGAAGCTTCCAGCAGTCTTGCAAATATTTCCTTATTTTCTACAGTGACACTCTGGGACTAGTTTCTCAGAAAGTAGGCAGCAGCTTCTCCAGCCTTTGTTGCTTCTTGTTGTTGAGTGCTGTGGAGTTGGTTCTAATTTGTAAATGACCCCATGTATAACAGGATCACTGTCTAGTCCTGCACCATCCTCAGAATTGGTGCTATATATTCTCGCTGTTGTTACATACCACTGAGTCAACTATGACTTAAAGTGACTCTATCAGATCTAAACCTTGCCCTATCCTTCCCCATTCTCATGATCTCTGATATCTTGAGCTCATTGGTATAGTCAATGAGTCAATCCATCTCGTTGAGGTTCTTCCTCTTTCTCTGACCCCCTCCATCTTTCCTAGCATGATAGCTCTGTCCAAGGATTGGGCCCTTTGGACAGCATACCCAAAGTATGTCAGACAAAGTTTCACCATCCTTGCCTCCAAGAAGCACCCTAGTTGCACTTCTTCTGGGATAGACTTGCTTGTTTTTTTTACAGAATATCCACAGACACCAAAAGAACAAATGAGTTTTCCCGTGTGAGCCAATTTTCACAGCCACCATGCCAATCCTTTTGTTGAGGGTCTCCCTTTTTTCCTGCTGACTCTGTCCTTTACCAGGCAAGATGTCTTTCTTCAGGAACTGATCTCTCCTGATAATCTGTTAAAAATAAATCTCAACAAACTTCATTCTAAGCTGGCTGTACTTCTTTGAAGACTCATGCATTCATTTTTTTATATTTGTCCATGGTATAGTCAGTATGTGTCACCAACACCATGCTTCTAAAGCATCACTTTCTATTTGATCTTCCTTATTCATTGACCAGCTTTCAGTGGTTGAAAATATGGTGACTCGAGTTGTGTACAAATTAGTCCTTAAAGTAGCACCTCTAATTGTGAACACTTTCATGAGTTTTTTGGTAGCAGACTTGCTCAACTCAATCCATAATTTAATTTCTTGACTGCTGCTTCCACAATGATTGATCTGTATTTATCTGGAGCAATGGAGGCAGGAGAGGCAAGAACAGGAAGAGGAAGTGGAATGTGTGGCTGCTATCTTCCATGAACAACAGCTTCTTTTACCATGAGATCAGAAGAAATGGATAGTGCGTAGCTGTCACTGTTGAGCATTTTGATCGAAGATTAGAAGAACTCTTGCCTAACGGGGGAACATTGTTGTTGTTGTTGTTATGTGCTGGCGAGTCATTTGCGACTCACAGCGACCCTTTGTACAACAGCCCTAAACCCTGCTCTATCCTGTGCCAATCTCATTGCCTCTGACACACCCATCCTGATTACCCCAGTCACTGAATCAATCCACCTCATAGAGGGTCTTCCTCTCCTGCGCTGTCCCTCTACTCTACCCAGCATGATGTCCCTCTCTAAAGACCTGTCTCTCCTTACAACATGTCCAAAGTATGTCAGGCGAAGCCCCAGAATCCTTGCCTCCAAGGAGCAGCCTGGTTTAATCCTCTCTACAATGAATCTGTTTGTTTTCTTGGCAGTCCATGGTACATTCAATACTCTTCTCCAGCACCACAGCTCAAAGGCATCAATTCTCTTTCTATCCTCCCTAGTCATTGTCCAACTCTCCGATGCATAACAAGTGATTGCAAAAACCATGTCCTGTATCAGGCGCACCTTAGTCTCCAGAGACATACCGTTGCTCTTGAGTACTTTAGAGAGGTCCCAAACCGCAGACTTTGCCATCGCAATACGTTTTTTTATTTCCTGACTACTGGTGCCAAGAGTGGTGACCGTGGAGCCGAGCAGACTGAAGCTGTGAACAATCTCAATCTCTTCGCCATCCATCCTGATGCTACCGATTGGTCTGGTGGTGAGAATTTTTGTCTTCTTGACATTGAGCCTCAGTCCATACTGAATGATGCAGTCCTTGACCCTCTGCAGTAAGTGCATGAGGTCCTCCTCAGTTTCAGCGAGCAGGGTTGTGTCATCTGCATAACGCAGATTGTTGATCGTCCACCAATTCTAACGCCACGCTTCTCCTCATAGAGCCCAGCCTCTCGGATAATCTGCATACAGGTTGAAAAGGTATGGAGATAGGACACATCCCTGGTGTACACCCTTCCCAATTTTGAACCATGCAGTGTTGCCCTGCTTTGTTCTGACGACTGCCTCTTGGTCCAAGTATAGGTTTCACATTAGCATGATTAAAAGTTCTGGGATTCCCATTCTTCTCAGAGTCAGCCACAGTTTGTTATGATCCACGCAGTCAATGCCTTTGCATAATCAATGAAACACAGATAGACACTCTTCTGGTATTCTCTGCTTTCAGCTAAGATCCATCTAACATCAGCTACAATATCCCTAGTACCACGACCCCTTCTAAACCCAGCCTGGACTTCTGGCAGTTCTCTGCTGATGTACTGTTCCAGTCGTTTTTGGATAAAAGGGGGAACATATAGAACATAATTTTGAATTCTCATGGACTCTATCTAGACTTTGTGGAGCCAGAGAGGCCATGTGAATTCTTGACACTCTTGTCAAGGATAATCTTTAACAATTACGCCAAAACTGTGGTGTTTTAGCTTAACTAAGAAGGGAGTTCAGGTGGCTAAGTGGTTAAGGAGTTGCACTGCCAACTTAAAGGCCTGTGGCTCAAATCCACCATCTGCTCTGCATAAGAAAGATGCATAATCTCCTTCCATATGATTTACTGTCTCTGCAGGGTCAACTATGGTTCGACAGTACATCACAACAATGAAAAGGATGTGCCTTCAGCATTATGCTCTTTTATAAGCTATCTATATGGAATCAAATTGACAACAGGAACAGGAAAGATTAGATAGGAACCATATTGGGCAGAAAAGGAGCACAGATTGCACAGTGGTCAAACACTTGACCTGGTAATTGTAGGTACACAGTTTGAGCCTATGAGCAACTCTGAGGGAGAAAGATTTGGGAGTCTGCTTCCACAGAGATGACAGCCTTGGAAACCTCAAGGGCAGTTCTTACTTTCTCCTATCTGGCCTGTGGGGGTTCGGATCCACTCCAGGACAATTAGTTTGGGTTGGGGGACAGTGAGCTCACCTTACTGTAAGAGGAATGACTCAGAAAAGATGGGCAAGATGGCTGCACAACTTGTATGATGTGAGTAATGCTACAGAATTATAGAAACAGTTAAATTGGTATCTATTTTGCTGTGCATACTCCCATTAAGAATCAGTGCTTTGGATTATGGTGCTGGAAAAAAATATTGAACATACCACAGACCACCAAAAGAACAAATAGGTCTGTTCTTGAGAAAACCAAGTTTTTCCTTGGAGACTAGGATTTTGGGATTGCAGTGCAGCTTCATAACACTAGGCCACCAGAACTTCCTTGAAGCGTCTAGGATTTTGAAGCACCATCTCATATACTTCGGGCATGTGGCCAGGTGGGACCAGTCCTTGGAGAAGGACATTATGCTTGGAAGGTTGGGGGCACAGCACAGGAGAAGAAGATCCTGGATGAGATGAATTAATACAGGAACTGGGGTAATAGGAGTAGGTGTGTTGGACACAGTGAGACTGCATCAGGACAGGGTAGGCTTCAGAACTGTTGTACATAAGGTCACTGTGAGTTGCAAGTGATTCGATGTCACATGAAAACAACTCTTATAAATACCAACAAAATGAACAAGAAAAAAGATTTATTGTAGTTATACGTATGTAACAAGATATTTGTCACATCAGCCATTTTAGTTTATGTAAATCAGTGGCATTTAAACATTTTAAACATCAGTATTCACGTTTCATCACCATTACCAGAAATTCTGTACTCCTTAAGCAGTACTTCTCTTTTCTCCCTCCTACTTGCCCTCATTGTTGTTTGCTATCAGGTGCTGTTGAGTCAATTACAATTCATATTTACTCTGAACAACAGACTAGAACCTTGCCCTAACCTTGTTCTGACTGCTGATATTGAGCCTTAACTCTTTCCACAGGTGTAGTCAATCTGATGCCTGTGCCTGTATGCTTGTCATGTTTTTATAAAAAAGTATTTGTAATGAGTAAATAATTGATTGCACAAAATTCTGTCATTTGATTTCCAGGCCAATTTATGCCCTAAGGCCTGATTTTCTAAGTACCATTCCAATTTTACCAACTTTTGCATTTCAGGCACCAATTATTATCTTTATTGCATGTTCCAACAATTTCAGACTGCAAACTCTATGAATAACAGAACTTTCCCCTTGTTGTTGTCTACCATTAAGTTGGAACCAGATTATAGCTAGCAAGTTTTCTGGGGTAGCCAATTGCATGGGAGAAGATCACCTATCTTTCTCCTTCAAAAAAAGCGGATTGATTTGATCTGCATACCTTTGCACCAGCAGTGCAGTTTCTTACCACTAAGCCACCAGAGAGCTCCCTGAACTTCCCCCAACTAACTACTAATAAATACTGATCTCTATATATTTGTTTAGACTAGGTACTTCAAAGAAGTCCTCCACTATTTTTTAATAGAGGCTGGCTTTGGTGATAGAAGTGAGATGATAAAAGGCCAGATAGCTGTTCTCCTCCTTCTTACGTTTCTACTGCTTCTTCTCTCTCTGTCTCTCTATCTCCATTTCATTTCCTCTCTCTGGCTGCCTCCATGCTGTGAGTAAATCAAACACCGTGGAAGAAATGCCACGTGATGTTTCAGTCATGGCCTTAGGTAAGAGCAAAGACAATAGCCAACATCGACCAATAGATGCACATGAGTTAAGCCTTGTTCTGGCCCAGGTAAGGCTAAGTGGAGCAGAAGGTTATCCTTGTCCAAAAAGATTTGTGAACAAAATGAATACTGTAGTTGTTTTAACTCACTAAGTTTTGGGTGTTTTGCTACACAACAACAAATAATGAGAACATTGTGAGATGCTAAAGTCATAAACTTAGTGGTGCTGGTGTCACAGGCCCCACTTGGTGATTTTTTTCCCCCTATCTTCCACTAAACTCACACATTTTTAGTCAATAACTATTTATTGAACACCTGTAAAGTGCCTGGCTTTGTACTGTGTGTATAGCACGTAAAGACAATGAAGCTTTTGAATGACAAGTCATTTGTAGTAGATAACTTACTCTAAGCTAATCAATTATGCTCATGCGCATGATCATGTTTACTTATGACTTGATATGCACTTTTGCTTGACAACATTTTGGCCTGCCACTTGGAGCAGATTGTATAGTGCTCACAGATGGCACAGAGAAAGCCAAACCATTCAACGCCAACTACATTTCCATCTTCTTTGTTTAGAAAGATCCCCTTGAAAGTGTAGAGCTAGTAAGAGGGATTTAAAGGAGACTTGATTGCTGTCAACATACAGGGATGTCTTTGGAGGTTTGCCAAGGCCTCCATCCCCTGAGGCTTATCCTATTTGACATTCCTATTAAGGACTTGAATGAAGATGTAACTAGAAGTTGAGTTATATTAGGAAGGATACAAATCTGTAATCCTAAAGCAAGCAGGATTCATTGGAAAATTAGAAAAAAAAATGGGATGAAAGATCCAGCGGGGACCCAAAAAGAAGGAGTAATAGTGGGCACAGATCAAGGGTAATTAATTTTATAAAGCACAATGTGTGAGAACAAGCATATGAAACACAATGTGAATGAGGGAGTGTGTGAAACGCAATGTGTGTGAATGAAACACAAAGTATACGAATCTTACATGCAATATAAAATATAAAATAACATGAAATTAAAAAATATGATGAGATGAAGCTTTCTTGGCCCCCAAACCAACTCCATATGTATAGAATGAGGAAGCATAACTGACTTGGTTAACTGTCAAGTCAGGAGAAGGATGGGCAATCTCCTCCTGTACCCTCTGGAGGGTCAGCTATGAGTTGGCTCTGACTTGATGGACACAAGAACAATTACAACTTTCAAGTGGCCTGAGATAGATGGCTTGTATGAATGGGGAAAAGGAACCCAAACTTGATTTCCTCTGAGTATAAAAAGAGACATTCAGTCCTGCTTTAAACACCCCTGTCTTCTCTGTTCCCTCAGAGTGAGACGTTCCTTTTAATTTGTTGTTGTTGCCTTTCTGCACGTTACCTGTGAGTCATAGTGATCCTATGCACAACAGCTCTGAATTCTGCCCTAACCTTAGCCAGTCTCACTGTCTCTGACACACCTACCACTGTTACCCAGTCACTGAGTCAATCCACCTAATTGAGGGTCTTCCTCTCTTGAATCTTCCACCCTTCCAAGCATGATGTCCTTCTCTAAGGACTGGTCCCTCCTTGCAACATGCCCAAAGTATATGAGATGGAGCTTCAAAAATCCTTACTTTCAAAAAGCAGCTTGGCTTTCCTTTCTGCAGAAGAGATCTGCTTCACAGATGTTCTCTCCTTAGAGAACCCTCCTTGACTATCTCATATAAGGCAACATTCCTGTCATTCTCTAGCCTTTTTCCCCCATTGTTCTCCCCCCCCCCCAGGAATTTTTATCTCTATCAAACATTTTATATAGTCTTTTCTTTGTTTTCTATTTAATGCTCCAGGAGGCAGAAGACTTTATTTCACCACTGTATCCTCAGCACCTGATACAATGCTTGACATATTGAAGGTGCTCAATGAATGTTCTTGAATACATGCATTGCCTTTCTAATAAAAATGAAATAAATAACTTCAGGGAAAGACGATGAGTTCTCTACCACTGGAGGCATTCAATGAAAAGTGCATGGCCACATATTTGTGAGTAGGCTCACATGTGATAGAAACAGCTTCTTCCTGTGTGACCTTCCTGGTCTTTTTATTGCCGTTAATAGAGTTGTGAAACAGCTGTTAATACAGTTGTGAAACAGTCTCCTTTTGAATATCATTTGTGCCAACCTGAAAACTGTCATATGATTCTCACACAAAGAAGGCCCCAGAAGCAAAGAAATCAGGATTTGGTTCTACATTTTTCAAACCATCTAAATGTAATTTTTCTCTTTAGGTGATAGCATTTAAAGACTCACTGAAGATGGAGGGAAGTGGACTTTGATGTTTAATTTTACTAATGATTGTTTTGCTTTGTGGGTCAACCCCTGAATGAACCATGACAACTAGTGATGTCTAACAACCACACTGTGTTAGAATGGTTTTAGTTGCTTTAATCTATGGTGCTAATATAGCAATAATCTCAATAACTAACATTATTAAGAAGTTATTGTGTTCTGAATCTTGCACTAAGGACTTTATTTCATAATCTTGCTTAATTGCTACCAAAATAGTGCCAGTAGCATAATTTTTACCCTGTTTACAGAGGAAGAATCTGAACTTCATAGGATTGTACAGTTTTAATTGGCATTGCTGGGACTTGAATCCTAGTAGCTCTGGTAGCCTGGTAGGTTAAGGAGCTAGGCTGTCAACCCAAAGGCAGATGGTTCAAACTGACCAGCTGCTCCATGAGAGAACTATGAGAAATCTCCACTTGTGCTATTTATAGTCTCTGAAAAAGCCTTGAAGAGTCAGCTATGAGTCAAGTCTGACTCAACGACACATAACAATGGTACTTGAGTCCAGGCTTGGCTTATTCTAATGCCTGAGCTCTTCACCACTTCTTATACTGTGCACCAGGACTTGCATACTGACCCAGATGGCATATGCATTTTGTTTAGTCACATTAAATCTAACAAAAAAGGTTGGACTTCAAAATTTAAGATCTGAAGACACGAGGTCTGTATTTTCTCATTGCAACACGATGATCAGCAACTGCCCCCTTGAAGTGAGGCATGTCCTCTTCATTTTAGTAAATTTCTCACCACTCCTTAAAGTCTTCTCAGATGAAGAAAATGAGTTCAATTGACATTTGGCATATTTGTACTAGTGTTTTGCTTATTGTCGAGAAATATATCTGTTCCCAGATTCTATTTGTTGTAATTAGCCGTCAAGAAGAACTTGCATTAGGTAGATGATACAACCTTGCAGATGACACAAACTTGCATGCTGAAACTGAGGAGGACCTGAAGCACTTACTGCTGAGGATCAAAGAATGCAAACTTCAGTATGTATTGACACTCATTAAGAAAACAAAGATTCTCACCATTGGGCCGATTAGCAGCATCATGATGGATAGTGAAGAGATTGAGATTGTTAACAGTTTTTGTTTGCTTGGCTCCTCAATCAACACCCTTGGTATCAGCAGCCAGGAAATTAAAAGATGAATTGCATTGGGGAAGTCTGCTGTCAGAGACATCTCCAAAATACTGAAGAGGAATGATGTCAGTCTGGAGACTAAGGTGCACCTGATCCAGGCCATGGTCTTTGCAACTATGTGCTATGCATCAAAAAGCTGAACAATGAATGACTAAGGATGATAGAAGGAAAATTGATGCTTTTGAGCTGGAGAACAGTATTGAATATACCATGGACTGTTAAGAGAACAAATATGTTCATCCTGGAGAAGGTGAAACCAAGCTGCTCCCTGGAGGCAAGGATTTTGAAGCTTTGTCTAACATATGTTGGGCATGTTGGAAGGAGGGGCCAGTCCTTGGAGAGGGACATTATACTTGGGAGAGTGGTGGGATAGCACAAAAGGGGAAGACCCTTAATGAGATGGATTGACTCAGTGACTAGAGTAATGGAGGTAGGTGGTCAGAGATGGTGAGTGTGGCTCAGGATAGAGCAGGGTTCAGAGCTGTTGTACATATTGTCCCTTTGCGTCTCAGGTGACTTGACAGCACATAACAACAGCAACCACCACCACCACTACCACCTTGCTTGTAGAAGGGGGAAAAGAATTGAAACATTTACTGAAAAAAAATCAAAGACTACAGCATTTGATGTGGATTATATTTCAATATCAAGAAAACAAAAATCCTCACCACTGGACCTAGCAGCAACATCATAATAGATGTAGAAAAGACTGAAATTGTCAATGATTTCATTCTACTTGGATCCGTAGTCAACATGGTAGAAGTAGTGAAGAAATCAAAATCCATGTTGCACTGAGACTCTGCTGTCAAAGACCTCTCCGAGTGCTAATGATCAAAGATAGAACTTTAAAGACAAACTGGGCCTGGTCCAAGTCATGTATCTGAAGTCATTTGTGTCTGAAAGTTAAACCATGAATAAGGAAACACAAAGAAGAATTGATGCCTTTGAGTTATGGCGTTTGTGAAGAGTAACGAATATCCCACGAACTTACAGAAGAACAAATGACTATGTCTTGAAGGAAATGTAACCAGGGTGATCCTTAGAGTCAAGAATGGTGAAGCTTTGCCTCATACACTTTGAGCGTGTTGTCAGGAGGGGCCAGTCTTTAAAAAATACATCATGCTGGGAAAGATAGAGGGTGAGAGATAGGGAACATGACCTTCATTGAGATGAACTGACGTAGTGACTATAACATTGGGCTGACGCAGGGCAGAGATTATGAGGATGGTACAGATCAGGCAAAATTCCAATCTCTTGTTCACAGTCTTCCTAGGAGTCCTACTCGACGGAACCTAACAACACTAATAAGCTTTCAAGATGATCCCAGAGAGCCCGTGTTGTTCCAAAACTTGAGAGAGATCTAGACTCAGAACTATCCAGCAAAACTGCTCTTACAAACAATGATTTAAAAAATTGCTACATAACTTTGGAGGGACTGGAGAGCAATATACTGAGTGAACTAACTCAGTCTCATTAGGACAAATATTGTTTAAGACCATTATTGTAAAAGTAGAATGATAACTAGTAAAATATGTATGAGGTTTCAAGGTGGGGGGTTGGGGAAGCAGAGGGTGAGGATGGGCGGGGGAAAATCATAGGGGTGCATAATTTGATGGTTGGAGGGGGTGTGGGTAAAGGAAATGAGAAAGATCTGACTGAGATCTGGAAAGTCAGGGTAATGGTGGACATAGGTCAATGCTGATTCATTTTATAAAATGTAATGAATGAGAATGTGTGAAACACAGTATGAGTGAAAGATAGTGTGAACACACACAGTGTATATGAACAAACTTTGTAAGCAAACCAATAAAAAATTTAAAGAAAGTTTAAAAACTGCTCTAGAAATTGTGAATTAATACATATTTGTTGTTTTACATTTACATTGAGTAATTCATTTTTCTGTGAGCCCAGTGGACAAAAAACAATGCTACCAAGCCAAAGGTGGGTGACTTTTAATCCGCGGTCCTCGGGCCAGTCTTTCATTGTTTTTGTTCAGATATTTCTCTAGGTTGTATAGCCCTGGTGTACAAGTTGCCGTACCTAGGTCACTTTTGGTTGCTGTGAGGCTGAACACTGTGACACTGATGTGTCAAATGCGTTAATGATCGACTACCCAGTGCGGACAGAGGGTGGGGTGGAGCTCCCCAAATAAAAGAATCTTGGAAGGAGGAGTGGCATCCACTTCCATAATAGCTTGCCTCCGGAAACCCTATGAACCTGGAGAGAGGAAGAAAGACACCCAAGCGTTGAGGACTCTCCTTCATTGGGTCTCTATCAGTCTCCTGTGACTCCACCGCACTTAACAGCAACAACAATGAAATAAAATGTCTTCTGAGTGGTACGTGTGGTTAACACATTCAGTTGGTAGCTGAATATTTAGTAGTTCCAGTCCACCCAAAAAAGATCAGTCACTAAAGTCCCTATGGAGCATACTTCTGCTCTGACACCCACAGGACCGCCATGAGCTGGAGCCAGCTTGACCACACTGGTTACATCAAGTTGACTCCAGTTGGAAAGATAAAGTGATGGATAAAATATTTCACTAACAAAAGTGGGGCAAAAAGATAGATTAACAATAGACCAAGAAAAGGAGGAGAGGCGTATCTATTTATGGAAATAAAGAAGATTTATAGCTTTATGAAGGCAGCATAGTAAGAAATAAGATGGGATAGACGAGTGTTGATGATAAACTTGACCTTTGTTACTTTTTGACATAGTCTACCTTACCCCTCTAGTCTTTTTTGTTGTTATTCTTTTTTTTAAAAAAAATTTTATTGATTTACATATAATCATCCAAACACTATGTTTCTATAGAAATTATATAATGATTCAAACAGAGTGTTTGGATGATTATACGTAAATCAATAAAAACTTTTTTTAAAAAAAAGCACCAAAAAATCGAGGCTGGATTTGGAAGGGGTCGTGGTACTAGGGCTATTGTAGCTGATGTTAGATGGATCTTAGCTGAAAGCAGGGAATACCAGAAGAATATCTATCTGTGTTTCATTGATTATGCAAAGGTGTTTGACTGTGTGGATCATAACAAACTGTGGCTGACTCTGAGAAGAATGGGAATCCCAGAACACTTGATCATGTTAATGTGAAACCTATACTTGGACCAAGAGGCAGTCGTCAGAACAGAACAGGGAAACACTGCATGGTTCAAAATTGGGAAAGGTGTACGCCAGGGATGTGTCCTATCTCCATACCTTTTCAACCTGTATGCAGAACAGATTATCCGAGAGGCTGGACTCTATGAAAAGTGTGGTGTCAGGATTGATGGAAGATCTATTAACAATCTGCGTTATGCAGATGACACAACCCTGCTTGCTGAAGCTGAGGAGGACCTCATGCACTTGCTGCAGAGAGTCAAGGACTGCAGCCTTCAGCATGGATTGAGGCTCAATGTCAAGAAGACAAAGATTCTTACCACTGGATCAATTGGCATTATCAGGATGGATGGTGAAGAGATTGAGATTGTTAACTTTAGTTTGCTTGACTCCACAGTCAACACTCTTGGCACCAGCCAGGAAATAAAAAAATGTATTGCAATGGGAAAATCTGCTGTTAGGGACCTCTCTAAAGTACTGAAGAGCAATGTTGTCACTCTGGAGACTAAGGTGCATCTGATACAGGCTATAGTCTTTGCAATCGTTATGCATCAGAGAGTTGGACAATGACTAGGGAGGATAGAAGGAGAATTGAAGCCTTTGAGCTGTGGTGCTGGAGAAGAGTATCGAAAATAACATGGACTGCCAAGAAAATGAACAGATTCATCCTGGAGAGGGTTAAATCAGGCTGCTCCTCTGGGGCTTCGTCTGATTTACTTTGAACATGTTGTATAGAGGGACAGGTCCTTGGAGAGGGTCATCATGCTTGGGAGGGTGGAGCGATGACACAGGAGGGGAAGACCCTCTGTGAGGTGGATTGATTCAATGACTGGGGTAATTGGGATGGGTGTGTCAGAGGCAGTGCTTTTGGCACAGGACAGAACGGGTTTAGGGCTGTTGTACATAGGGTTGCTATGAGTCGCAAGTGACTCGACAGCACATAACAACAACAACAACAATAATTAAATTATATACAGATTGCTACTGTTATGTGCCATCGAGTTGTGTGTTACTCATAGTGACCCTTTGTAAAACAGCTCTGCAGCCTGCCCTATCCTGAGGCAGTATCATGACCCTGACACACCTACCCCCATTTCCTAGTCACTGTATCACTCCATCTCATCCAAGGTCTTCCTCTCCCATGCTGTCCTATCACCCTTTTGAGCATGATGTCCTTCTCCAAGAATTGGTCCCTTCTGGCCACATGCCCAAAGTATGTGATATAGAGTTTCAAAATCCTAGTCTCCAAGAAGAAATTTGGTTTCACCCTCTCCAAGATAGACCTATTTGCTTTTTTGGCTGTCCCTGGTATGTTCAAGACTCTTCACCAGCACCACAAATCGAAGACATCAATTCTTTTTCTGCCATTCTTGCCTCCATGGCTGGCTGCAACTGTACATTGTGTTATGTATAATCTTAAATTTACATTTTATTGCTTGCTTGCTACAGAAAACTGGTTTTTAAAATATTTTTGAGATTGATCATACCTTCCTCTCTTAAAGAAATGCATTTCCTGTTGTGACCGTGTACTCATGTGAGCACACAAATGCAATCAGTGTTCCACTGGAACCACACACTCTCTCACCACAGTGAGGAACTCTGACATTCTTGACTCTGGTAGATTCGTTTCCTTCATTTTAGGCCATGTTCTTTGCAATCACTTGCTATGCATCAGAGAGCTGGACAATGACTAGGGATGGTAGAAGGAGAGTTGATGCCTTTGAGCTGTGGTGCTGGAGAAGAGTGTTGAATATACCATGGACTGCTAAGAAAATGAACAGGTTCATCCCGGAGAAGGTTATACATGGCTGCTCCTTGGAGGTAAGGATTTTGAAGCTTTTTCTGACATACATTGGACATGTTTCAAGGAGGGACCCAGTCCTTGGAGAGAGGCTTCATGCTTGGGAGGGTGGAGGGAAGGACCCTCTATGAGGTGGATTGATTCAGTGACTGGAGTAATGGGGATGGGTGTGTTGGAGACAGTGAGATTGGCACAAGACAGAGCAGGGTTTAGGGCTGTTGTACATAGGGTCGCTATGAGTTACAGGCAATGCGACGACACATAACAACAACAACATTCTGAAGTAAATATACAGTCATGGGAATTTTCAAAGAACAGAGAGGACCATTCCTCCATTCTCCCTCAGTGGCAACATTTACCTAACAAGGGTACAGTATTAAAATCAGGAAGTTGGTATTGGTGCAATCTATAGACCTTATCCAGATACGTACATGCAAGTGTGTGTGTGTGTGTGTGTGTGTGTGTATAGGGAGCTCAAGTGGTAAGAAATGGTGCTGCAATCTCAAAGGCATGCAGTTCAAACCCACCAGTTGCTCCATGGGAGGACAGGTTATCTCCTCCTGTTTTATTAACTGCCTCTGAAAACTTGCTGCAGGGTCAGCTATGGGTCGATTCTAAATTGAGAGTAAACAACAAAAACAACAAAAGCAACAACAACATGTAAACACATACAATTTTATCACATGTACGAAACCCTTGTGAAATCGTTCACTACAGATTAACAAGTACAAGAAATCTTGTCAGGAATGGCAAATTTGAAAAGAGGCTTTGATGTATGGAAGTGGAAGAGAAACAGATGCCAGCTCAACCAAGAAGCAGACTATTTGATGAGGTGGGAAAATGTGAAATTGTTCACTAGAGATTTGTTAAGTCAATACAAGAAAGCCTGCTTATCTTGCTTATTGTATCATCTGATACTGTAAAGAGACAGACATCTTTCCAGGCCAAGAGATCCCAGTGTGGCATTTACTTCCCCAAGAGGGTCATACTACCCTCTCATGATGCAGTGACATCTTTCAACAACCAGAGAATCCATGGAAATGTGTTGTTGTGATAATTTCTGCATCATCTTTCTTTTGGATAGGTACAAACACCCATTAGGGAGTGCTAGTGGCCTAGTGGTAAGAAGCTTCACTGCAGTCCCAGAAACATGTGGTTCAAATCCACCAGTTAGTTGTTCCACAATGGAAGGACAGGCAATGTTTCCCTGTGTGATTTACTGCCTCTCAAAATCCACTGGAGGGTCAGCTATGAGTCAGTTTTGACGTGATGGTGCACAACAACAACAGCAGCAACAATCTAGTCAATCGGGTTGTTATCTGTCTCTTTTTTGTTGTATCTCCAGTGCTACATCTATTTTTTGAAATAATTAATATTTCATCAATTTTTGGTTACCGCTCCTCAAGCCTTCTGTGCAGTTAGACAACATCTTTTTATACCACTGATTCTTGATTATGTTAGTTACCTCCTGATATGGCTGAATGTCAACCAGTTGTTTTTGGCACACTGACTCTGAATTTTACTTCAATCCTCTTTTGATGCTTCTTGCATCAATCGTTCAATATTTTGTCCATAAAATCTTTCAGTGTGCTAAGTCTAGGTTTGAATTTGCTTGTCAGCTGAGGTTAAGAAGTAACTAGTGTGCTTGTCCCTCTTGGTTTTCTAATTCTCTCTCTGCACATTTTGTTATAATATTTTCCTTTGTCTTCTCAAGCTACCCTTTGAAACCTACTTGGCTCTCTTATATTTTTATATCTTCCTGTAGTTTTAGTTTTTCTGTGTTCCAGAGCTGGCAATGAATAAGGAAGGAGAATTGATGCCTTTGAGCTGTGATTTTGGACAAGGGTATTGAATATCTCATGGACTGCCCAAAGTGCAGCCTGAGTGCTGCTTGGAGGCAAAGAAGAGAAAGCTTTATCTCACATACTTCATGCATGTTGCTAGGAGGGGTTATTCTTTGGAGAGGGACATCATGCTTGGAAAGGTAGAGGAGTGGCAGAAGAGAGGAAGACCCTCAACTAGGCAGTTTGACCTAGTGAGCTCACTGAGCTCTAGTGTGTCAGAAACTGTAAGAACGGCAGAAGATAGCACAAGGTTCTGATCTGTTGTTCATAAGGGTTCTATGAGTCGTGCTCAATTCAGCAGCACGTAACAACAGCAACATATTCCAAAGCAAGCATCACAGTTTCTTCTGATATCCATTTTAGCTTTTTCTTTCTTTCACTTCTTTTTAAACATTTTTGCTTTCTTTATGTGTGATGTCCAAAATGCCATCCTAAAACTTATCTGGTCTTCAGTGAGTAGCGTTCAATGTTATAAAAATACATTCTTGAGATGATCTCTAAATTTAGGCGAGATATACTCAAGGTTGTATTTTGAGTTACATGGACTTGTTTTCATTTTCTCCTGCTTCAGCTTGACTGGCATATGAACAATTAATAGTCTCTTCGACAGTCAGCCTTAGGCCCTATTGCACCTGCTGATAACTGTTTTCACAATCTATTCCCTCAGATGTAGTCAGTTTGATTTCTGTGTAATCCATCTGGTAAGTTCTATGAGTATTGTCAATGTCTGTGTGGTTAAGAAAAGCTACTTGCCATGCATTAGTTGCTGGTCAAAAATTCTATCATGTGTTCTTTGGCATCATGGTTGTCCAAAGATTATATCTTCTGACTACCAACCTTTCTTATTTCCTGTTTTAAAATTCCAATTATCAATAATTCTCTATCTTGATGCATGCTTGATCAATTGAAATCTTCAATTTCTTCATCTTTGGTGATAGTGATTGTTACATAAATTTGAGCAATAGTCATAGTAACAGTTCTTTGTATGGCATGAATATCATCCTACCATTGATAGCATTAGTCTTTGGGATAGATCTTGATATGTTCCTTTTGATGACAGATATAATACCATTCCTCTTCAATTTGTCATTCATGCCACAGTATGTTTATCTGATTAAAAATGGTCAATACCAGTCTATTTTAGATGCTTATGTATTAATTTCATTTTTAACACCTTCCAATTTTCCTAGATTCATACTACATCCTTTCTGTGTTTCTTATCACTTTAAGTTTTGGCATATCAGCAAATGTAGATCCTGAAAGATCTGTCCTTGTCATCAAGGTAGACTTTACTCTGAAGAAGCAGCCTTTCCCAGCTGTACTTTCAGTGCCTTCCAACCTGTGGGGTTCATCTTCTGGCCGAGTATTAGATGATGTATACAGCTATACACAAGGATTTGTTTTGTGTTTTACTGGGTGATGTTTTCAGAAGTAGATCTCAATCTCCTAGTCTGTTCTCTATCTAAACTGGATGCCGGAAGAGACTAAAAAAATTGCACTAAAATGCTGAGAAGCCAAAACAAATGGGGGAGGGGAGAATGTCAAATTAAAGGAGATTAACAGAAGATTTCAAAAGTCAGCTAGAGAAGACAAAGTATTATAACCAAATATGCGAAGAGCTAGAGTTAGAAAATAAAAAAAGGAAGAATTCACTTGGCATATCTCAAGTTGAAAGAATGGAAAAACTAATTCAAGTCTTGAATTGTAATACTAAAGGATGCTATGGACAAAATATTGAATGAGGTAGGAAGCATCAAAAGAAGATGGCCAAAAGACACATGAAAAAATGTTCAAAAACTGGCAATAAAAAAGGCACAAATCAAAACCACAATGAAATACCATCTCATCCTAGTAACAGTGGCAAAGTTTAGCAAGGCAGCAAATAATAAATGTCGGAGAGGTGGGAACTATTATACATGTCAGTGTGACTGCAAAATGGTACAAACACTCTGGAAAGCAGTTTGATGTTTTCTCAAAAAGTTGAACATAGAAATTCTCTATGACCCAGCTATTCCACTATTAGGAATAAACCCCAAGGAAATTAGAACTGAGACACAAACGGAGATTTGAGCACCAGTGTTCATAGCAGTGTTATTTACTATCGCAAGAACATGGAAACAGCCCAAATGTCCAACCACAACTGAATGGATTAATAAATTGTGGTACATTTACACAATAGAATACTATACAGCACTCATAAAGAATGATTTTGAAAAATACTAAATAACTTGGGAGAGGTTGGGGAACATTATACTGAGTGAACGAACTCAGTCTCTTAAGGACAAATACTGCATAAGACCATTATTATAAATATAGAGGGATAACTAGTAAACCATGCATATGGGAACCCAAGAAGGGAAGAGATGGGAGCAGATGGATGGTGATGAGTAGGGGTAAAACCATAAGATTGCACAATTTGGTATATGGAGGAAATGGTTAAGGAAAATGGGAAAGACCAACAGGTACCTGAAACGACAAGAGTCATGATGGGCATAGTCCACTGGTGGTTAATTTTATAAAACATAATGCAGGGGAACACAAAAAATCAAATCAAGGTGGAGCAAAGACCTGGGAGTAAAACCCCAAACCATAAAATTTATCACAGACAAACTGGGCTCAAGCTTAGATGGCCTAATCCATGGTATAAATAGACTGCCAAATAAAACCAGAAATGCACAATCTGGAGAGGATAAAATTGATGAATGGGACCCTCTAAAGACTAAACTTTTCCCAACAGAATGAAAAGAAAACCTATGGACTAGGAAAAAGTATTTGGCAATACCATTTCATACAAGGGTCTCATATTAAAAGTTTACAGAATCCCACAGGGCCTCCACAAGTAAAAGACTGATAACACAATTACAAAATGGGCAAATGACATGGAAAGAATTTTCACAGAGGAAAATATTTGGATGGCCAACAGACACATGAAAAAATACTCCAAATCACTGGCAAAAAAAAAAGTAAATCAAAACCACCATGAGATACCATCTCACTTCAGTAACAGTGGCAAAGTTTAACAGGACAGCAAGTAAGAAAGGAGAGATAGGAACTCTTCCACGTTGTTGATGGGGTTGTAAATGGTACAACCATTCTGGAAGGCAGTTTGGCATTTTCTCAAAAAGCTGAATATAGAAATTACGTATGAATCAGCTATTCCACAGCTTAGAATATACCCTGAGAAAATGAGAATTGAGGCACAGAGATTTGTACACCAATGTTCATAGCAACGTTATTTACCATTGCAAGAACACGGAAACAGCCCAGATGTCCAACCACAATCAAATGGATTGAGAAATTATGGTACACTCACACGATGGAATACTACATAGCATGCAGAAGCAATGATTTTGTAAATTACTACCTAACTTGGGAGGGACTGGAGAGCGTTATGCTAAGTGAACTTGGTCCCAAAAGGACAAATACTATATAAGACTATTATTGTAGAAAGTGTATGAGGATCCAAGGGTGGGGGAAGCAGAGGGGTGAGGGTGGGCAGGGGTGGGGTGGGGTTAGGTAGGAATGGTTGTTAATCATAAGGTGGCACAATGTGACGGGTAGAGGGAGGGGAGGGTATAGGAAACGGAAAAGATCCAGTGTGAAAAACAATGTATACTAACTTTGTAAGTAAACCAGCATGAAATAAAAAAATTACTAAAAAAAACCCCCAAATATTATGCATGAGAATGATTGTATAACAGTGTGAATGAAGAATAGTGTGAAACACAATGCTTACAAACTTTTTAAGCAAATCCAGATAAAATTAAAATAAAAAAAAAAAAAGAAGATGGAGAGTATACAGAGTCACTGTACCAAAAAGAATTGGCTGACGTGAAACCATTTCGGAAATAGAGCAAGAATCAATGATATTGAAGAAAGAAATTAAAGTTTCATTAAAGACACTGGCAAAATGAGGCTGGGATACTAATTGACACATTATAACAAAGAGATGCAGCCCTGGATATGTTCACCAAGCTGTGCCAGGAAATCTGAAAGACAACTAGATTGGAAGTGATGCTTATTTGTTTCTATGTCCAAGAAAGGTGATCTAGCAGAATATGGAAACTATCACTAATATTACATGCAAGTAGACCTTACTAAAGATTATTTAAAAATGGCTAGAGCAATATGTTGTTGTTATGTGCCATTTGGTCGCCTGCAACTCATAGCAATCCTATGTATAACGTTCCAAATCCTGTTCTATCTTGAGTCAACCTCTTTGTCTCTGACACACAAACCACCATTATCCCAGTCACTGAGTCAATCCATTTCATCTAGGATTTTTCTCTTTTGTGCTATTCCTCCACCCTCCCAAACATGATGTACCTCTCCAACATGCAACATGCCCAAAATCCTTGCCTCCAAGGAGCAGCCTGGTTTCATGTTCTCCAGGATGAACCTGTTCTCCTAGAACTCCATGGTATAGTATATTCAATACTTCTTTCCAGCAGTACAACTCAAAGACATAATTTCTTCTATCATCCTTAGTAATTATCCAGCTTTCAGATGCATAGCAAATAATTGCAAAGACATGGCTTGGATCAGGCACACCTTACTCTCCACACTGACATAGTTGCTCTTCAGTACTCTGGAGAGGACCCTGACAGCAGATTTTCCCAATGCATTTCTTCTTTTGATTTTCTGGATGCTGATACCCAGAGTATTGATTGTGGAGTCAATATAGCTGCCAGAAATTAAAACTGGATTTAGAAGAGGCCATGACATCAAGGATACCATTGCTGATGTCAGATAGATTCTAGCTGATAGCAAAGAATGCAGAAAGATGTCTATTTGAGTTTTATTGACTATGCAAAGACATTTGACTCTGTAGATCACAACAAATTATGATTAACATTGAGAAAAATGGGAAGCCCAAACACTTTATTGTGTTCATGTGAATTCTATACTTAGACCAAAAAGCTATTATGCAAACAAAGCAAGGGACCACTGCACGGCTTAAAATCAAGAAAAATGTGCACCAGCGCTATATCTTTTCTCTATAACTATTAAATCTTTATGCTGAGCAAATTACTTGAGAACCTGCACTTTATGAAGAAGAATGTGTCACCACAATAGAAGGCTCATCAATAACTGCATTATGCAGATGACACAATTTTGCTTGCTGAAAGTGAGGAGGACTTGAATCACTTACTGTGAAAGATCAAAGATTACAGGCTTCAATATGGATCTCAATATAAAAAAAAAACACTGCTCAACACTGGGCCAATAGACATAACGATAGATGGAGAAGAGATTGAAATTGTCAACAATTTCATCTTACTTGGATCCACAATATTCTTGGTGTCAGTAGTTAAAAAATGAGAAGACTTATTGCAAAGGAGAGATCTGCTGTCAGGAACCTCTCCAAAGTGCTTAAGAGCAAAGATGGCAGTTTGAAGATTAAGGTGCATGTGATCTATGCCATGGTCTTTTTGGTTACTTTCGATGCGTCTGTAAACTGGATAATGAATAAAGATGTCAGAAGAAGAATCAATGCCTTTGAGTTATGGTATTGGCAAAGAATACTGAATCTCCCATGGACTGCCAAAAGAATAAACAAACACGTCTTGGAGAAAGTGGAACTAGGGTGCTCCTTAGAGGCAAGGATAATGAAACTTTGTCTCACATACTCTGGGCTGGAAAAAAGGTATCATGCTTAGAAAGGTGGGGGGACAGAGAAAGAGAGCTAGATTGACACAATGACTATAATAATGGGCTCTAGCATATCAGAGATGGTGAAGATCGGACAGAATAGATTCAGATCCATTGTTCACAGGGTCATTATGAATCGCGGTCGACTCAATGGCACCTAAAACCAGCAATAGTCTGTACTACTGTGAAACACCACTGAAACCTGTTGGGCATAGGTGACCTTGCTAAAACTTGAAATGTCCAGGGCACAGCTTCACAGACAAATGAAAGCTACCATAGAACAACAAACTGACAGAAGAATGGTAGCCTCGTAGCTCTAGAGGTGTTGATTTAGTCCTTTCTATCATATGGTTTCATTCACAATGCTGATTTTGATCCACATGATTTTATTATCCTTTAATTAGTAGGGGTCAGCAGTTCAGCTCTGCTGTAGTGGGATCCTTTTTGTCAGGGGCTTAGCATCTACTGTTTAAAAACCATCTCTTAAATTTCTAACTTCTTTCATCTTCACAAAACAGAGGTTTCAGCAAGTTGATGTTTAAACAAATGTCCTCTGTATTTTGTCCAGGTCTAGCTACAATTGATCCTAGTTTCTATTGGATGCACCTCAGGGGTTCTCTGAGTCTCCAGGAGCATCCTGTACTATTTTTACCTCTGTTGTTTTTGGACTCTTTGTCTCCACCTTGATGTACATCCAAATCCATAGCTATGCTTGTCTCCTTCAAAATAGATATGACTGTAAGACTGGGGAGGTCTGGTGGCTTAGGTAAGGAGCTACCCTACCAACCCTAAGGCCCCTGGTTTGACTCCATTCAGCTGTTCCAGGGGAGAAAGATTGGCAATCTCTTCCCATGAGTTGCTTCCAACTTGACAGCAAATTATGACAACATTGGGAGTGGCTTACAGAGCTCTGATGACCTACCTCATAGGGAGGTAGGCTGCTAACATAAAGACCTCCCGTTCCCACTCAACAGCAGTGAGTGAATGAGTGAGTGAGTGAGCAACTAGCAGTGTATTATTCCAGGCTCTTCTCAGCCTTGTCATTGTGTGTTGTTTACTTTGCTGTTGAGCTTTGTTATTGTTTGTAGAGGAGATGACACTTATTGTTGTTTTGATTTTCATATTGCTAAAAGCCAATGGTCATGAGCGTTTCCCCTCTTCCATGTATTTGCTGGACATCAGAATGTCTTCTTTGGAGAAGTGCCTTTTCATGTTCTCTGCCCACTTTAAAATTGAGTTGTCGGTTGTTGGAGAACATTGGGGAGGAAGGGAGGGCCTCTGGCCAGGACAGATCGTCTAAGCTCCAGATAAATTTAAGCCTCCCAACGGCTTTTAATATGAGGTAGAGAAAGCTCCCCTGTGTTTGGCTGTACTGGCTTGAGAAAGCTCACCACCTGGGAAGACAGCTGCTGCCTCTGTTGAGCTGGGAGTGTTCCACAGGAGGCTGAGGTTCTCATGACCAATCCGCATGTCCCATGTTTGTAAGCCCACCCTATCTTGTCTTCCTATTTACCTGTTCGTATATAAGTACACTGTACATCCCAGTAAAATTGAGCTGGATTGACTCTCTGATCCTATCCCGGAGTGGTGTATCTCTGTCGTGCTTACCCACATTGGGGTGTTGCTGTTAAGTTGCCAGTGAACAAACAGCAACAGTTGGTCTTTTTGCTGTGGAGGTAGCAAATGTATTTTGATTCTTTCATCATTGCACCAATATTCTTTGAGCATTGTCTCTCGCAAAGCCTCCATGAGTGACGCAGAGATGATTTCTATCCTTGAAGATCATACAGCCTGATGCTAAATTAAAGGTCTGAAAAAAAAACCCTGAAAATACTGGTAGAACAGACACATAAAGAAAGCTCAAATCACTGATAATAAGAGAGAGGCAAATCAAAACCACACTGAGATACCATCTCACTCCAGTAGCAGTGACAAAGTTTAACAGGACAGCAAGTAATTAAGGTAGGAGAGGATATGGCAAGAGAGAAACTCACATACACTGTTGGTAGGATTGTAAAATGCCACTCTGGAAGGCAATTTGGCACTTCCTCAATAAACTGAACATAGAAATTCCATACGACCTAGCTATTCCACTGCTTGGAATATATCCTGAGAAAATGAGAACTGAGGCACAAATGGAGACTTGTACACCAATATTCACAGCATCATTATCCACCATTGCAAAAACATGGAAACAGCCCAAATGTCCAATCAGAATGGATTGAGAAATTATGGTACATTCACGTAATGGACCACGCAGCATGCAGGAGCAATGATTTTGAAAATCACTGCCTAATTTAGGAGGGACTGGAGGGCATTATTATACTAAGTGAGCTAACACAGTTCCATAAGGACAAATACTATATAAGCCCATTATTGTAGAAATAGAAAGATAACTAGCAAAACGTGTGTGAGGATCCAAGAGGGGGAGGGTATGAGCTGAGGAATGAGGGTGGGTGATGGTGGGGTAATCACAGGGCTGCACAATTTGATGGGTAGAGGCAGGGGTAGTTAAGGAAATGGGAAAGATCTCATATGAAAAACAATTTATACAAACCTTGTAAGCAAATCAGTATAAAATAAAAATTTCATTAAAAGAAAAAAGAAAATAATGGACTGAAAAAAAAAATGATGGTACAATTAAATGAGAGTGATGGAGGAACAATCCCAGCCATTGTGAAACGGGAGAGGAGATGGTCTTTTGGGCCTTGTCTGATTTCTTAATCCACAGAAGCTATAATTGCACATAATTGTTGGTGCTTTTTTTAAAATTTATTTTATTTTATTTTTTAAATTTTAATGAAAGTTTACAGAGACTTTGGATTTCCTTCCATACATCATTGCACACTTTCCTCCCTCCCCTCCTCTCCCCCCAGTTAGTTTTTCTTTTTGAAGAAAAAAAAAATTCTTTCATTGTTAT
>NW_006400033.1:2624884-2632252 GCF_000299155.1 Elephantulus edwardii
TACTATGCAGCTCTTATTCTGGACTCTTGTCATGAAAATAATTCTTGGTACTTTAAATTACTAGAAGCAGCCCTGGTGCCTAGTGTGTGAAGTCGGAGGCTGCTCAGTAACAGGTCAAAGAGTGGACCCTTCAGTCACTCGAAGGAGGAAAGAAGGGCAGTTTCCTCTTGGAGGGTTACTATGGGCCAGAACTGACCTCACAGTGTGGGCTCATTTTTTAAAACTTTTCTTATGGATGATTTTTTTTACACTGGAACATACTAGGAAAAGTTTCTTCCTACCTTGTTCTTCAGTTCTCCCATCTCTTGCTAGAAGTAATCACCATTAACCCTTTTTTATGCACTTTTAAAGAAATACACAACAATGTGTGTGGGGTGTGTGTGCTTTTAGATGATGGTCTTTTGTTTTCAAAGTGATACCATTGTTTCTCTGTGTTTCTCATTTCTCCCTTAATATATATTGGGGATTATGTTAATATCACCGCAGTTCTGCAGAGGAACGTGACAAATATGTGCTTAAAGGTAAACCCCTTTTCCAGCAAACACTTAGATAATATGTTCCTTATCTTAGACATGATGAACACAGTGATACCGATGTGAACAGGGACAGTGGTAGCTTTCTTGTCTTGGTGCAGAAGTCCTGGGTTTCATTTCCAGTCAGTGGACCTCATGCTTAGCCACCACGTGGCTGGTGGTGGGTGCTTGTGTGTTACAGGACCAGGTAAGGTTTCATTTAGTTGCACATGGGGTTTTCAGCAGTTGGAGGTCAATTCAACAGCAGCTTAGAACAACACTGCATCCATTACTGTTGTAAGCACTTTATTTGTATTGAGACTTTTAATTTCTCAATGGTTTTATGAACAAAGTCCTGGCCAACTCAACATATTGCCATTGAGTCAGAACTGACTCACAGCTGACCCTTCAGCTGGTTTTCAGAGACTGTAGATTACACAGGAGGAGATTGCTCATATTTTTCCATTAGGCAAATAGGCCATCAGAACTTCAAAAGTGCTAGTGCTTCCCTACTGGTGGAGGAAAGGGGACAAGGTACTTCATTGATTGACTCAGGATATTTGAAAGAACAATAAAATAAAGATGTATATAGTTCATATGATACTAAGCTGTTAAAAAATTTATTATCCTCACATAACACAATTGTTAATTATGTTGTTATTAATATTTTCATATACTATGTATAAAATATTCTAAAAGATTAAAGAAAATGTAATTGTGCTGGAAGTGTAGGGAGCTTTTGTGGCATAGTAGGTAAAAAGTTGCACTGTCAAACCAGAGGCAAACGATTCTAATCCACTGGCTACTTCTCTGGAGAAAGATGGGTAATCTCCTCCCATGACATTTATAGACTCTGAAAACCTGCTAGAGGGTCATCTATAAGTCACTTTTGAAGTGACAACACATAACAACAACAACAATTGAAAGAGTACGAAATTTTAATATGGTCTCAATAAACATGAATTCAGCCAAGTGAAAATTGAAAATGTTTCATATGTTTAAAAAAATATTCTATTCTAAAATAGTTCCACAGTTATCTATTAAGAGTGTAATACCTGTATTGCTGTTGAGTGAATTCCAACTCATAGTGACCTTCCATTGGTCCAAGGCTGTCCATTTGTGCAGGAGGAAATGCTTTTTCCTTCTCCTTTGGAGCGACTTTGGATTCATCAACCGTCTGACACATTATCACTATGTTACCAACCAACAAATGAAACTTAGAGCTGCTGGGTTGGAACCTTTCAACATAATTCTAAGGCTATAAATCACCCGAGAAGAGATTGCCCATCTTTCTCCTTGGAATTGCTGGTAGTTTCTAACTATGTGCCTTTGGGTTGGCAGCACAACTTCTAACAGCTAAGCCAGTTCATTTAATAAGATAATAAGAAGGTAAAATGCAAATATTTATTGTTGTTAGGTGCCATCGAGTAGTAGGCGACTCATAGTGACCCTATGAATGAAAGGCCTGAACACTGTTCGTACAAAGAGTTTCCGGAGGCAAGACATTTCGGAAGTGGATGTCGCTTCTGCTTCCAGAAATATTTACTAAAGAATGTAAAAATTTAAATAAAATTTTAAAAAGAAAATATTTTATGTACATTTTTGTAGATCTAATGTTTAGCAGAGGCCAATGTCAGATGGGTCCTGGCTGAAAGTAAAGAGGGACACTAGAATGCCTATTTGTGTCTCATTGACAATGCAAAGGCATTTTGCCGTATGGGTCACAACAAATTGTGGCTAACTTTAAGAAAAATAGGAATCTCGCAACACCTGATTGTGCTCATGTGAAACCTATACTTGGACTAGGAAGCAGTCCTCAGAACAGAGCAAGGAAACAGTGCATGGTTCAAAATCAGGAAAGGAATGAGTCAGGGATGTGTCCTGTCTCCATACCTTTCCAATCTATTTGTAGAACAGATCATTCAGGAGGCTGGGCTTTATGAGGAGGAATATGGCATCAGGATTGGAGGAAGAGTCAACAACCTGCATTACGCAGATTACTCAGACTTGCTTACAAGAAACTGAGGAGGACTTGAAGTGTTTGCTGTGGAAGGTCATGGACTGCAGTTTTCAAATGGACTCAAGCTCAATGTCAAGGAGACAAAGATTCTCACCACTGGGCCAATTGGCAGCACCATGATAGATGGAGAAAAGATTGAGATTGTTAACAGTTTCAGCTGGTTTGCTTCCACAATCAACAACCTTGGCACTAGCAGTCAGGAAATCAAAAGACAAATTGCGTTAGGGAAATTGAGACTTTTCCAAAGTGCTAAAGAACAACAGTGTCAGTCTAGAGACTAAGGTGCACCTGATCCAGGATATGGTCTCGGCAATTACTTGCTATGCATCAGAGAACTGACTGAGGATGACTGAGGATGGCAGAAAAAAAAAATTGATGCCTTTGAGTTGTGGTGTTGGAGAAGACTACAGAATGTATCATGGATCTCCAAGAAAACAAATGGGTTTTCTGGAGACAGTAAAACCAAGCTGCTTTTGGAGGTAAGGATTTTGAAGATCAGACTTACATTCTTTGGGCACATGGCCAGGAGGGATCAGTCCTTGGAGAAAGACATCATGGGAAGATAGAGGAACAATGCAAGAGAGGAAGACTCCTGATGACATGGATTGACACAATAAATGGAGAAATGGAAGTAGGAGTGTTGGAGACTGACTCAAGATAGGGTGAGGTTCAGAGGTACATAGAGTTGCTATGAGTCACAGGCAACTTGATGGCACATAGCAACAACAACAATAACACCACCACACAGATAAATGTAGACTAGAATAGGTTATTCCTTGGAGTGGGACATTATACCTCAGAAGGTGGAAGGTCAGTGAAAGAGAGGAAGATTTTCCATGAGATATGTTGACATAGTGAATTCAGCAATGGGCTCATGTGTGTCAGAGATGATGAGGATGGCATAGGTCAGGGCAGGCTTCAGCTCTGTTAGTGGTCACTATAAATCATACTCGAGTTGAAGATGCGTAACAACAACAAAATGGAATAAATTAATTATATAAATGAAACTAATTGTAACTTGAACACTCAATGTCTATCTCATGGTCAATGAAGTTTATTTTACTTCACCCGTATTCTGTCTAGACTTAGGTGCATGCCATTTCAGAAATAATATGAATTGTTCATGGTTGCAAACTATTCTTTAGCTGTTATATGTTTCTGTTGGTAATGCTCTGCTAATTCGAGATTATCTCTGGAGTCAGAGACTGTAACCAGGAAGAGAGTAAAGAAAATGGGCCCCCAGCACTCCTGGGAGTCATCCTTATGAAAGAATCTTTGACATTCATGCGCTTGAATAAGAAAGTTTTGTACTACAGAGCATTTACCCAAGTCCATCTCACAGGAGTCTTCACTTGACCCTGTAGCCAGCACAGCCTGGCCCTGAGGTGCAGCCACTGCTTGCTTCCAGCATTCAGAGCAAGGAAGTCTGGACCTAGCGTCTGCATACTGCTTATGCCTGGGGGAGGGAAGGGCAAGGGGTGAGAGAGATGGAGAGGATGGGATGCAGAAGTGAGGGTGGGGCATGGGCCCTCAGCCAGTGTTTAAAGGGGTGAATCACTGCAAACTGCTCTAGGAGTGAAAATCACCAATGAAAGCTTCTTTATCCCACAACTGCAGGATACATTTTCATTTCTTTATTATTTTTTAATAAATTTCACGCATTTGTGATTTCTGTTTAATTTGCATAATTTCCAGAAAACTGACTCCTTCTACATACTGTGTTTATTATCCTCCTACTTAAAGGGTATTCAAAACCTCCATTTTATTTTTAATTCATTCACTTCTTTCAGAATCATAGTCTTTTTCTCTTTTTTTATGCTGATGTACTGCTCTTTGGCTTAGATTCAAGTTTCTAGACTTCACCCCCAATCAAGCCTTATGAAAAGGCAATTAAGAGCTCACTGGGGAGGGAGCAATAATGTCTAAGAGGCAAGTTAGAACAAAAGGCTTCACTTCCCCTCACTGTACCTCTGAACAGGAATGCAGTTCTTGCTCGAGCTTTTAGGTAAAGCTGCTTTTCAGTGAGTAACTGGACATATTTATGAAGCACCTTGGGTAGCAAATGGTGCCTGGGGGCAGGACGCCTCTGTCTTAGTGCGATATCGTCACCACCTACCTGGGGCCTTGCTGCTCTGAACTTTAATTTTGTCATCTATGAAATGGAGATAATAATAGAGCTGTCATGTGGATCAGGGAAATCAAGCATCTGAGAGCATTATGTAGATGAGATGCACTATGTGAAGAGGAATTCTTCAGCTACCTTCATTTCTTTTTATCACTTTCCTGCATGAAGATAATCACTTTGTAGTATTTGTTGCGCTATAGTCTCAGTCTTGCTCAATTCGGATTATTCCACACTGTCAAATAAATGTTAAAGAACTTAGTTTTAAAGGTTCCAAAGAGGTTTTGGGGGATCCTGGAGAACAGGGTAATTTTGAAGGACATAGTGTGGTGAAAGAAAATTCCAGAATCCTGAAATTAAGACCACATTGTTGTTAAGTTGAGTAGAGTGTGACCCATAGTGACCTTATGAACAATAGATTTAAACATTGTTCTATTCTGTGCCATACTTAGCATCCTTGACACATTTGAGCCCATTGCTGCAGTACTGTGTCAATTCTTCTCTCTTTCATTGACCCTTCATCTTTCCAACTATCATGTCCCTTTCCAAAGAATAGCCTCTCTTAATAACTTGACCCAAATCTGTGAAATGAAGCTTCAGTATCTTTGCTTCCAATGGACCACACTCTGGCTGCATTTTCTCCAAGACTTATCTGTTTTTTTCTTGTTGTTGTTTTAAGCCTATGGTATCTTCAGTACTCTTTTCCAATACCACAACTTAAAAGCATCAATTCTTCCCCTGTTATCCTTATTCATTGTCTGGCTTTCAGATGCAGAGTAGGTGATTAGAAAGACTGTGGCTTGAATCAGGTACATCTTAGTCTTTAAACTGACTAATTGCTCTTCAGGACTTTGGAGAGGTCACTGGCAGCACACTTTGCCAAGTTGGAATCTTTTGCCAGTTAATTAGGGAAGACTTCCAGATGTGAAGTGTATTTGGTGTTGGAGGAGAGGGTGGATTGCTATGTTTAAATAGCAGCAAACAACTTAGTTTAGCCCCCAAACACAAAAAACTGACTCCAAGTCTATAGAGTGATGTCCCCCAAATGTGTACCGACACATGCTGTAGCCCCATGAATAGATCAAGGCACCATTATCCCACAGTCAGAGTTTTAGCTGAGATGATTCAATTATTTCATTTGCTGGAGTATTTAGTTAACAACCATTTCCTGCATTAGGAAGTTGCCAGGCACTGTGCCACTTGCAGGCGATTTCATGGCATTTCGACCTCTAGTCTTGAGTTGTTTGTAATTTGTTGTAGGACTCAAAACCCATGACCAGCAAGTTGGTTCCAGCCTATAACATCCTCCAATACAGGAAGAGACTGCTTACTCATCTTTCTTTCACTGAACAAACGATGGTTTTGAATCACTGACCTTTTTGTTAGCAGTGCAACATTTCCCCCTTTTTTTGGTGTGATTTTAATGAAAGTTTACAGAAAGTTTAGGTTTTCACTATTTCATTGATGCACATTTACCTCACTCTGCCTTCTGTTCTATCCCTCAATTCACTTTGTAATGTACTTGTTTTAGATTGTTGTCACACTTATGATGTCCAATCATACAAACCTTTCAGTCCCTTCCTCCATCTAGTCTAGTGTAGTGTTCTTTATCCACTCACACTTTCCCTGCTGTTATCTCCATGTCAATCCTATTTTATAATAAAAGTGTTATGCAGTATTTGTCCTTTTGTGACTGAGATATTTCATTCAGCATAATGTCTTCAAGACTCACCCATATTTCTTTACAGCCATTGTATTTTACAGGTTCATTGTTTTTCAGTGTTTCGTAATATTCCTTTGTATGAATGTACCATAGTTTTCCTATCCATTAGTTTGTTGATGGGCACTTGGGCTGCTTCCATCTTTCCCTTATTGTGAGTAATACAACAATAAACATTTAATCCTATTCTATGAATGAAGAATCGTTGTCATAGCTGAAATATGGAAACTTGATAAATGATTGTTAATTGTACTTTGTAGATTGCAAGAAGCAGAGAATTAGGCTTTCTTATGGGGAAAGGACTAGTCAATGCTCTAGAGCAATTTTCAGAGCTCTTCTAATATCCATTTTGCTTTTTCCTTTCTCCTTTTTCTTTGTAGTGACCTTTTTCTCTCTTCATGGTGATATACTTGATGTCATCCCACAACTCATCTGATCTTCAATCACTGGTGTTCAAGGCTTCTAACATATTTTTGAGATGATTTTCAAAATCAGTAATAGATTCAGGATCGTATTTTGGTTTTTATGGACTTATTTTTCTTCAGGCTCAATTTGAACTTGCACATGAATAATTGTTGGTCTATTCCACAGTCAGCACCTGGCCTGGTTTTGACTGCTGATATTGAGCTTCTTTAATGATTCCTTCCACAGATGTAGTCAATCCAATTCCTATGCCGTCCATCTGGTGAGGACCATGTCTAAAGGCACTGTTGCATTTTTTAAAGAAAGGTATTTGCAATGAATAAATCTTTGAACAAAGTTTGACCATTGTGTTTCTGGCCTCATTTCTGTCACCAAGTTTGTACTTTCTGACTATTTTTGCATGCCAGTCACTAATGATCATGAACACATTTTGAATACATGTTTGGCCAATTTTAGGCTGCAAAATTTGGTAATAATTTTCAATTTTTTCCTTTTTAGCCTTGTTGTTGTTGTTGTTATGTGCCGTCGAGTCGTTTCCGACTCATAGCGACCCTATGCACAACAGCCCTAA
>NW_006400033.1:2634337-2639752 GCF_000299155.1 Elephantulus edwardii
ATACCAATTGAAGTATTTCAGATAACAGATGTTGCCCTGGATGTGCTCACCATGTTGTGCCAAGAAATCTAGAGGAGAGCCACCTAGCCAACTGACTGGAAGAGATCTATATTTGTTCCCATTCCAAAGAAAGGTGACCCAACTGAGTGTGGAAACTACAGAACAGTGTCATTGATTTTTAGCCTTAGCTTAATATATTTGAATAATATTTGTGTTAAGAGGTCTTTCTTGTGTGTATGGATAATGTCCTATCACGCACAACATTGTACTTTAGGAAAAAATTGGAAATGGTCTTTAACTTCGAATGCAACACCATTCTTTGCTTTCTTGTTCCTGGCATAGTATACATTTAATTGTCTGATTCAAAGTGGCCAAAACCAGTCTATCTTATATCACTAATGATGTTCGTGTATTCTATTTTCAGAAGTTCCACAACTTCTATTTTTCCAATATTCTTATTTTGTACCATGTTCCAACTATTAAAGGATGTTTGCAGTTGTTTCTCCTCACTTTGAATGATTTCAAATCTAGGCTCTACCTCCAATACTATAACTATCTCTGTTCCTCTAGTATTCACAGGTCTTCAGAGGCCTGCTATTTAAAAAGTGAATGGCCAATCCTGCTTCCTAGTCTGCCTTAATCTGGGACCTCTACTAAAATCCATCTACCAAGGGTGGCCCTTCTGGCATTCGACACATTTTTTTCACTTGGCACAGTTTTTAATCTAACAGTAACCTGCAAGTCACTTTAGTACAGCAAGCTGACAGGCAAGTGCTGCATTAATAAGAACAATGTTAAACAAGCAAAAATATAGATACTTAATCTAAAAAGTAATTAGAAATAAGCAGATCATTACACAAGTACAACAAGCTGACAGATTTTGAGAAATCAAAACAAAAGGAAGAGATACTAACATTGAACAGAAGATTTCAAAGGGCAGCTCAAGAAGATAAAGCAAAGCATTATAATAGTATGTGTAGACAGCTGAAATTGGAAGATAGAAAGGGGAAGAACCCACTTGGCATTTCTCAAGCTAACAGAACGGAAAAAAAATATTAAGCCTCAGAGAGCAATACTGAGAAATGCTTTGGGTAAAATCTTGGATGATCCAGAAAGTATCAAAAGAAGATGGAGAGAATACACAGAGTTACTGTATAAGAAATAATTGGTTGACACTGAAATATTTCAGGAATTATCATCTGAACAGGGCCAATGGTAATGAAAGAAGATATTCAAGCTGCACTGAAGGCATTAGTAAAAAATAAGGTCCCAGGAATTGATGGGATAACAATTGACATGTTTCAACTAATAGATGCAGCCTTGGATGTGCTCTCTGGTCTATGCTATGAAATTTGGGGGGGAGTTGCCTGCTTGCCTGACTTGAAGAGATTCACATTTGTTACCATTTCTAAGAAATGTAGTACAACAGAATGTGGAAATTATCAAACAGTATCGTTAAATATTACATGTTAAGCAAAGCACTGCTGAAGATTATTTTAAAATGGCTAAAACAGTGCATAGACAGAGAACTACCAGAAGTTCAAGGTTGTTTTATTTATTTATTTTGCCTGGAAGACATTATGTTGAGTAAAATATCTCAGTAACAAAAGGATAACACTACATAACACTGTTGTTATAAAATTGGACTGACATGAAATGTTGGGAAGAAATAGGAAAAGAGTGGATAGATAATGAACACTGCACTGAAACAGATGTAGGGGAAAACTCTGAAAATAATATATGGTTAGGCACTATACATATGACAACAGTCTGGAAGAAGGGGTGCATTGCAAAGTGGACTAGGGGAGGAGGAAGTGACTCGGAGGGTGGAAAATGTGCATTAACAAATTAATGAAAATTCAACCTTTAGTAAACTTTGTTAAAATCACAATGAAACCTTTAGAGTAGTGAGAGAAGATCTTCACCCTGAAACCTACAGCGTCCCTTTTCATCAGGAAGTAGCTCGCCAAAGTGAGGAGAACTTGAAGTGCTTGCTGCAGCAGATCAAAGACTACAGCTTCAATAATGATTATAGCAAGGAAAAAGGTTCTTACCCCTGGGTTATCTATCTCCTGATAGAGGGAGAAAAGATTGAAACTGTCAACAACTTCATCTAACTTGGATTCACAATCAACACCCTTGGTGCCAGTGAACAGGAGATCAGGAGGCCTATTGCATTGGGAAAGTCTGCAGTCAGGGACCCCTCAAGATTACTGAGGAGTAATTATGTCAATTTGAGGGCTATGGTACACCTGATTCAAGCCTGGTCTTTTAAATCACTTGCTATGCATCTGAGAGCTGGACACGAGTGACAGAAAAATTAATGCCTTTGAGCTGTGGTGTTGGAGAGGAGTACTAAATATCCCACTGATTGCCAATAGAACAAACAGGTATGTCTTGAGAAAGTGCAGCCAGAGTGCTCCTTGGAGGCAAAGATAAGTTTTGTCTTACATCCTTAGGGCATGTTTCTAGGAAAGGCTGTTCCTTGGAGAGGGACATCATGCTTGAAAGGGTGGAGAGTCTGCGAAAGAGAGGCATACTGCAGCAATGAGCTCAAGTGTATTAAAGATGATGAGGATGGCACAGATTGGACATGGTTCAGATCTGTTGTTCATAGTGTTGCTATGAGTTATACTAGATTCAACAACAACCTAACAACAGCATTTCTGAAAGGGGTGGTGTAGGTTGGGATTTTCATGAAAACAGGCTCTGCAATGGCATTTCACATGAAGAATGTTTATTAAGGGGTGTCTTTGAGGTTAACCCTAGGGATCACTATGAGCTTGAATAACTGGGGGGCTGTGAGTTTTGGGATTAACATCCATTGTAGGAGAGGCAGGAAGCCGAATTGGGTGGAGAGAAGTGGAGTTTTAGTGCAGGCCTCATGACAGCCTGATCCTTGCGCTGGGAAGTTGTGAACGTATTTTTCTTTGTATGGTTGGGTCTTTCCTGAGAGTGTAGACTGAACTTTGGGGCCACCGGCTGTTCCCAGGGGCCATGCTGTTGTTGGCTGCTCCTGAAGTAAGGCAACTCCATGCTCAGCATAACAAAAGCTGTCCTGAGCCCCTGTAATGTAATGAGTGGTAAAACCTGTAGGCTCACTGGGGAGGCACTGCCATGACCCAGAGGGTCCTGTTGCTGAGTTTCAAAGAAGATCCTCAGGCCTGTCCTCTCACTCTGAGTGTGGAGGCTCAACTGGAACCCGCTCAGCAGCACAGGAGTGCTAAGAGAGGCCTGGTGGCTTTGCATGCAGTTGAAGGGCCAGAATCAAACCCTGGTCTTGCATATGTAGAGCCAGAATTCTACCACCAGACAGGAAGATGGAAAGCAGATCACTGGCTTCTTGGAATTCCTCAAGGAAATCTGATCAAGTTCTTTTAAACCCAATTAACAGTGTCTTAATTATGGCCTGTGGGTGGGAGCCATGATTTTTCCTTTGCCAGGCCTCAGCGTCATACTAATTTCCATTCAAGCTGCAAAAAAGAAAGATCTGACTCAGGCAAGGAGTATGAGAGGCAAACTTCTTTGTCATAAAGTATCAATTTTTGCATGGCATGGTAACATTCTGAAGGCTGGAGGGGGCTTTCCAGACGGATCCGGGTCAGAGCAGAAAAACAGGGGACTATGGCTAGAGGCTGGAGATGGGGGCATCTTCCTTTTTTAAAAGAAATAATATTTTTAATTGTGGCGTTAGTTAGTTTTTCATTCATTGATTGTCGCACATTTTAGCCCTTTTCTCTCCCCTCTCCTCCCTAGTTCACTTTTTTTTTGAGGGGTCATTAAAAAACTAGGCCTACCAAGAAGAATAACAATGATGATACCTTTATATTCTTTAAAACTGGTTTTATCCCTGACTCTTTTTTTGCAGTGTTATTTATAATCATCAAACATGACAAATGAATTATGCTATGGGAAAACTATGGAGCCACTAGGAAGAATTTGTAGACTGATCTCTTTGGACGGGTGTGGCGTAGTTGTGACTGGATTAACCCCACAACATGTGCCTTTTGAGTCACCCAGAAATCACTGCAAAGGAGTGCGTTGCATTATAAAGAGCCCTGGTTACTCCAAATCAGAAACAAAACAAGGAACTCCACACAAAACTCCCAGCAACACAAGAGCATGCTGCTGTTAGGTGATGCTGAGTTGATTTTCTTTCATTTAAAAAAAAATAGTAGTGCGTGAAAGTTACAAAGCAAATTAATTTTTTTTTTAAGTAGTAAAAGGTGACTATTTTATTTTCTTAAAAAAAAAAGAAACTTAGAAAAAAAAAAAAAAGAAACTTAGAAAGATAGGTGTGTGTTTCCTTGCAAGCAAACGGAGAAAAGTGTATTATCGCTGTTACTATGATTACTAAGCCACAGACACGCTGGGTCCACGAAGTGGCCTGGTGGCTCTGGGAATGCAGAGTTGTATCCGAGGTGAAAGCTGGTCACACGCTCTGTGCAGACTGGGCAGGACCAGAGCGAGCCACAGCCCCGCCATGGGCCACACGACACCAAAGAGGGCATCACAGCCTGGGCCGAGGCTGCACGGTCCGCCAAGGCCCAGGAAGGCGCAGCCACCCGGTCAAGTCCGCCACGAGGCCACGGGCTTCGGGCTGCACCAGTGTGAAGCACGTGCATCGTCGGACCAATTTCACCTCAATTTTTATAAATATGTACAAATCAGTTACAGGCACTTGAAATGTCTTTGGCTGGAATAACCCAACATTGCAAGACAACGTATTCACAGAGTGTCCGGGCCCAGGCTGGGTTCAGCAGGCAATGACTATGGTTCTCGCAGTCTCTCTCAGGAAGACAGGAGGCAGTAGCCTAGGCTTCAGCCAGAGCCACCTTCTCAGGACAGAACTCGGGATTGCTCTGACGTAATTTGCTGGGTCTGCCTTTGATAACAGCGTAACAAAACATGGTTATGACCATCACGAAGAGGAAGTAGCTGGTGTGCATGAGGTGCAGGTTGATTAGTGAGCGGTCGTCGTCTGGAACGATAACCGTGAGCTTGGGGTTTAAAGCATGGTATACTTTGCCGATGGCGCCCTTGTAACACCAAAAAGGATTGTAGTCTTGAGCGTATTTTGTGTTGGCATCTCTGGCGGTTGTGAAGATCTTGTACCAGAGTGTGGCGTTGCTGTACATGTCGGGGACACAGTGTGGTGGCTGCACAGTTACAGGGAAGACCCCAAGGGCAGCAGTGAGGGTCATGCAGGCCGTGAACACCACCTGCTCACAGTGGCCATGCAGGGCACAGTCGTCAGCGCTCCAGGCTGTGGGCAGCGTGAAGGTGATGTTGATCTCCTCATGGGCCTCCCTACCTGAGAGGCCGACCTGGTGGCTGAGGATGGTGGAGTACAGGTGGGTGACATTGCGGGAATACCCTCCGAAGGGTTTGAGTGGGTCCAGGGTCAGGGTGATT
>NW_006400033.1:2640342-2642788 GCF_000299155.1 Elephantulus edwardii
CTCCGGGCTCCGCTCGGGATCCGGTGGCCGCGGTTTCCCGCAAATTAATTTTTAATTAACGTTTTGTTCTAGAACATTAATTTCTATTTCCACAATGAGATTGCACTTTCCCCACACCCTCCCTGTAATTCTAATTTCCATTAATCCCTTTGTAGCTCTCTGTGTCTCCCTTTTCTTTATTGATCATGTACTGATCATCTCCTTAGTGTATATTGCCTTTCTCTTTATTTATTTCTGTATTTACCTATTTTCTATTTGCTGATTTTTTTTTTTCGCTCACCTCTCCCTCCCTTTTCATCCCTGACAAACATCCAAGAATGATTCTCTGTGTAAATATTTTGCTGCTGATGTTGGGTGCCTTTGAGTCAGAACCAACTTAAAACTGATTCTCTAGTGGGTTTTCACAGGCAGCAAATCACATGGAAGGAGGTTAACCATGTTTCTCCCTTTGAGCAGCTGGTGGATTAAAACTGTGAACCTTTGGGTTAGCAGCACAACTCTCTAACTACTAGGTCACCAGAGCTCCCAGATCCATCCATGTTACAGTCTTTCATGAATTCCTTATTTCTTTTTAGTGTTGCATACTTTATTGTGTAATTGTGCCATGGTTTCTTTTCCATGTGTCCATTGATAGACGCTTCAGTTGTTTATATTTCTTTGCTATTGGAAGACCCTCGATGAGATGCATTGATTCAGTGACTGAGGTAATAATGGGGCAGGTGTGTTGGAGATGGTGAGATTGGCACAGGATAGGGCAGAGTTTAGGGCTGTTTTACATAGGGTCGCTATGAGTCTCAGGCGACTCGATGGCACATAACAACAACAACAACAACAACAACAACAACATTGTAAATAATGCTGGTTAACTTTGTATGTATTAGAGCTCTTGGGTGTTTTGTTTTTTGGTTCCCTCCCCCACGCCCTTCCCCCCAACCCAGTATATATATACCTAGTTGTGAGATTGCTGGATCAAATGATATTTCTATATTCAGTTTTCTAAGTAAGCACCAAACTGCTTTCCATAGTTGTTGTTGTTGATTGCCTTTGAGTTGAGCAAGAATCATAGAGATGCTATGAACAAAAGGCCTGAAGCCTCTCTACGACTGTCAACATTTATCAAAGTTCATAGAGTAGTTGACATTCCCATAAAGAATATCTAAGAGATCAAATCTCTCCACATCTTCACCAGCATTTTCTGTTTTCTGTCCTTTGAACTTTACTATTGTTTCTAGAGTGAGATCATATCTCCTTGTTGTTTTGACTTGCATCTCTCTAGTGATCTTGATTCAAACGGCCCATGGCAGTTCATCTTAATTCACTAATGTCTAGAGTGTTGATCTTCATCCAAATATATGCACCAACAAGTAAAGCCAAAGAAGAAGTGAGGATTTCTACTAATTTTTACAGTCTGAAATTGACTAAATATACAATCAAGAGTGACTGGAATGCAAAAGTTGGAAACAACAAAGAAGAAATGGTAGTCATAAAGAAATGATTGAATTCTGTGCATGCAGTGATTTATTCATAGCAAATATCTTTTTTAAAAAACACAAATAGCAAGTTCACACATGATTTTAACAAGTTTACACATGATTTTAACCGATAAACTGCACAGGAATCAGATTGATTACATCTGAGGAAGGACTTGTTGGAGAAGTTCAATATTAACTGTCAAAACTTGGCCAGGTGCTCACTAGAGAAGAGACCATCATGTACATATACAACAGACTCATGTACAATTTCAAATTGAGGCTGAACAAAATTAAAACAATTTCACAAGAACCAAAATATGATTTTGAATCTATCTGAATTCAAAAAATCATCTCAAAAGTAGGTTTGAGGCATTGTACACTAATAATCAAAGGCCAGATGAGTTATGAAATTATATCAAAGATATATTCCATGAAGAGAGCAAAAGGTTCTTGAAAATACAGAAGAGGAGGGGATACAGAAATTGATGACAGAAAGACTCTGAAATTTACACTAGAACACTGAGAAGCCAAAAACAAAGGGGAGAAATGCAGAAGTAAAAGAGATGAAAAGAAAATTTCAAAGGACAGCTTATGTTATTTATCCACAATCAACATCCTTGGTACTAGCACTCAGGAGGTCAGAAGATGTATCGTATCGGGCATTTCTGCCGTCAGGAACCTGTCAAAAGTACTGAGGCAAAATGATGTAAATTTGAAGACTAAGGTGAACCTGATTCAGGCCATGATATTTTCTTTTTACAATTGGTTTTGTTCTTTATTGAATTGAATCACAAACTGTTGACATTTTTTTCAAGCTTGGACGTACACAAAGTACGTCTTTTGCCATTATGATAAAACAAAACCTACTCTTCATTAACTGTGTGTATTTTTGCTACAACATTTAAACACATGAAGAGACATCTAGTTATTAAGCCACTAAAACAAGAGTACAGTATTTTCATCTACCAGTACTG
>NW_006400033.1:2669543-2689385 GCF_000299155.1 Elephantulus edwardii
AAATTCCCCTCTAATCCTATTTTGTTGAGTGCTTTAATCATGAAAGGCAAAGATCTTTAACTGTGTGGATCATGACAAATTATGGTTGACATTGAGAAGAATGGGAATCTCAGAGCATTTAATTGTGTTCATGAAGAACCTATACCTGACCAGGAGGCTGTTTTGTGAATGGCACAAGGAAGCAATGCATGGTTTGGAATTGGGAAGGGAGTGCATCAGGGATGTATTCTGTCTCCATAACTGTTAAATCTATATGCTGAGCAAATTATCCGAGAGGCTGGACTCTATGAAGAGGAGTGTGGCATCAGGATTGGAAGGAGACTCATTAATAACCTGTGTTATGCAGATGACACAAACTTCCTTACTGAAAGTGAGGTGGATTTGAAGCACTTGTTGCAGAAAATCAAGGAATGCAGCCTTCAGTATGGATTGCATCGCAATATCAAGAAAACAAAGATTCTTATTACTGGACCAGTAGGCAGTGTCATGAAGGATGGAGAGGAGGTTGGAACTGTCAACAGCTTCATCTTACTTGGATCCACAATTAACACCCTTGGTATGAGCAGCCAGGAAATAAGGAGACACATTGCAATGGAAAAGTCTGTAGTTAGAGACCTTTTCAAATTATTGAGGAGTAGTGATGTTAGTTTTAGGGCTAAGATGCATTTGATTCAGGCAATGGTCTTTCCTATTACTAGCTATGCATCCGAGACCTCAACAATGAATAAGGATGCAGAAAAAAAATTTATGCCTTTGAGCTGTGGTGTTGGAGAAAAGCACTGAATATTCCTTGGATGGCCAAGAAAATTAATAGATATGTTTTGGAGAGGGTGCAGCAGGAGTGCTCTTTGGAGGCAAGAAGGATGAAGGTTTGCCTAACATACTGTGGACATATTGCTAGGAAGTGCTATTCCTTGGAGAAGGACATGAATTTGGGAAGAGAGGAGGGTTGGTGAAGGAGAGGAAGACCCTTAACAAGGTGGATTGACAAGGTGACTTCTGCAAGGAGCTCTTGTGTGTCAGGAATTTGAGGATGGTGCAGGACAGGACTGGTTTCAGATATTTTGTTCACAGGGTTGCTATGAGTTGTACTCGACTCAGTGACACCTAACAACAACAACAACTAGCACTACAACTCTAGTCTTTAACTTGGACTGATTCACTATCTTTGTGGTTGACCATCGTGGTGTTTGCCTCAATCCCTCATTACAGTAGGCAGAGGGATCCCAATAGTGCATTAATTCAGGTTCTGCCACTGTCTTTCACAAGCCTGCACTAGATCCCATCCTACACACCTTCAAGTGGGATAAGAGCTCAAAGTCTAAACCCCTACAGCTCCTGGTCCATTTGGCCTGGTTCCCCTTTTATTTCTCAGGCCTTATTGACTCCTTCCTTCCTTCCTCTTCAGTAATTTCACTGGGGACACCTGGCCTCCTTGCTATTTCAGGACACATCATAGACCTTGGGGCCTTAAGGCCTCTGTGCTACTACTGTCCTCTTCTAGAATGCCTTTCTTCTATATATTCCCATGGTGTTCCTCCTTCCTTCCTTCCTTCACAGAGAGGCTTGAATGTCTTTTCAGACTGTCCGTGTTGTATCTACCAGTTCGACCTTTTGGGAATAACGGGAGCTGGTCATTGGTCTACAGTTATCCTACCAGCTCTTGTTGTTAGGCTGATTCTGAGTCACAGCTTCCTATATGATAGTAGAACTGCTTCATAGGGTTTCTTAGGCTAAAGACCTCCAGGCCTTTTCTCCCACAGGACAACCTGTGGGTTCCAACCACCAACCTGGTTGTTAGTCGATTGTCTCAATCATTCCTCCAACAGGAGTTCTCAGAAACAGACATGTGACCTGCTGCTGTGCAGTTAACTCTGACTCCCAAGAATCCTGTAGGACGGGGTGGAAATGCCTGGTAGAGTTTATAAGGCTGGACATCCTCATGGAAGCGGACCACCTCCTGCTTCTTCTCCAGAGCAGCTGGTGGACCCCAGCCACTGACCTTCCCATTAGAAACATTCCATTTAATCACTGTGCCACCAAGACTCATGGTCCCTTTTTGCATCAACTTTCTCCAAAAAAATGAACAAACCCAACTAAACTTATGCTTGGGTGGCTACCTTAGGCAAATCAGTTGTCAAAGAATGAAATAGCTCATTGCTTTTGAGCCAAAACCAAGTCATAGTTGCTTTCTGAGACTGGGAGGAGATTGCCCATCTTTCTTCTGAAGAGTGGCTGATGCATTAGAACTGTCAGAGAGGTGCAACCTGTGGGTTAGCAACAGAGCTCCATTTGCAAGTAATCAGAGCTAGACAATGACTAAGGATAATAGAAGAATCAATGCCTTTGTTGTGCTGGAGAAGAGTATTGAACATTCCATGGACTGCCAAGAGAACAAACAGGTCTGTACTGGCAAGGATGAAACCAGATTGTTCCTTAGAGCAAGGATTTTGAAATTCTGTCTCACATATGTTGGGCATGTTGCCAGGATGTCCTTGGAGAAGGACATCTTGCTCGGAAGGATGGAGGGACAGCGCAGGAGAGGGAGACTCTGAATGAGATGTATTGACATAGTAATTGGGGTAATGGGAACAGGTGTGTCGGAGATAGTGAGATTGTCTCAGGAGAGGACAAGGTGTTGTGCATAGAGTCACTATGAGTTGTGAGTTACTCGATGGCACACAACAACAACAACATTCTCATGACAAATAAAGATGGGGTTACAAAAATACTGAAATAAAGGTAATAATAATATGAACAAACAAAAAACAAGTACTTGGCTTACCTCAGAATTGATACAGAATCTCATTGCACTGGCGCAGAACTCCACGGTAAGTTGGGGACTAATTGTATCACCCCAACCCACATTAACCCCTGTGACACTTATTACTAGTAAGAGGATGTCTGGGGCTTGGAAACTCTTAGGGGACTCATCTCTTACTATTAATTCAACCAATATGTTAAGAGAAGCTTTCAAAAACTTCCTTTCATTTCAAGAAATTATTTGTCCCCTCACCTACCAGTTACCTGTCTAATTTGTTTACCATAACCTCTCACCATAAATTACAATCTGATTTTTACTGATGGAGAAGCTGTTGTTATTGTTAGGAGTCATCGATTCGAGTATGACTCAGTGATCCTATGAGCAACATCTCAGAACCCTGTCCTGGCCTGTGCCATCCTGACACTTCCTGACATACTAGAGCTACACAGTCACTGTGTCAGTCTATCTGGTTGCGGGTCTTCCTCTCTTTCACCGACCCTCCACCTTTCCATGCATGATGTCCCTTTGCAAGGAGTAGCCTTTCCTAGCAACAGGCCCAAAGTTTGTGAGACGAAGCTTCATCATCTTTGCCTCCAAGGAGCACTCTGGCTGCATTCTGTCCAGTATGGGTAGCCAAACTTTACACCAAATATTATATGAAAATTCTTGTTCAGGAATTGAAGGGATTACAAATTTATAAGCTAGGATTTATCTTGTGACAGATCATAGAAAATGAGCTGTTTGTTCCCTGCAGACAGGAGACGGCAAGGGGCCTCCTACAGAGGGAGTGTTACTTCCTGAGCTAGAGTTCACCCTGAGGCATCAAGGTAACCCTTAAGGGTAAACCAAATTCTTGCATTTGTGAACCCCTCCCTCCTGACTCAAGCAGAAGGTTTTCAATAGAAAGAGCTTGGCTTCATTTGCATTGAATTATCTTTGTGATTTTCTTCCTGATAATTTTCAATAAAGAAGCTTGGCTTCAGGTCTTCAGTGGAGAACTGCTGGCCCCCTGTTTTATGCTCTCTGCTCTATCTCATTCCTGGCTGTTTCTCATTATTAATAATTATAAAATTATTCCATTCTTTGGGATCCTCGGTCTGCAACAGTCCAGGACATATTTCTTTTGGCAGTCCCCAGGATATTCAGAACTCTTCTCCAACACCATAGCTTAAAGGGATCAATTCTTTCTCAGCAGAAGCTGAGGGTGTCAGAAAACGGTTGAATTTAAGAAAATCTCCTTGAGGTGGCAGAATTCTGGCTCCTTTTGCCTTCTTAATGCATTTTTTAGAAGATGTGCAGCTGTGTGTGAAGAGATGTCATTTAAATGCTTTAACAATCAAAGTTCAGTTGAGGCCCAGTGAAGTGTGCTTTGTTTGACCTGCCTGCCTGGTGTTTGAGAAAAATTGAGGCATCGTTTACAAATGGGAAGATTTTATTTAAGGTGGGAATTTCTAGTCTTTCCTGAAAAGCCTGTTGTGAACTGGGCACTGTGTGTTCCAGCTGGGCACTGGCCAGACATTCTGCAGGGGTGTCCTTTGTGGTGAGCGTGGGCTTCGATGCATTCACTCCCCTGGTGATCTCACTCCTAGCCTGTGCATTTACCTGCTTGCCTGAGCTTATGGAGCACAGTCTTGTCAAATGGTGTTTCACACCATTTGGAGGGTGATGGGTGGAGGTGAGAGAAGAGAAGATGAAGGGTATGAGGGTGGGGCTGCTGATGGGACTAGCTCCTCTTATATGTTTTATGTTTGAAGATCCTGTGTCAGACTTGACTTTACAATGGAACAGTGTGGTTTGCTACTGCCAAGCAATCACACTTGAATGCATGTGGTTTGGAACACCGCCATGCAGGGAAGCAGGCTATGGAAATGGCTGCCGAAGTGAAAGTGTTTTGCAAAGGGAATGCATTATAATTCTTTTCTGTAAAAGTGCATTTTCATTTTCTTTGTTGCTTGAAGCGTGGCACAGCCGAGGCACTGTCTGACTCTCACACTGTGGCCTTCCTTGCCTACTCACTCCTTGCCATCTGGTCAGAACTGACTCACAGCTGACCCTCCATTGGGTCTCAGACACTGTAAAGCATATGGGAGATTACTCATCTTTCTCCCTCCATGCTGCTGGTAGATTAGAACCATTAAGAGAGACCTAGCCTTTGGGTTCTATATGAGGAACAGATTATCCAGGAGGCCGGGCTCTATGAGGAGAAGTGTAGCATCAAGGTTGGAGGTGGACTCATCAACAATCCATGTTATGCAGATGACAACCCTGCTTGCTGAAACTGAGGAGGACCTGAAGTGCTTGCTGTGGAAGGTCAGGGACTGTAGCCATCAATATGAATTGAAACTCAACATCAAGAAAACAATGATTGTCACCACTGGGATGATTGGCAGCAGCATCATGATAGATGTTGAAGAGATTGAGATTGTCGACAGCTTCCGTTTGCTTGGCTCTACATTCAACTCTTGGCACCAGCAGCGAGGAAATTAAAAGACAAATTGCATTGACAAAGTCTGCTCTCAGAGGCCTCTCAAAAGTATTGAAGAGCAACGATGTCAGTCTGGAGACAGGTGTGCCTGATACAGGCCATGGTTTTTGCAATTATTTGCTGTAATGACTAGGGATGATAAAAGAAGTGAATTGATAGAACAAACAAGTTCGTCCTGGAGAGGGTGAAGCCAGGATACTCTTGAAGGCAAGGATTCTGAAGCTTCATCTGACATATTTTGGACATGTTACAAGACAGGATCAATCCTTGGAGAGGGATGTCATGCTTGGGAGGGTGGAGGGACAATGCAGGAGAGGAAGACACTTGATCAGGTGGATTGAGTTAGTCACTGGCATAATGGGGATAGCTGTATCAGAGACAATAAGATTGGCAAGGGATGGAGCAGGGTTTAGGGCTGTTGAACATAGGGTTGCTATAGGTCGCAGGTGACTTGACAGCACATAACAACAACAACTGCCTTTGGGTTGACAGTACAACTCCCTACACACTGCATCACCAGACCTCCCTTCTCTGCACATGCCTCCTAATAAATGGGCCTTAATGAGGGCCTGCTGTTAAGATTGAGGGTGTCCCTGGGTGGTGCGCACAGCTAACAGGCTCAGCTGCTAAGGGAGAAGTTGACATTTATCCAGAGGTGCTTCCAAACAAAACCTCAAAACCTGGGGATCTACTTCAGAAGAGTCAACCATTAGAAAAAAAAAATCTATGGAGTTGAATTAATCTATAAGGTTATGAAAGGTATATGAATGATTAAATGACATTGTAACTAAGATGCTATATAGCAAAATGTATGTGAGAAAGTGAATGAAAGACAAAAATATGCCATGGAGCATAGTCCTACAGTAACATATATGAGTGGCTGTGTGTTGAGGTACGCTCCTTGGAAAGGATCATCATGCTTGGAAAAGTGCAGGGTCAGTGAAAGAGGGAAACCAACAACGAGATGGATTGACACAGCAGTGGGCTCAAGAGTGTCAGAAATTGTGAGGATGGCATGGGATTGCTCAAGGTTCAGATTCATTGTTCATAGGGTCACTATGAACTCTACCAGCCCCTAACAACAACAATAGCAACTGGTGAACTGGTTGAGACTAAGAGGAAATACTGTCCAATTCTCTGCTGTCCAGCCAGGAAACCTTCATAAGAGATAGAACTGAAGGGACAGGAGCAAATATGTGAAAGTAGGGGCTCCTTTGGCTGGTGGTTCCAACCTCGATGGAACATTGGAGCCACAAGGGGAGCTTTAAAAATATCACTTGTAGTTATTCCAGGGCTACTAGAAACATTTCTAGAAATAAGTGGTAAATCACAAAACCCCCTAATTTTTGGTCAGCTTCTGATCTGTTACCATATATACAGAATATTCTGTCAAAGCACTTTATACAGAGTGTAAATAAAATTAAATAAAGGAATAGAAAAAAAAATCACTTGTCAGTCCCTTCTAAGAGATTCTGATGTGATGAAAAAGTTCTTGATAGCTTTTCAGATGATTCCACTTGGCATCAGTGAAAATGAAAGCGAAATGTTGGATTTGAGACCTGAAGGAGCAGAGACGTCAGGTCTACCTGGGAGGCAGCAGTGTGCTTCTCAGCACGCTTCTGTGTGCCAAGTGCAACTCACGGAGCCCTCGAAGACCCCATCTCTCCTTTCTGCCCTGTCAGTGCTAACATAGGCCTGAGGCTGACTTAAGCTAGTCATTGATGCTACTTTCTGGTCTTTTATAAATATTTTGATGGAAAAGAACATGGAAATGCAGGCTGCTTGGATCACCTCTGCTTTTGGCAGATGGGTCTACCTGGACATCAAGTCTAAATCTTACCTGGAGTAATATCCCTGCAATGCGATTTTTCCCCCTTCTAATTCATTTTCTCATGGCTCTGGCCCTTCATAAGACGTCTTGCTGCCTCTTCTTTTTAGCCAAGCATGTTAAATTCCTTCTTGTGGACTTGAGAGTGAGTGAGACCTGCTTGTTTGGCTTGATCCCATTCACCCAGGTTTGGGACTTCATCCTGACAGCTCCACGAATACATCCATTAGAGTAGCCCTGTGCACCCAAAGCCAGACCTCACATATCCCTGCACCATCTCAGCCCTCTCCAATGCTCAGACGGGAACGCTGGGGCTACTAAGTGCCACCTGTAGTGCTCAATCTCATGGACTGCACATGGATGGATTACACTAGACCCTGCATCACAGGCGAGTGGGGCTTGGGGAAGGAAGAAGCCCTTCTGGGTCACGTTCATGGTTAACTCCCTGAACAGAGTGGACAGTAAGATTCTCACGGTGCTCTCATAGATCTGTACTGCGCCTGGGAGACACACTGGGGAAGAGGTGGAAGAAGAGCACCATCTGCTGAGCAAGCCTACCTTTTCATGGGTAGCACTCTCTATGTGAAGCATTCCTGAGTATTCGATTGTGTGGCCGAGTCTATTCAATGATGGTGTAGACTGACCAGAAGAATAATTGATCTGAAACTTGTCTTTGTTTCGAAAATAAGCTCATCAGTAAGTTGTATCATTTACTTGTGTATTGTCAAGAAGGAAAAGAAGAAGAAAAAGCTCCTAAGAACTATGTTTTCTTGTTATTCCAATAAAAATTTATACTTTGCTGACTCATTTAAATTAAGAGATTGCTTTTTTATGTACTTTATTATTTTTTCAGAATTTTTAAATTTTATTTTATTATTTGTGTGTGTGTACTGTCAAATCAGGTCTGTCTGGTACAGGAGGAGATTGCTCTTCTTTCTCCAGCAGAGCATTTGGTGGATTTGAACCATGTACCTCTGGGATTGCAGTACAGCTTCTTGCTACTAGGCCACTAGAGCTCCCTAGAAATTTTTTTTTTAAATGAAAGTTTACAGGGACTTTGGATTTCCATTCATTCATTGTTGCACACTTTCCTCCCTTGCCACTGTTCACCCCCAGTTCACTTTTCTCTTTGGAAAGTAAAAAAACAAAAAAAACCAAAAAAAAAACCCCCACCCAAACAGCCTCCACAAAAAACAACAACAAAAAACCCACACAAAACTTTTCTTCTTATACAATTTCACCACCATTACCAGTCTACTCCACTATGCAGCTTTCATTTTGGACTCTTGTCATAATAATATAATACCTAATCATATAATCCTCCTAAACAGTTCTCTCCCTCATCTGTTTCAATGCAGTATACATTATTTAACCCCTCTTAGTATTTCCCCAACCCTTATGTCAGTCCTGCTTTATAAGACAGAAATTGCTTTGAGAAGATGTGGAAAGCATCAGTGCCAAACTGGTTGCCATGGGAAATATATGGCCTGTTTGCAAATGATACTGGACAAAGCTGTTTGAGGTGACGTCAGGCCTTTGGAGTCCTGCTGTCCCATTTAGGACACTGTCCCTAGGATATCCCCTTTCCAAGGTTGAGGTTTTGTGATGTAGTGGATTTGTTGTGCAAAACAGCTTTCTTCGGCCGTTCCCTTTGACTTTTACCACATGATTGGTTGGGAACATGTCATTAGGGGTATAGCCTGTCCATGATAGAAATGACCAGTTTTGCCATTTCCCCAGGTTTATTTTGAGCAGATTCAGTTGAAGAAGTTGAAAATCTCACCACCGCAAGGAAGGAGTAGCAGAGAATACAGCACTTATACTTCAGGATAAGAGATCCCTGTACCAGTAAGACCGAGATCAGCAGCCATAGCAGAGAATCAGTGTCTGATGTGATACAGAGCTGACCTGGGGTGTTGCATTATGGAGCCAAAGGCAGGGGCCTTCACCCAGGCTTGCCAGAGGGCTGGAGGGAGACACAATACTTTCAGCACTAAGATGGCTTGTAACACTGAGCTTTGAGGCTGAAAACTGAAGGGGCTGTGATGTAAGCATGCTTCAGAAGTTGTCCTGACTGAGAAAGTGTATTCTGTTCCTAACCTGAGTTTTGTTTTGTTTTTTAAAATTTTTTTCCGACCTGACTTTTAACCTGTTAACTCCTCTAATAAATACTATAATTGTGAGTCTGGGTCTGTGATTGTAGTCATTGCAATGGATTTCAAACCTAATAATGGAGCAGTGAGAGCCTTGGGCTGGGGAGGTTGGTTTCAGAATTGGTAGAAGTAGATATGGGAGCTTGGAGGTAGTGTTTGGACTCATAGAAACATGTCTAATCCTGTGGATGCTGTTCATAGAGACTTCCCCATGTAAAGTTGGTAGAGGTCAGATGTGGCCCCATTGTCTTCATTCTTTTTATAGTTATGTTCTTATCAGTAGTTTATAGATTCCTACTTGGGACATTGAAATTCAGACTGATGTTCATGTTCTTTCCTTTTCACAACACAAGCAATACTTTATTGAAGTTTCATTGTTTATTTGAGTTAAAAAAATTTTTTTAATAGAGCATCCATTACCTTTAGAAAGGCTAGTGGGAATTTTGCAGTACGAAATAAATATTCTTGTTCTGCAAATATTCTTAGTGGTTGGCTGTGGGATATTGTCCTCAGAATTTGAGATTGCTGTTATCTCTCTTTGTTTCCTAAGGCTGTCATAGTGAAATCTCACAAAGTGGATGGCCATTCAAGACAATATCTGTTGTCTCATCGCTCTGGAGCCAGAAGCTGGAATTCAGGACACTGGCAGGGCTATACTTTTTGCTTACTCTAGAAGGTCCTTTCTAGAGTTCCTCTGTTGTTGTTTGAACTTGTTTTAATAGAAGATGAGCCCTAACTCATTCCCCAGATGCCCAGCCCCTTCTCTTGCCAGTTTGTGGAATAGCTGGTTCCACCCCAGTTCTTTGATGCCTGAAGAAGGCATCAGTGGCTTCTGCTGGTCAATGAGAAGGGGAGATGGCCAAGCTCTGCAGGCTTCTGAGTCACTTCTCTAACTGGCCAAAGGTGAGAGTCAGCAGAGAGCAAGGAAGCATGAGAAGTCTGACCTGGAGGCAGCTTGTGACTTGAGCTCCAGGACTCTCTTACCTATGGCTGCATTTGTTGGAAGGTACAGCTCAGGCCAAAGAGCTGGAGGAAGGGACACTGTGCTGACAGTGAGAAGAGAATTGGATCTGAAGTCAGATGTGCTGGGGTTAGAATTCCTGCACTGCTGATTACCTGTGTGTGACTGTGAGTCATTCACCTAACTTTTCTGAACTTCCATTTTTTCTACCAAATAGGGATAATACTTTCTTGCCCTGTCATCCTTATCACATATGAAAATAAAATAGTAAATTGGAAAAGACTTCTAAATATTATCCATGACAACCAGAGAGATTCAGACCCCATATAGGACAGGATAGCATTGCCCCACCAGGTTGCCAAGGCTGTATATCTTAATTAGAGCACCCTTAAGTGGATGAAGGGGAAATATGTGGAACCTCTGGCAGTATAGCACAGAGTGAGATGCACTGCTAAGCCAAAGGCTGTGTTATTCTGGTGGTTTGAATCTAACAGCAGTTCCATGGGAGAAAGATGGATGATCTTTCCCCTTTGGGGTTTACAGCCTTGGAAACCTGATTGAGAGTCAGTATGAGTCAGAATTGACTCAAAGGCTGTGAGTGATTGGTGAAACACACATAAAATGGGATACTATGCAATATTTTATGCAGCTCTGGTGGCCTAGTGGTAAGAAGCTGTGTTGCAATCTTGAAGGTACGTGGTTCAAGGCCACCAGCTCTGTGGGAGAAGGATGACAGTCTCCTTCTGTGCAATTAACTGCCTCTGAAAACTTGTCAGAGTGTTAGCTATGGATTGATTCTGACTCAACAACAACAATGCAATATTTGTACCAGTAGTCAGGGGATCAGAAGATGTATTGCACTGGGAAAGTCTACAGTTAGGGACCTCTTCAAATTATTGAGGAACAATGATGTCAGTTTGAGGACTAAGGTGCATCTGATTCAGTCCATAATCTTTCCAGTCACTTGCTATGCATCTGAGATCTGGACAATGAATAAGGATGACAGAAGAAGAGTTGATTCCTTTGAGCTGTGGTTTGGGAGAAGAGTACTGAATATGTCATGGACTGCCAAAAGAACTAACAAATGTTTTGGAGGAAGTACAGCCAGAGTGTTTATCAGAAGCAAAGATGAAAAAGCTTCATCTCACATTACTTTGGGCATGTTTCTAGAAGAGACTATTCCTTGCTTGGGAAGTTGAAGGGTTGATGAAGGAGAGGAAGACCCTCAACCAAGTGGATTGACATGGTGCCTGTCACAAAGGAAGGATGTGGGAAGGATGATGTTATGATGTGGAGATTATGATTATCGACAGGAAATGTGTAGGAACGTTTGCATGGAAGATCAACTTGCTTTGTAAATTTTCACGCAGGTCACAATGCTATTGTTGTATGCCATGGAGTAGGAACTGACCTATAACTATCTCTCCAGCAGGTTTTCAGAAACAGTTAATTGCATAGGAAAGGATTGCTCATCCTTCTCCCTTGGAGCAGATGGTGGATTTGAACTGCATGCCTTCTGGATTGCAGCACAGTTTCTAACCACTAGGCCACGACAGCTCCCCCACATTACAATGAAAAGTTTAAAAACCTTAATGGGAACAGCCATCCTCATGAAGTAGCTTTAACCTCTGGTGCTGTTAGTGTCCCAGGACTTAACCCAGTGTGCCACCATAATTCCTTTATAAATACTACATAGTGACACCTAAAAAGATGGAGTGACACGTGGCTGAAGCAATGGGCTCAAGCCCAGCAGCCTAGCAGAGTGGTGCAGGATGGGCTGTATTTTGTTCTATTATTTATGATGTTGCAGTGAGTGGGAACTGGCTTGATGAGACCTAATTGCAACACTGCAAATCAGACCCCAAGGATAATTTAATCCACCTAACTTCTCAAGACAGGCGATATCATCGTCACTGGATAGATTAGTAAGCAGAGGGTCATGAACTTCTCAACCTTGGTAACTGTTAAGTAACAGATAATGCATAGCTAACAAATGGAGGAATCTGGGTTTGATTAAGACATTCATGGCAACCTGAGTTTCCAACACAATGTGGTGGTGAGACTTGTAGTTGTGGCTTTCAGCAGGAGGTTCTGGACTGTGCTGCCAGCTCACCAGGCGCTAGTCACAGACACACATCTGACAGCTGGCTAGTCAGCACTTATTTGAGTTACAGCCAGTGTTACTAAAGAAGGAAATGTTAAATTTCATGGAATTAATTAAACTGTATACTTGATTACAAAGGCATAATCTGAAGAAAAAGAATGTAAAATATCTCACAAATAACTTTTTAGATTGGTTATATGTTGAGATGATAATATTTTAGCTTGATTAAAGAAAATACATTATGTGCTTGTTTCCTGGAACAGTGATGGCTTAGTGACTAAGGAGCTAAAAGGTAGACAATTTGAAATTTACCAGCTGCTCTGCAGGAGGAAGATGGGCAGTCTCCACCTTACACAATTTACAGCCTCTGAAATCCTGTTGGGGGGGTTAGGTACATGTCAGTTCTGACTCAACAGCGATGGATATAGTGAGTATTTTGGTGTCCTGGGGTTACTGTGAAAGGCTCCCCCATACAAGCTGACTTAAAACAGGAATTCACTGTGTCACGATTGTGGACTCGGAGTTGGAAAACAGGCTGTGTTTCATTCCTTCCAAGGGCCCTGAGGACGCACTGGTTCAACAACTTCCTACCTTCTGGGTTTAAAAGTCCTTTGCAAACTCAAAAGTGCCTTCAGGCCTGCCAGGTGGTTGGGGGTGGGGCCAGGCCAAAGAGTCACCTCTTGGCTTCCTTGTGCCCTAGCACCTCTGGGTCATCACCAGCAAAGTGAAGATCTGGATCTCTGAGCATATGTCTTCAACCACCCCTGGGAAATGGTCACAACTGCTGTGATGCAGAAGTGCTCCAACCCGACCACCTCCAGTGTGTTGGGCATGGATGTCCTGCATTGACACGTGGACCCTAAGGGAAGCTGCACAGCCTAGGTCTGAGTGGGGCCTGCCCTCCGTGGTGCAATCTGTTATTGGTGTAACAGAACCAAGATATGTGCAGGAGCATTCTGTAGCTGATTCTGTAGAATAAACGTGGAGCTGAAATCCACTAATATTTCATTTACAAACATGGTTTCGGTGGACAACGGGCTTGTCTATAAGCCCCATGCTCAGGACCCAGGGGAAATGATTCTCATTCAGGAATGCGTCATCACTGTGAAGGGCTGCAGCCTTGGCAGCTACCTGCAGTCTGATTGAAGTACCATCTCTTCAAACACTAGTAAAGGTCCAGAAGCCATGGAAGGGTAATGTTGTATTGTTATATGCTGTCAAGTTGCCTACAACTCACAACAACCCTATGTACAACAGCTCTAAAACCTGCTCTATCTTGTGCCTTGGACCCAAGAGTGGCATCCATTTCTATAAATAGCTTGCCTCCCGAAACCCTATGAACCTGGAGAAAGGATGAAAATCACGCAAGTGTTGAAGACTTTCATTCGTAGGGTCGCTATGAGTCTTCTATGACTCAATGACACTTAACAACAACATTTTGTGCCAGTCTTATTGTCTCTGATATATCTACTCTCATTACCCCAGTCACTGAATCAATCCATCTCATTGAGGATCTTCCTCTCTTGCACTGTTTCTCCATCCTTTCAAGCATGACATCCCTCTCCAAGGATTGATTGCAACATGTCCAAAGTATGTAAGATGAAGCTTCAGAACCCTTACCTCTAAGGACCAGCCTGGCTTTACCCTCTTCAGGATGAACTTGTTGGTCCTCTTAGCAATTCGTGGTATATTCAGTAGTCTTCTCCAGCACCACAGCTCAAAGGCATCAATTCTCCTTCTATCATTCTTAGTCATTGTCTGTCTTTCTGCTGCATAGCAAGTAATTGCGAAGACCAGGCTCACTTTAGTCTCCAGACTGACATCATTGCTCTTCAGTAGTTTGGAAAGGTCTCTCTAATAGATGGCTTTCCCAATGCAATTAATCTTTTAATTTCCTGGTTGCTGGTACCAAGAGTGTTGATTGTAGAGCCAAGCAAACTGAAGCTGTGAACAATCTTTCTCTCTCTCTCTCTCTTGCTCTCTCTCGATGCTGCCAATGTCCCAGGGGTGACAATCTTTGTTTTCTTGATGTTGAGCTTTAATCCATATTGAAAGCTGCAGGCCTTGACCTTCTGCAGCAAGTGCTTCAGTTCCTCCTCTGTGCCGTTGAGTCACTTGCAACTCATAGCGACCCTATGTACAACAGCCCTAAACTCTGCTCTGTCCTGTGCCAATCACACGATCTCTAATACACCTATCCCGATTACCACAACCACTGAATCAATCCACTTCATAGAGGGCCTTCCCCTACTGCGCTGTCCCTCCACCCTACCAAGTCCCTCTGCAAGGACCGGTCCCTCCTTACAACATATCCAAAGTATGTTAGATAAAGCCTCAGAATCCTTGCCTCCAAGGACCTGCCTGGTTTAATCCTCTCCAGGATGAATCTGTTTGTATTCCTAGCAGTCCATGGTACTCTGAATACTCTTCTCCAGCACCACAGCTCAAAGGCATAAATTCTACTTCTATCCTCCTTAGTCATTGTCCAACTCTCTGTTGCATAACAAGTGATTGCAAAGACCATGGCCTGTATCAGACGCACCTTAGTCTCCAGAGAGACACCATTACTCTTCAGTACTTTAGAGAGGCCCCTGATAGCAGACTTTCCCATCGCAACACATCTTTTAATTTCTTGGCTACTGGTGCCAAGAGTGTTGACTGTGGAGCCAAGCAAACTAAAGCTGTGAACAATATACAAATTAAATGCTGAGACTGAAGAACTGATAGCCTCCACTAGAGGGAGAGTATGGGCACTGGTTGCAAAGGCAGTGTTTAGAGAGAAATGACAGTGACACAATGTACAGTGGTGGGCCCACATCTCCAAGCCAGCAGTGTATTTATTGGTTATTTTAAAATGACTATTTTAGGTAGACTTTTTTTAAAAAAAAAAGCTGGAGAGTATCCATGTGACTTTAGATCAAAATAAGGAGGGACAGGGCTTCTAAACAAGGGATCATTGAAAATAGGGTTGTTTGATGACAATCTAATTCTGAGGTATCCAATGTTTTTGTGGAAATGTAATGATTATTGAAGAAGTGCACAGAAATTGATGCCATAATATTGTGTTTCATAGAAGTAAAGGGTGAAGCTTCCCAAGGTGTGGAAATTCTGCTGGAATTTGACTAACCTCACAACAAAGCCAGGCCCTTTTGGGTCCACAGGCTGCTGGTACTCAGCAACATATAATGAGAAACTAATTTTAAAGGGAGAAATTAGGTACTTTTCAAAGTTATATTGATTTATCTAAATTATTTTACTATGTTAAAACCACATTGTTTGGAATTGGTTTTTTTGGTGAGATTTTTTTGAGAGAAAATTATCAGCAAAATAAGCTAGAATTCCACAAGATACGATTTAATTGGATGTGTGGGAAGAGATGCCCCAGGAGCGATGCAGGACAGTAGCAATTTGAGTGATAACTTTTATTAAAACAATTAGTTTGGGAGCCACAGGAGCAGCGAGCTGCCAGCTGAGCTGTGGTGGGAGCCACCAGCCGACCCTGGCAAAAGCCACCAGCCAAGCTGCTGTGGGACCCACCAGCTAGGAATAAGCAGGATAGTGGGTATTTGAATGAGTTTTTTAAAGCCCCACAGGACCCAGAGCCCCAATGGAAAGAGCTGCCAGGGTAGAGCCAGACAGCTGCAATCTGAGTGAGGTCCCTGCACATGCCTGCCCCACATTCATGCCCGCCCTGTTCCCATACCCACCCTGCTCTCATTCTGCCCCACACCCATGCCTCCACATCCAGTTAATTAACTTGCCTTTAATCTGGAGTGCCTTGGTCTGATTTAACTGCAACAAGAGGCTGTTTTCACTGACCCTGAACTGAACCTTCCCTTGGGCCAGAAGTTCAGAGAGAAGCACAGGCAGGGTAGCTGCCCCACTCTCTTCAAGAGCAGTAACTTCAGATCAAGAAAGTATGATCACATCAGGCATGAAAAACTCCACCACAGCAATGTTGCATAAGAAGCAGGCTACCTCACACAATACACAAGTGCAAAGCATGATGTTACTACCAAAAAATGGCACAGTATCAATGGATTTCCTGAAGCCAGAAAGGCTGATGGAAATTTGTGACACAGAATTTAAAATAATAATGATTGAATATTTTCAATGGGTGAAAGACAAACTTGAAGGATTATGGATACTGCAAGCAAAAACCAGAAGGAGCTTAAAAATACATCTAAAAGAATGCAGATAAAGCAAATGAGGCATTAGAGGCTCTGGAAAAAACAAGAAACCATGATCCAAAATATGAGGTCCAATGTTTCAGATGCTGTCAACATGATGGAGGGACACATGAACAGAGTTGAAGAGATGGAACACAGAACTAGTGAAACAGAAGATAGAATTGCCACTACTGATCTGCTAGAGCAAAAAGCAGAATCAAAAAGGAAGGAAAAAAGAAGAAAACCTAAGAATAATATGGGACACCATCAAGAGAAATAACTTGCACATCATTGGAATCCCAGAACAGGAAGATCCAAGTAAAGGCACAGAAAAAGTTTTGCAAGAATTACTAGAAGAAAACTTCCCAGGCATAATGAATAATGAGAAAATATATATTCAAGAAGCTGAGTGAACACAATATTGAATAGACTCCAAAAGAAAAACACTAAGGCATATCATAGTAAAAGAAAAGGAGAGAATTCTGAAAGTAATGAGGAGAAACAAAGAGTAACCTATAAAGAAAAGCAGATATGTGAGCAAAAAGACAATAGAATGACATATATCAAACACTCAAAGAACACAACTGTCAACCAGAAAAACTGTACCCTGCAAATGTTTCCTTCAAATATGAAGGAGAAGTAAAGATATTTCCATAAAAACAGAACTTAAGGGAGTTTGTAAAAACAAGACCAGCATTGCAGGAAACATTGAGAGACGTCATTATTACAGACATGCCACAGAAAGCAGGATGGACAAAAGTAACTAGCAACAACGCCAAAAAGAACTCAACAAAATGATAGCAATAAAACCTTGCCTCTCAATAATCACATTGAATGTGAATGGTTTAAATGCACCACTGAAGAGAAAATGAATATAGATTGGATACCCCCCAAATACATCAATATGCTGTGTACATGAGACACACCTGAAAAATGAAGATAAAGAAAGACTAAAAATAAAAAATGTGAGAAAAAAACATACCAAGCAAATGACAACCAGAAAAATGCAGGAGTAGTGATATTAATCTCTGATAAAATAAATTTCAATGCTAAAACCATCACAAGGGACAAGGAAGGTCACTACATAATGCTTAAAAGGTCAATAGAACAGGAGGACACAACAATAATAAATATCTATTCATGAAATGAAAGTTCTGCAAAATATATAAAACAAATATTAACAAAACTGAAAAAGGAAATATACAACACTATTATAGTAGTTGGAGATTTCAATACACCACTCTTAAGAAAAGATAGAACTACCAGGAAGAAACTCAACTAGGATGCTGAAGAATTAAACCATACAATAAACCAACTCAAAATCATAGGTATTTATAGGCAAATTCACCCCAAAAAGAACAGTATACCTTCTTCTCCAATCTGGACAGAATATTCTCCAGAATAGATCACATTTTAGGTCACAAGGAAAAAAAAAAGCATCAATAATTAAAAAAACATAGAAATAATACAAAGCATCTTCTCAGACCACAATGCTACAAAATTAGAAATTAATAACAAGAGGATAAAGGAGAAAAAAGCCACACATTTGGAAGCTGAACAACACCTTGCTTGAACATGCATGAGTACTAGAAGAAATAAAAAATGAGATGAAATGTTTCTTGAAACAAACAACAATTTAAAACATTACTTACCAAAACCTCTGGGTAACAGCCAATGCAGTAATCAGAGGTCAATTTATATAAGCAAACACATCAAAAGTCAGAAAAAAATGACCATTGACTCTCTAACTCAACATCTCCAACAAATTGAAAAAAGAACAAGAAAACCTGACATCCTTTAAAAACCTTGAAATTAGAGTGGAAATAAATGAAATAAAAAAACAAAAATAATTGAAACCAATAAAATTATGAGTCAAAGTTAATAAAATCGACAAACCACTAGCAAAACTAACAAAAGAAAAGAAGGAAAATACACAATCTGAACAAAGATGAAACAGACAACATCACAACAGAACAAACTAAAATAAAAAGGCTAACAATGGAATATTATGGAAAACTATGCTCAAACAAATATGAATGCCTAGAGGAAATGGACAAATACATAGAAATTCACAATCTACCTAAACTGACACAAACTGAAATTGAACACCTGAACACACCCATTACAAAAGAAGAAATTGAAAAGGTAATAAAACAACTTCCAGCCAAAAAAAGCCCTGGACCAGATGGTTTTACAAGTGAATTTTATAAAACATTCAGAGAAGAACTGTCACCAACTCTACATAAACTATTTCAGAAAATAGAAAAAGATGGAATTCTCTCAGACTCATTTTATGAAGCAAACATATCCTTGATATCAAAACCAAGAAAAGACACCATCAAAGTAGAAAACTATAGGCCAGTATCTCTCATGAATATAGATGCAAAAATCCTGGCCAATAGAATTCAGCGATATATCAAATAATAATTCTCCATGATCAAGTGGGATTCATAAAAGGTATGCAAAGATGGTTCAACATAAGAAAACCAATCAATGTAACCCATCATATTAACAAAGCAAAGAACAAGAACCATATGATCCTATCAACTGATGCAGAAAAGACCTTTGACAAAATCCAACAACCTTTCCTGATTAAAACACCCAATATAATAGGATTAGATGTGAATTTCTTCAACTTAGTAGAAAATATATATGCAAACCTGAGAGCCAACATTTTTCTCAATGGAGAGAAATTAAAGGCATTTCCTTTGAGATCAGGAACTAGGCAAGGATGCACACTATCACCTCTATTGTATTGGAAGTCTTAGTGATAGCAATGACAAGAGAAGAAAATAAGAGGTATCCAAATTGGCAAAGAGGAGGTAAAATTGCCTCTTTATTCAGATGATGTGATAGTATACTTAGAAATCCCTAAAGACTCAGCAAGAAAACTACTGGACATAGTTGACCAATTCAGCAAAGTGGCAGAATACAAGATCAACATATAAAAATCAGTTGAATTTCTCTACAGTGACAAAGAAAACACAGAACCGGAGATAAGAAAAACAATACAATACCGTTCACAATAGCTAATTACAAGATTAAATACTTGGAAGTAAATCTAACCAGAAGCACAAAGCATCTTTTCAAAGAAAATGACAAAACATTACTACAAGAAACAAAAAGAGACCTGGGGAAATGGAAGAATATTCCTTGCTCATGGATGGGAAGACTCAATATTGTGAAAATGACAATACTACCAAAGACAATTTACACATTCAATGCAATTCCAATACAAATATCAATTCCATTCTTCAATAAGATGGAAAAGGCAATCTCCAATTTCATTTGGAATGAAAAGCGGTCTCAAATAAGCAAAGCGCTCCTTAAAAAGAGAAACAAGGCAGGAGGCCTCTCACTCCCTGATTTCAAATCCTA
>NW_006400033.1:2694617-2709776 GCF_000299155.1 Elephantulus edwardii
ATTCAGTGACTGGGGTAATCGGGATGGGAGTGTCAGAGATGGTGCGATTGGCACAGGACAGAGCAGAGTTTAGGGCTGTTGTACATAGGGTCGCTATGAGTCGCAAGTAACTCGATGGCACACAACAACAACAATAACAACATCAACATGGCCTGTATCAGGCACACCTTAGTCTCCAGACTGATATCGTTGTGATTTAATACTTTGGAGAGGTCTCTGACAGCAGACTTTCCCCATGCAATTTGTCTTTTAATTTCCTGGCTGCTGATATCAAGTGTTAATTGTGGAGTCAAGCATACTAAAGCTTTTAACAATTTCAATCTCTTCACCATCCATCATGATGCTGTCAATTGGCCCAGTGGTAAGAATCTTTGTTTTCTGAACATTGAGCTTCAATCCATATTGATGGTCCCTGATCTTCTGTAGCAAGTGCCTCTAGTCCTTCTTAGTTTCAGCAAGGAGGATTGTTTCATCCCAATAACACAGATTATTGATGAGTGTACCCCCAATCCTATTGCCACATCCTCATAAAGCCCAGCCTCCCGAATGATCTGTTCTGCATATTGATTGAAAAGCAATGGAGATAGGGCACATCTTTGGGGCACAACCTTCCCAATTTTGAACCATCCATCATGCAGTGTTTTCTTTTTCTGTTCGGACAACTGCCTCCTGGTCCAAGTATAGGTTTCACATAAGCACAATTAGATGTTCTGGGATTCCCATTCTTCTCAGAGTCAGTCACAGTTTATTGTGATCCACACAGCCAAATGCCTTTGCATAGTCAGTGAAAGACCGGTAGATACTCCTCTGGTACTCTCTGCTTTCAGCCAAGATCCATCTCCCATTGTCTTTCTATCATCTCTAGCCATTGTGATTGTGAAGACCATGGCCTGGATAAAGTGCATCTTAGTCTCCAAACTGACTTTGTTGTTCTTCAGTACTCTGGATACATTTGTGACAGCTGATTTTCCCAGAGAAATTTGTGTCTTGATTGGTTGGCTGCTGGTACCAAGAGGGCTGACTGTGGATCCAAGCAAATTAAAACTGTTGACAATCTCTTCATCATCTATCATAATGCCACCAATGGGCCCAGTGGTAAGAATGTTTGTTTTCTTGATGCTGAGCTTCAATCCATAGTTACCTTTTAAAAATAGCTAGCAATTTGACTTTGGCTTATTAAAATAAAAATATACAGCAAGCATTTGCTTTTGAAGGCCGAAATTGGACTAGATTGTAAGTTAATAAACACACATGGAAAATTTTAACCTATTTAATATTAAAAATGTAAGTTACACGAATTAAGGCAAATATTTGTTGTTAATAAAAACTTGCTATTAAAAAAAAAAAAAGAGGAGCCCTTCAGACTAGACTCAAGTTTTCTTACTTTACTTGGTAGCTACAAAGAATTGCTCCCCTGTTACTGTTTCCTCAGGCCAATAGAGGGCACTCACACATCTCACACTTGATTTTCCAGCTGTCTTCCTTTCCCCCCCATTTTCTGTTTCCCTTTTCCTGTCTGTGCTCTGCTACAGATGAACTGTCACCCCTAATTCTTACCCCTTTTTAATACTCAAGCCGTAACAACCCACTCTTGTTTGAAAAAAAGAGTTTTATTTATTTTTACAGTGAAAACTTGAGCTGTGTTTGGGTCCAGTGGATACCCTTCTGAATTTCATGAAGGAGCACGCTTGCTGAAATACACTTTCATGCAGTTGGGGGAGGGTGAGTTTCTGCTTCTTTGGAAAACATGCTCTTTAGGCTGGTCAGTTATCTCATAGAGGAAATAACAAGTGAGCTCAAGGATGGGTTCAATGCCAGGCAGAACATCAGTTCCAGCACCCTCCCTGAGTGGCTCATGGTTGGCTGGTGAGGCAGGGAGAATTTCTTCCAGAGAAAGCTGCTGCATTGCCTCTTCCTGGGCCAGGAAGTGAAGGCTCTGTGGGGCAGTCTCTCTTTCCACACTTGGTTTTGATTCTTAGAAGATCCGTCCCTGCCCCTCTGTCAGTGGTGCTGAACTATTCAAGCCAATTATTAAGAGCCATGATGTCAGTTTAAAGATTATGGTGTGCCTGACCCAAGCCATGGTCTTTTCAATTACTTCCTATGTATCTGAAAACAAGACAGTGAATAAGGATGGCAGAAGAAGAATCATTGCCTTTGAACAGTGTGTTGGAGAAGAGTACTGAATATTCTAGATGCATTCAGGGTGCTTTTTGGAGGCAAGAATAGTGAAACACAGTGCCAGGCTTGTTGTCAGGAGGTAGCCAGTCCTTGGAAAAAGACATCATGCTGAGAAAGGTAGAGAGTAGAGAAAGAGGGAAGATCCTCAACAGGATGGACTGAGTGAGACAGGGACTGTAAAACGGGGTTCGAGCATATCACAGACTGTGCGGAAGGTGCAGAATGGCAAGGCTCAGATCCACTGTTTGACTAATGAAGGGACAGCAGAAACCCTATTTTTTATAAACCCCCATTAACGCTAGAGGCAGAAGTGGGCCATAAAAATTCTTAGCTTAGGGCAAACACGAGTGCCCCGAGTAAAGCCTGGTCTGTCCTTGAAAAGTAAGAAATTAACTAGTGTCTACATGACACAAAAAGAGTAAAGGCGGGCCAAGTAACCAGCCTATCAAAAGCCGACCAAGTGACTGACCCCCCGGCCCGCCAATCTCTTTGCCCTAGCAGGGGCACTCAAGAAAAAGCTATAAAAGCAAGTGGGAGGGAAAACTCGGGGCTTTTTCCCCTTCACCACCTTCCTGAGGAAGGCGAAAAGACTCCAGGCGTGGAAAATTAAATAATAAACGCTCTTGAAATTTCAGACGTGTTTTTGGATTTCTTTGAGGAGCATTTCGTGGGCACAACACTTGATGGCACCCAACAATTACAACAACAACAGTGGTGCTGAACATGTTTTAGTGGAGTTTCTAGATGAGGAGGGAAGGCCTGGTAATCGGTGTCCACAAGTCAGCCTGGGAGAGTGTGGTTAGTGGTCTTCAGGATGGCACAGGGCTCATCAATACTTTTGCTCCTTTGTGTTTGGTGCCACCATACGCCAGAGGCCGACTTGTAGTAGTTAACAGCAACAAATGTCAGAGGGTAAAGGCTGATATACTGAGCACTCTCCCTTTCCCTAATCACAAACTCTGATAAAAGTAGAGTGTTTCATATTTGAAATTGACTGCTAAGCTGAGGAGAATGTTTCCACATTTCAGTCAGTTGAAATGCTGTGAATCTGAAAGGGGGATTCTGACATTTTATTTTCCTTGATATATTTGCTTTAAAATATGGAATCAGAAAAAAAAAAACCCACCCAAAATACACCACCAAAATCAAAACCCATGAAACTGGAAAAGGATCTTAAAATTGGGCAGCTCTGTTGTGGAGATGTGGTAGGACATTCTTAGTATTCACCTCTAGAGGCACAAACTTGTCCCTCTTCCTGTAATCTGCCAACCCTCAAACTTTCCTCTCTGGTATGTTGATTGAACTCATCATTGTTTCCTTAGTGAAGGCTTCCTGTTATGGATTGACTTGCGATGTACAAAACGTGTTACAATCTCAAATTTTATTCTCCTGTTTGCAATCTTGTTTGGGAATAGGGTTTTCTTTGCCAGGTTAATTAGATTATATCTTAGTAGGATGGATTCAGGAGGCCTTGTTGGCTAAGCACTTGGCCACTAACCAAAGGTTGGAAGTTTGAATCCATTGGTCTCTTTTCAGGAAAATTACACAGCAGTCTGTTTCCATCTGAACTTACAGCTTGAGAAACCTGATGGGACAGTTTGACTCTGTCCTGTAGGATAGACTGCTATGAGCTTAGCCCGGTGGCTATGGGTCCGAGGATCTGAGTTATGAAAAGAGCAGATTAAACATGTAAGAGGCCACATGTTAGGAGAGACACATGGCATGTGAGGACTGACCAGATCTAAGGAGCACCAAGGGGGTGACCAGTCCACATGGCTGAGACCCTGGCTGGACTATCATCAGCCTCTAGAACTGAGAAAAGAAAAAAGAGAAAAGACATAGATAACTCAATTAAGAAATGACAGAGGTGACATCACAACAGAGCTAGAGGAAATTAAATCATTAATATCAGAATGCTATGGAAAGCTATACTCTAATATGTTAGAAAACAGGGGAAATGGGCAAATTCCTTGAAAGGCATACCCTGCCCAGATTGAAAAGACAAATAAAGAATACTTGAACAGAACCATCACAAGAGAAGAAAATGAACAGGTCATAAAAATACTTGCCCATAAGCAAAGTCCTGGACCAGATGGCTTCACAACTGAATCCTATGAAACATTCAGAGAGGATGGGTGCTAAAGAACCCATTCTACTTAAATTATTTCAAAAACTTGAAAAATATGGACCACTTCTAGAGTCATTCTATGAAGCAAGCATAACCCTAATACCAAAACCAGGCAAAGATATTACCAAGAAAGAAAACTAAAGACCAACATCTCTCAGGAATATAGGTGCAAAAAATCCTTAACAAAATCCTAGACAATAGAATCCAAAAGTGCATAAAAAAAATAATTCGCCATGACCAAGTGAGATTCATAATAGGTATTCAAGGATGGTTCAACATAAGAAAAGCAATCAATGTAATTCACTATATTAACAAAGTCAATAACAAGAACAATATGATCTTAGCAATTGATGGAGAAAAGGCGTTTGATGAAATCCAACACCCCTTTCTGATAAAGACACTCAGCAAAATTGGAATAGAAGGGAATTTCCTTAACATCATGAAAAGTATATATGCCAAATCAAGAGCCAAAATCATTCTCAATGGAGAAATAACGAAAAATATTTTCCTTGCAAGCAGAGACCAGACAAGGATTCCCACTGTCACCACTTCTTTTCAATATTGTATCGGAAGTGCTTGCTAGGACAATACAACAAGAGAAGGAAATAAAAGGCATCCAGATCAGTAAAGATGTGGTTAAACTGTTGCTATATGCAGGTGATATGGTAGTGTACAGAGAAAACTCCAAAGACTCAACAACAAAACACCTGTTAAAGTTAACAGACCAATTTAGTGGAGTGGCAGGATATACCATCAATATCCAAAAATCAATAAGATTCCTTTACAGTAACAAAGAGAACTCAGAGAATAAAATCAAGAAAGCAATACCAGTTACAATACCCATCCACAAATTTAGATACTTGGGAGTGAATCTAATAGAGATACAAAAGACCTAGACAAATAAAACTACAGAGCGTTTCTGCAAGACACAGTGAAAAACCTAAAGAAATGGGAAAATATACCCTGTTTATGGATAGGAAGACACAATATTGTGAAAATGACAAGCCTACAAAAAGCAATCCACATGTTCAATGCAATCCCAATCTAGATATAAAATTCATTTTTCAAGGAGACTGAAAGGGAAGTTATCAAATTTATTTGGAGGGGCAAGAGGCCCCAAATAAGCAAAGCACTTCTGAGAAACAATGAGGTTGGAGGCATAGCACTCCCTGATCTCAAAACCACACAACAGTAGAAACTGAAACAGCATGGTACTGGTACAATGACAGGCACATAGAACAACGGAACAGAATTGAGAATCTAGAAACAGACCCAGCTATCTATGGTCAACTGATATTCAACAAGGAAATCAAAGATATAAAATAGGGAAATGATAACCTCTTCAACAAATGGTGCTGGCAAAACTGGATTTCCACCTGCTGGAATGGGATCCACATCTCACACTATACACAAAAATCAACTCAAGGTGGATCAGAGACCTGGAAATAAAGCCCAAAACCATAATGTTCACAAAAGACAAACTGAGATCAAGCTTAGAAGCACTGTTGTTGTTAAGTGCCGTCAAGTCGCAGGCAAGTCATAGCTACCCTATGAAGGAGAGTCCTCAACACTTGGGTGTCTTTCATCCTCTCTCCAGGTTCTTAGGGTTTCCCGAGGCAAGCTATGACAGAAGTGGATGCCATTCCTCACTAGTACAAGGTATAAAGAAACTGCCAAATAAAACCAGAATTGCACAATCTAAAGAGAATAAAATTGATGCATGGGAACTTCTAAAGATGAAATTCATTTGTGCATCAAAATCTTTTCCCAACAGGGTGAAAAGAAAACCTACAGACTGGGAACAAACATTTGGTAATACCATCTCAGATAAGAGTCTTATAACAGAAGTTTGCAGAATACTCCTGGGCCTCCACAAGAAAAAGACTGATAACACAATTACAAAATAGACAAAAGACATGGAAAGAATTTTCACAGAAGAATATATGTGAATGGCAAATAGATATATGAAGAAAATGAAGAAATATGAAGAAATGCTCCAAATCAATGACAATTAGATGAAAATAAAAACCACAATGAAGTACCATCTCACTCCAGCAACAATGGCAAAGTTTAACAGGGCAGCGAGTAATAAATATTGGAGAGGACGTGAAAAGAAAGAAACTCTTATACATTGTTGGTGGGATTGTAAAATGGTACAACCACTCTAGTAGACAGTTTGATGCTTCTTCAAAAAGCTGAACATAGAAATTCTGTATGACCCAGCTATTCCACTACTTGAGAAAATGAGAACTGAGGCACAGAGACTTGTACATCAATTTTCATAGCAGCATTATTCACCATCACAAGAACATGGAAACAGTCAAAATATCCAACCACAAATGAATGGATCGAGAAATTATGGTACATCCACAAAATGGAACATTATGCAGCATGCAGGAACAATGATTTTGTGGATTATTACCTAACTTGGGAGGGACTGGAGAGCATTATGCTGAGTGAACTAACTCAGTCCTACAAGGATAAATATTATATAAAATAATTACTGCAGAATGAGTTTAAGGATCCAAGAGTAGTGGGAGAGGGTGGAAGCAGAGGGATGAGGATTTGCAGGGGCGTGGGGGTGGGGATTAATCATGGGGTTGTACAATTTGATGAGGGGGAGGATGAACAAAATTGAAAGAATTTGTTCTTAAAAACAAAGTATTCAAATTTTGTAAGTAAACTAGTTGTTGTTGTTAGGTGCCGTCGAGTCGTAGACCACTCATAAGGACCCTATAACCAAAGACCTGAGCACTGTTCATAGTTTCCGGATGCAAGCCATTTCAGAAGTGGATGTCACTCCTGCTTCCAACCTTGTTTTAATTGGGGATCTCCACCAAACACTGTCCACCAGGGGTAACTCTCATTTGACACATTAGTGTCACAGTGTTTGGCATCACAGCAACCATGAGTTACCTCTATACAGCAATGTACAGACCAGTGCTATACCACCTAGAAAAATGTTTAACAGAAAAACAATATCAACTAGGCCTGAGGGCCGCAGATTAAAATCACCCACCTTGGGCTTGGTAGCTTAACTTTCTGTCCACTAGGCCAAAGTAGCTCTCTCTAATCTGCGGCCCTCAGGCCTGGTTCAAGATAAACGAGTAGAAAATGAAAAAAAAAAAAAAAAAAAAAAAGAAAGTCATCCTCTTGTATGTGTCACAGCAGCACTAAAACATGAAGGCATTTGTCCAACTCAGAGGGAACCCTTTACTATCTTCACAGCATCATCTGGAAGTTTCCCTAGAGCCCTAGCTTTTCATTTCCGGGTGTGGTTTGGCCATCAATCCACACACCCAGCTCCTACTGCGGCACTTGGCATGTGGAAGGTTCTCACACATGATTGCTGGAATCCTGCGGGGCCACTGCCCATGTACCAGCCAGGAGTCATGACATCCAATATCAGGGTAAATGGCCTGCAAAGACCAATGTGAGATCAGAAAACTTTGTAGGTACATTGACTATAAAAGTCACAAAATAAAGTATGTCCTAATTCCTCTAAAAAGATAAAGATAGCCTTTTTTACAGCTGTGTAGATAAAGAGACAGCATCTCAAAATTCACAGTAAGTCTAATTGTGAGTGTATGATACTTGCTTTGATTTTACTCTTTTGCAATTTTATATTTTTCCCCAATGTTGTCATGGATAACTAAGTGGACACGAATCAGAATAAGTCTGATCCTCAAATGTGAGGATGGAACCAGGCCCTGACCTTCTCATTTCACTGTCTTTGACACCAACCCCTGACCTGGCCCTCTCTCATCCCATAGCTACGTGGGGCTAGGTCAGAGCTCACCAGCTGAGGGGATACTGTCCTTCAGACTGCCGGGTAGTCAGATGACAGCCTCCGCATGGCAGGACACACAATGCTCTCATTCTCACCTGCTGGTTTCTCTTCTCATGTGGCTGTTTCTCTTGGTTGGCTTGGTTGTTTCCAAGCAAAGAAAGAGGTTTATTAGGAAACTACTTTGCAAAGTAAAACTACTTTGCGAAAAGGAGACATGGAAGGATGAAGCAATGCTAGCTTGTGACTCACTAGACAAAAAAACTGATTTGTCTTAGAAAGATTTAGATGAGAAGGGGTTTCGTGTTTATTCATTAGGTTGTTGTTAGATGTCTTTGAGTTTACCACGATTCACAGCGACCCTGTGAACAACACATCTGAACCCTGTCCTATCCTGCACCATCCTCATCATCTCTGATATGCTCACTCATCGTCATAGTCACTGTGTCAATCCCTCCATCTTTCCCAGTATGATGTCTTATTTTCAAGGGCTGATCCCTTCTTGCCTCTATAGATTATTCATTAGGTTAGGTGGGAAATCCCTGGACATGGCCCTTGTAGGAAAGTCTATGGTATGAGCAAACCCACAGCTGATTCCTCAAGGTGGATGCTGTTGCGGTGGATTCTAGGTTAAGAAACATCACTTATGGGATGGTGCACTTGCATAATCTCTAGGCTCCAGTTAGAATCCTGTCCCAGAAAGCTCTCTGCTGCCCCTAGAGGAAGGCTACCTACTTACTGGTTGGAGGATAATGAACTGTGCATGAAGAAGGAAAAATGCTGACTTTGAACTGGCATCAGTTGACTGTGCTGGAGAAGAGGACTGAATATTCCATGGGCTTCTGAAAGAACAAACAAATGTCTTGGAGAAGATGCAGCTGGAGTGCTCCTTGGAGGCGAGGATGGTGAAGCTTCATCTCGCATATTTTGGGCATTTTGCTAGGTAGGAGAGGCTATTATTTGGAGAAGGACATCATACTTGGAGAGGTGGAGGGACGGTGAAGAAGAGGAATACCGTCACCTAGGTGGATTGGTTGGCAAAATGACTGCAGCAATAAACTTAAGTGTGTCAGAAATTGTGAGGATGGTATAAGACAGGACAGGGTCCAGGTTCATAGGGACACTATGAGTCACACTCTACCCAAAAACAATATCCTGGAAAACAACTGAAGAGAAACTAAGAGTTGGTTGAAATAAGGTGTGAACACTTTTTGGGTTTGATAATTCATGGAAAGGACTCACAGAATGCACAGATAGTACTACATTTATGGTTACAGATTTATTATAGCAACAGGATATAGGTAAATATTGTCATATGAGGAAATAGACAGTGAGGTCTAAAAGGTCCCCATTGCTAAGCTTCCATGTCCCAATAGATATACTGCCTTCTCAGATGTACTAATGTCTGTCACCAGCACAGAGGCTTTGATGCTCCAGGCCCTTATATTCAGTCCTTCATGATGGGTTAAATCATGCTTCCTGGGGCTAGCTGACGTCAGCCTGCCAGGTGGATCTCTCGGGGCTAGCTGACATCATTCTTCTAGGGTGGATCTCCTGGGGCTAGCTGACTTTCTTCTGGGTGGAACTCCTGGGGCTAGCTGATGTCAGGGTTCTTGGTATATCTTTTAGCTCAGCTTCCGCTTGTCAGCATCAATCTATCTGGACCAATGTATCCAGACTCAGCCATTCAAACTACCCCACAAATGATGTCTCAGGAACTAAGAAAGTGAAGTCACCCTAGTACAGCAAGTGCTGTCCCCATAAGAACAAACTATTTTAAGCAACAGTGAATGGATTTTTTTTAAGTGAACTGGGAAGGGAGTAGAGAGGAAAATGTGCAACAATGAATGAATGAAAATTCATCTTTCCTATAAACTTTTGTTAACATCACAATAAAAAGAGAACAACCTATAAGCAAGTAAGCATCACATATACAAATTATAAAAAAAGTCAAACAATACACAAGTCGTCCTCCACCCCTAATACAGCAAACTGAAAGATAAATGCTGTATCCATAAGAACAACTCATAAAACAAGCAAGCATAAAAACATCACACAACAAATATTCATGCTATTGATGAAATACCAATTGATGTATTTCAGCAAACAGATGCTGCCCTGGATGTACTCACCAAGTTGTGTCAAGAAATCTGGAGGATATCTACTTGGCCAAACGAGTGGACGAAATATATATATATATATATTTTGATAATTTTCACACTCTTTAGGGCTCCTTTTTGTTGAATGGGAATAAATATATATTTCGTCCACAGTACCACTAATATCACACACACCAGCAAAATACTGCTGAAGATTATTCAGAAACCACTAGAACAGTACATTGACAGAGAACTACCAGAAATACAAGCTAGATTTAGAAAGGAGACATTATTGCCAATGTCAGATGGATCTTGGCAGAAAGCAGAGAGTGCTAGTAGAACCTCATATAGAGCCTCAGGGAGGGCCTTTGTATTTAAAAGTCAGTTGTTACTATATTTTGGAGGAACATTCTTCTAAGTGGTACAACACTCTTCTATTAATATGTTGTATTGAGATAACCTGGGGTTGCTGTGATGCTGAACCTTGTGCCACTGGGGTGTCAAATATTCTAACGGTTACCCATGGTGGACAGTGTTTGGTGGAGCTCCCAGTTTAAGAAAGGTTTGGAAGCAGGAGTGGCATCCACATCCTAAACAACATGTCTCTGGAAACTCTGTGAACTTTGATAAATGACCATAGTTATAGAAAGGCTTCAGGCCTTTTGTTCATAGGGTTGTTGAGTCATGCTCAACTCAAGGGCAATCAACAACAACAATATGGGAAAGAGAAAACAAACTGATCAGCTCAGGACAATTTATCTGCCAGCACAACAGGAGATGGGAATTGGGGTGCCTAATCAGATCAGAATTTCTACTTGTCTAAGTGGTGACCAAAGACATAAGCCAGGTATTAGGGTCTAGGATGTGTCAAGAGGTGGGATCTCCAGCCTGGTGAGAGTTTTTGCTGGATTAGAGGAGCCTAGTCTTTGCTAGAGCTGGTAAGATTTGGTAAGGACGCTCAGTAAGAGGGTAGGGACCCAGTCCAAAAAAGTGTTTCCTCTGATCTGAGGACTGATTGCAGGCCAAGTGTGGTACAGTCCTCAGATCCTGAGAGGGATGCTCTGAGAGCTTCAGCCTCCAGATACAAGATGTGTGTAGACCTGCTGAGATAGACCTGCTTCGTGGGGAGAAAGAGGAACACTGCCCACATCCTGGTGAGTAGTTGGGCAGGGTGGGCACAGGGTGAGCTTAGAGGCAGAGATTGAACCTTTTCAGCTGTTTAGATACTGCTGTTTCTGCCCTCCTGGATTCCCACACCCGGCAGATATCTGTTCAGAATGGCTGCTCTGCACTGTTTATTGTCATGTGATTGCTCTCCTTATTGGATATTTTGATTTGGTTTGTGAATTTTTCAGCTGCTATGGATATCCCTACTAGTGCTGCTGCCAGCCTGGGTTTCCTGGTTCTCAGCTCATATGTTCAAGATAGTGGTGATGTGCTATTTACAGATCTGATCTCCTTAATAGATATTTCAATTCAATCTGTTCCTTCAGTCAGTAAAGTATTTCCTCATTTTTTTTTTTAAAAAACTGTGAGCTGAAGAAGTATCACCTATGTCTGTGACCTTTGTTTTCTGATTTCTTCAGTTCAGAGGTTCTGAACTGCCCTCTGGTCTGCCATCCTAGGTAATTTTTTTTTTCAACAATCAGTTGACACATTTCAATAAACAGATTCAGCTTCTTTCTGTTCTGGAATTCCAATCACATGTATGTTATTTTTCCTGATGGTGTCTCACATAATTATGCTTTCTTCATTTTCCTTCCTTCTTGTTTCTGCTTTTCCGCTAGTAGATTAATATTAAGGGCCTTGTTTTCGGTTTTGTTGATTCTTTGTTCCATTTCTTCAATTCCGCTCTTTTTTCCCTCCCACATGTAGATAATTTTGGTAACGGTGGTCTTATTGCTCAGGATTACATTTTCATGTTTTTCTAGTTGTATCTGTTTTGTCCTTTATAGATTTCTTACTTTTGTCTCTTTGCTTGTGGCTTCAAGTATATCTTTTATCCTTCGAAATTTCTTGAACATCGTGTTCTGACTTTCATCAACCTTCCTGACTCTCAGATATTCATTGACTCTATTCTGATTTTCTTTTTTTAAAATAAGGTTTGTTTGTTTGGGTGGGGTGTTTTTTTTTTCTTTCTTTCTGTTTTTTGTGGAGTTTGAGGCATCCTTCTGCTTCTGGGACATTGTGATGACATTGTAGATTTTTAACCTAGGTTTCTTCTAGTATCTATGCAGCAGTTACTGGGGTTTCTGTGTGGTCATCTGTTGTCTGTTCAGAGCTGTAGTTTAGTGGTTGGTGGTGGTTGTGGTGTAATGCTGGTCAGATGGTGTACATGCGAAACTTTCTTTTAATGGAATATGTAGCCGCTGTAGCTCAATGTGCCACGAGACCTTGCAGTAAGGGTCTCACAGGGGCCAGCTCACAGATGAGGCTGTTAAATTGTTGTCATTTCATGTTGCTTCATGGCAGAAGGGGTCATTGAGTCTTTGCCCTGAATTTTTGAGTCCTTGACTCTCTTTGAATTAGGGTCACTTTGTGATTGGAGTCTCTCTGTCACTCAATGAATCCTTGTGTTACTGTGCCTTTAAATTCTCCCCCCCCCCCCAGCTATGGCAACAAGTAAGCACTTAATGCCATTAGGCTGACACCAGTTATGGTCACCTTGTAGGACAGGACCACAGATCAGGAACAGAAGAGACTATGACGGGCAATATATCAGTCTGCCAGCCAGCATCTACTGGTGTCACCATAGGATCATGAATTTCAGGTTCACGGCAAAAGTGATTTGGATCTTGGTGATATTAATGGTTATAATTTTGCTTTAGTGGCTTCTCTTTCTGGGAGGAATATGGGTAGCATTATAATTATCACAATGTTCAGTCTTCCTATCCATGAAGACGGTATATTCTTCCACTCATCTATGCCTCTTTTTCTTTCTTGCTGTAACGTTTTACAATTTTCTTTATATAAGTCTCTTGTGTCTCTGGTTAGATTTGTGCCTAAGTATTTAATTTTGTGGTTGGCTATTTTAATTGATATTGTATTCCTTATTTCCTTTTTAATGTTTTCTTTGTTACTGTAGAGAAATCTGGCTGCTTTTTCTATATTAATCTTATATCTTGTCACTTTGCCTACTTAGTCAACTATGCCTAATAATTTTCTTGCATAGTTTTTGGGATTTTTTAATGTACATTATCATAAAATGAATTGGATTAGGGACTGCTGTTAGGGACTTCTCCAGAGTGCTGAAGTGCAAACTTGTCAGTCTAAAAGACTAAAGTATACCTGATCCAGATCATGGTCTTTGCAACTACTTGCTATGCAATTGTAAGCTGGACAATGAATAAGCATTACAGAAGAATTGATGCCTTTGAGTTGTGGTTCTCGAGAAGAATATTGAATATTCCATGGACTGCCAAGAGATCAACAGGTCTATCCGAGAGACGATGAAACCAGGTTGCTCTCTGGAGGCAAGGATTTTGAAGATCCATCTGATGTACCTTGGGCATGTTGCCAGGAGGGACCAGTCCTTGGAGAAGGATATTATACTTGGAAAGATAGAGGGACAATGCAGGAGAGGAAGACTCTGTATGAGATGGATTGACACAGTGCCTGGGGCAACATGAGCAGGTGGGTTGGAGACAGTGAGACTGGTTCAGGATAGGATAGAGTTCAGAGCTGTTATGTATAGTGTTGCTATAAATCACAGGTGACTTGATGGCACACAACAACAACAACAACAACAATAACTTCATATCATCAAGATATAAAGATACTTTAACTTCCTGTTTGCCAATTTAGAAGCCTGTTCTTCCCTTCTTTTTCCTTATTGTTCTAGCTAGTACTTCCAATACAATATTTAATAGGAGTAGTGATAATGAACAGCCTTATCTAGTCCCTGCTTGTAAAGAGAATGTCTTTACCCTTCTTCATTGAGGCTGATCTTAGCTATTGGTTTTGTGCATATACTTTTAATTATATTAAGGAAATAATACTTCTTTATTTTTATGTTAACTTCAATGAAAATTTACAGAGACTTTGGGTTTCCATTCATTCATTCATTGTTGCACTTTTCTCCCCTCCCAACCTTCCCCCCTAGTACACTACCCTCTTGGAAAAGTAAAAGTAAAATTCTCTCATTGTTTTTCAATCCCTCCACCAGGTCCACTCCACTATGCAGCCTTCCCTCAGGAATCCTGTCATGACAAAAAATACCTAATCACATATCTCTTTTAAACAGTTTTCTCCCTTATCTGTTTCAATGCAGTATATATTAATTGAACCCACCTTTCTCAGTCTCCCCCTAACCCTGATGTCAGTCCTGTTTTACAACAGTGGCACCATGCAGTATTTGTCCTTTAGTGACTGAGATGCTTCACTCAGCATAATGTCCTCCAGGGTCACCCATTTTGAATAATATTGCATGAGTTCCTTGATTTTCAATGCAGTGTAGTATTCCGTGAATATACCACAGCTTCTCTATCCATTCGTTTGTTGATGGGCACTTAGGTTGTTTCCAACTCCTTGCTATTGCGAACAAAGCCACAATAAACATGGGTGTGCATATGTCTGCTTGGATGTCAGTTATGGACTCTTTGAGGTATATTACCAGCAGTAGAATTGCTGGGTCAAAGGGTATCTCTATTTGCAACTTTTTGAAAAAGTGCCACACAGCTTTCCACAGTGGTTGCACCATTTTACACTTCCACCAACAGTGAATGAGGGTTCCAGTCTCTCCACAATCTCACCAGCATTTATTGCTTGCTGTTCTATGAAATTTTGCTATTCTAACTGGGGTGAGATGATATCTCATAGTTGTTTTAATTTGCATCTCTCTGAACATTTCTTCATGTGCTTGTTAGTCATCTGAATGTCTTCTTTGGTGAAGTGTCTGTTCATATCCTGTGCCAATTTTTCTATTGGATTATTTACCTTTATCTTGTTGTGGTGCTCAAGTATTT
>NW_006400033.1:2709956-2737478 GCF_000299155.1 Elephantulus edwardii
TTTATTGTATTATTTTTATGTGTACCGTCAAATCAGATCTGACTGGTACAGGAGGAGATTGCCCCCTCCTTCTCCAGCAGAGCATCTGGTGGATTTGAACGGCATACCTCTGGGATTGCAGTGCAGCGTCTTGCCACTAGGCCACCAGAGCTCCCTTGAAATAACACTTTTAATTATATTAAGGAAATGGAATTTTATTAAATGTCTTTTCTGCATCAATTGAGATGATGTGGTTCTTGTCCTTTGTTTCACTGATGTGATGGATTACACTGATTGTTTTTCTGATGTTGAACCATTCTTACATACCTGGCTTGAATCTCTCTTGATTGTGATGTATTATTCTTTTTGATATGATGTTTAATTATATTGCCTAGGATTTTTGTTAAGGATTTTTGCATCTGTGTTGATGACGAATATTGATCTAGAACTTTCTTTTTTAGTTATTTATTTACCTAATTTTTACATAAGAGTTATGTCTACTTTTCTGAGTTAGTGAGGACTAAGGTGTATTTGATTCAGACCATGGTCTTTTCAGTCACTTGTTACACATCTGAGAGCTGGACAATGAATAAATATGATAGAAGAAGAATTGGTACCTTTGAGTTGTGGTGTTGGAGAAGAATACTGACTATCCTGTGAACTGCCAAAGAAGCAAATAGATATGTCTTGGGAAAAAGGGCAGCAAGAATACTCCTTGGGGGCAAAGATGGAAAAGCTTCATTTTTATTTTAAATTCATTTTATTTCATTATTTTTTGTGTGTACCATCAAGTCAGATCTGACTGGTATAGGAGGAGATTGTTCCTCCTTCTCCAGCAGAGCATCTGGTGGATTTGAACGGAAAAGCTTCATTTTTTTCATACTTTGGTCATGTTGTTAGGAGAAGCTATTCCTTGGAAGGTGACATCATGGTTGGAAAGGTGGAGGGTGAGAAGAAGGGAAGACTCTTATTGAGATAAAAGTGACTGCAGCAATGGGGTCAAGTGTGACAGAGATGATGAGGATGGCACAAAACAAGACAGAGCTCAGGTTTGTTGGTTATTTCCAGATAAGGTTTCTATGAGTCATATTGGACTTGACAACACCCAATAACAACAGCAACAGTAGCAACAACAACAACTGTCCCCGATCTTCTGACTGCTGGTGCCAAGGGTGTTGAATGTGAATCTAAGTAAAATGAAATTGCTGACAATGTTAATCTTTTCTCTGTCACGATGTTCTCTATTGGCCCAGTGGTGAGGATTTTTGTTTTCTTGAGGTTGAGATGTTATCCACACTGAAGGCTGCAGTCCGTGGTCTTAGGGAGTGCCAATAGACTAAGCTCTTAGCCTCAGAAGGGGTTTGAGCCCTTTACCTGTTTCACCCACTTTGCAGCCAGTTTGGACACTGAGGGAGCAGTAGAGTCTCCCTCTGCTGGTGCAAAGCAGTAGCTTGCGCTTGGAGAATCTGTTCTGTTTTGGATCTACTCATACGCCAGACCACAGGGATGACCCTGATGGGTAATGACCCTGATGGGGAGTTTTTGCACAACTCTACTTGTGGTGACCTGCTCCCACTGCTTCATGTACGGAGGTTTGTGCCGTGGTGCCGAGAACTGAGATCATATTGGGAAATTGTGAGAGCGCTCTGGTGTGGGTGGGCCAGTTCTGCCCGCGATGGGACGACGTTGTCTTGTTTGCGCACAACGTAGTGATGTGCGACAACCAGCCACCTCGTTCAGGGTTAACAGCTGCTCCCTGGCCAGGTTCAAAATGCCTCCTGCCTGTCCTCAGGGGAGTCTGATGGACTAAAGGAACACCCCCTGTGGGCCGCAAAGTCCGTTCACTGATCCCTGGGTGGTTATGGGGACACTAGTGACTTAGTGATAAGAAGACACGCTGCAATCCCAAAAGCTCGTAGTTCGAACCCACTGCCTTCTTTGAGGGAGAAGAATGGGCAATCTCCTCCCATGTGACTAAACTGCTTGTGAAAATGCTGCAGGGTCAGCTATGAGTCGGTAGTTTTCCAGGTCCCATCACTCTTCTATAATTTTGCTTGGACTCTCAGGGTTTGAGGATTTCATCCATATCTTTCACAGTCGGGTCTGAGGTGTCTCATTCTCTTTGGGATCTCTCTTGTGGAGAGACTAGGCAGACTGAGTCATCAGGAAGCCATCCTGATGCGGATACAAATGGAGATTGTCTTACATCTAAAGGATATTAGAAACTCAGAACAAAGATGGGGGGATTTTCCCTTTAGAAGAAGACAAACAAGACTAAATGAAACTAAATTTCACACATGTGCAGCAAAAAGCTAACCTGACCAGGTAATGACCCAAAATGGCGATTCAAAGACTTGAACCACCACCTAGGGTGACGAACACACCTGCTGAGATCCTTCAATGAGTTTGCCATCACCTCTAAGACTTACTTGCACCAGAGTCCACTTTGAGGATGTAGGCTCTTGTAAAGGAGGAAGGAGAGTTGCGGTCATTCCACGGAAGCTCTGCAAATGCCACACCTCCTCCCTTTCCTCCAGAAAAACAGCCTGAGAAGTTCTGAGCACTTGTTTCTAGAGGAGATGAGCTTGCATGCCTCCCAGGCTTGACATATCTATGGACAACTCCATATCTTTCCCTTCACATAACTGTCTGACTTATTTAGACTCAGTGTCTGGTGACAACACTGATCCCACTGATGTTGGAAGAAGACCAAGACCTTTTCCTGGAGCCAACCCAGAAAGAAAGCCTTCCCCTTGAGGTGGCTTCCTGAGTCTGGACTTCTAGTCTCTAAATGGTGAGAATACATTTCTGTTAGTAACAGCCATCCACTTGTGGTATTTCTGCCCGCAGCACTAGATAGCCAAGATGGAGGGGAAGTGGTTGCATTTGGTCAGCCATCGGAAGTCAGGGCTTGATGAGAGTAGAAAGGAGAGAGTTTGATCAGGGATCTGTGGTTGGTGCTGCTGCCTTTTTCCCATTACCAAGGAGAGAAGAAAGGAAAGATGCTCAGAAGGCAGCAGGGAGAAAACTGAGCATTCCCGTGCACTCTCTGTGTGCACCTTGCAATCACGTCAGGAGCCATTCTGGTTTAGAAAACATCCCGAGTCTGAGGAGCATCTTTCTGGTCCTCAGTTGGTTAGCCATCACTGAGCCGGGCCTAGCTGGTTGAAAATCTTGCTCCTGTGCATTCTGTTCTAAAGTAGTTGGAGAGACTAGGCCAGGGCTGGTATTAAATTCTGCTTCTGAATTGATGGTTCGCTGCCTCATTTGTTCCTGAATGTCCACTAGTTGCTACATTGGTTTGTTTCCTTGTCAGTGGTGATTCAGGGACTAATAGTCAATATATACTTTCTCCTGCTTACTCTTTTAGGAATTTAGGAATTAAGATGTGTCCTAAATTGGTCCAATTAAATGGAAGAGGAGGCAGTGGTTAGAAGGGAGGAGTTTTTAGCTATTTCTCCATCAGACAACTGTTGATCTAGTGATAAGAAGCTGTGCTGTCAATCTGAAGGTATGTAGTTCAAATCCATGAACTGCTTCTCAGAAGAAAGATGGACAATCTCCTCATGAGAGATTTGCTGCCCCTGAAGAACCCCCTGGAGGGTTAGCTAGGGCACATGACAACACAATCATCAGGCTTCACTGCAGTTGTCAACATCTTGTCTCCCTCTGGGGAGCACCTGGTGGCTCTACTGACAGACGTACTGGAAGTACCATCTGAAAACTGATGTGGGGCACCCTCTGAACACACATTCCTATCTGCTGGGCCAGGCTGGCAGTGCCTCCAACAGTCATGCTGGCTGGGATTTTCCCAAGCCCTCGCTGCCTGCTCCTGCCGCTGTTCTGGCTGGCTACGCTGGGCCTGAAGGCCTGGTTGCTGACATGCTCACAGCTCCTGCTACCTCACCTCTATTTCTGCCTCATTGTCCAGCATTGGAAGGCTCAAGATGGTAGAAGGGCTTGGGTGGAGTGTGCTCTGGTTTGTCCTTGAACAGAGTTTGTGTGGGTGTGCATTGCATTGGATTCTCTTGACCAAGTATAAACTGGAAAGGTGGTCCAACATCACAAGGGGCCATGAGGAGCTTCCTGATGCTGGCCTGGTTCTTATCCCTTCTCTTTGGCCTCTGTGGCTTGTGCTGAGGAAGGATAGGAGGGGGAGGGAGAGAGAGAGAGAGAGAGAGAGAGAGAGAGAGAGAGAGAGAGAGAGCCAGGGTATGCTCCCAAGGCATCTGGCTTTGGTTGATCAGTCCTAATTCCAGGAAGGCACTACATCACCTCCCCAAGGGACAGCTTCATATATGCATTTACACCCTTGTTTTACGATTTCTAGAGGTGAGGTCCCTAACCGCCTTTCACCATCACCACCACCATCATTGTAGATAGGCAACGCTAAGTGGCTTTGGCCTTGCGTGCCTTGTTGTCCTCCTTCATGTTGCTGGGAGTTAATGTTCCACCTCTCATCCTTTCATCCTATCTTCCCTCATGCCTCTTGATTTGCCCTCAACTACTACTAAAAGATTGACAGTGAATGACAAAGCCCTGTGTAAAGACATCTGTTATGTGGCAGCTTTTGTTTAAAAGAATTCACTGTAGTTAGATCAGCAAAAGGGAGCTGGTGTCAGCAACCAGGAGGATGAGTAACTTGGCAGGATGGTAACCACATGGGGACCATCAGAGGAATTCTCAGAACTTCTAAGTCCATTCCACAAGCTGGATGCCAGAACCTGGAATGTGGAACTTCTTGGGAAATGTTTTAAATGATAGCTTCTAGGTTGTTGTTATATGCCATCGAGTCACTTGTGTGTGACTCATAAGTGACCTTATAATAGACAATAGCCCCAAACCCTACTCTGTCCTGTGCTAATCTTGTTGTCTCTGACTCACCTACCCCCATTACCCCAGGTATTGAATCAATCCATCTCGTCGAAGGTCTTCCTCTCTTGGGTTGTCCCTCTACCTGTCCAAACATGATGTCCCTCTTCAAGGACTAGTCCCTCTTTGCAACATGTCCAAAGTATGTCAGACGAAGCTTCAAAATCCTTGCCTCCAAGGAGTAGCCTAGTTTTGCTCTCTCAAGGACAAACTTATTCCCTCTCCTAGATGCCTGTGGTATATTCAATACTCTTCTCCAGCACCACAGCTCAAAGGCATCAATTCTCCTTCTATTTTCCCTGGTCGTTGTCAAGCTTTCTGATGCATAGCAAGTAATCACAAAGACCATTGCCTAAATCAGGCTCACCTTAGTCTTCAGACTGACATCGTTGCTCTTTAATACTTTGAAGAGGTCTCTGACAGCAGACTTTCCCAATGCAATTAATCTTTTCATTTCCTGGCTGCTGGTACCAAGAGTGTTGATTTTGGAGCCAAGCAAACTGATACTGTTAACAATCTCAATCTTTTTCATTGTTTCTCATGATGCTGCCAATCAGCCCAGTGGTGAGAATCTTTGTTTCCTTGATGTTGAGCTTCAATCCATATTGAAGGCTGCAGTCCTTGACCTTCTGCAGCAAGCACTTCAGGTCCTCCTCAGTTTCAGCAAGCAGGGTTGTGTCATCTGCATAACATAGATTGTTGATGAGTTTTCCTTTAATCTTTGATGCCACATTTCTCCTCATCTAGAGCCCAGCCTCCTGGATAATCTGTTCTGCACAAAGATTGAAAAGGTATGGAAATAGGACATATCTCTGGCACACACCCTTCCCAATATTGAACCATGCAGTGTTTCCTTGCTCTGTTCTGATGATTGTTTCCTGGTCCAAGTATAGGTTTTGCAAACTGACTCGTAAGTGTTCTGGAATTCCCATTCTTCTCTGAGTTAGTAACAATTTGTTGTGATCTACATAGTCAAATGCCTTTGCATAGTCAATGAAACATGATTGTGTGGAAAAATCAGAGCAAGCAGTACAACTGTGGAAGCACACTAGCCTCATCTGCCAGCACTCTGACAACCCACATCCCTTCTTGTAAGAACAGGAGTCAGGCTCTGAAATCTTCAGTGACCAATGACTGATATCAGGCCTGCCTCTCTGCTTGTGGCTGTGTTGAGAACATGGTCTCTTTCCTTTAATGGTTCAGGGAGTGTCCGTCATTCAGGTGCTGAGGGAATTGACTGCAGTGCAGCACATACTGATAGCTGTCTGAAAGTATTTCCCTTCTAAAAGAGTGGATTTGTTAGGTGTCCATTTCTTTAGGTTCTTGAAGCTTTAACCAGTTTAAGTTCATTTAGCATTTTGTAACCCAGACTACACATTGGTCTCTACCTGGGGGGTGGGGAGGCGGCTATTGTTTGCAGAGTAAGGAGGGAGTGGCCTCAATCTTCTGGCCTCACCCCAGATAAGATGACTCAGAAGCAGTAGGGATGGGTCTTGGGCATCAGCACAAAGCTTCCCAGGTAATTCTAACAAAGAATTGCCAGAACTGAGGCAGTAAAGTTAGGCTATCTAGAAAGTGCATCCTGCCTTGCAATTAGTAGTTTTCTTTAAAAAAAAATTATATTGGTTTACTTACATAGTTCACGTATATTGTGTTTCCTACCATCCTTGATTCACCTTGTGTTTTGTACACTCATTCCCACTCATTATGTTTCATAAAACTTTTAACCTTTTAATCTGGCCATCTGCCACCTCAGCAGACCTGCTCCTCAGACCCAGTTAGCACCTGTTCATGGCTCTCATTGTGGCCATACCTTATAAACCCAGGATGATAAATGTTACCCAGAGGCTAGAGGTTTGTTACATTGCATGGCTGTGCTCTTCTCCTTCCCCTCCACCTCAGGCTTGAGCCTTGTGGTCTGCTGAGAGAAGCTGATGTCAGAATCCCATAATCCTGTGGCCTTCTCGCTGCCTCCCTTCCCACTCCCAGACTTGTCTGCCCCCCTCCTTACTCATCTTCCACAAATGGCAGTTCCCTCCTTACCCGAGGCTAGTCTACCTAAATACTTAAGAGTCCCCATCGGCTGTCCTCCACCTATTCTCTCTCCTCTGGGTCTTTGCTTGTTCATGTTTGTTTGGGTATATGTTTACAGCATTTTCCCCCCTGCATAACATGTTCTTAAGAATAACGTGCGCACACGTGGAAGTTCATAGCACACAGAAAACGAATGCATTGAGTAGTTGTTGTTGTACGTGTACACTCTATGAATATTGTTGTTGTTGATAGGTGTGAACAGATAGAGCTCATAATGATCCTATGAACAACAAATCTGACTCCTCTTCTATCCTGTGCCATCCATGCAATCTCTTGACACTCTCAAGCCTACTGCTTCAGTCATTGTGTCATTCCACCAGGTTGAAGTTCTTCCTATCCTTTGTGCTCCTTTCACATTTTTTTCAAGCAAAATGAAGTAACTGTCTCTCCTAGCAACATGACCCAAGTATATGAGATGATGCTTTATCATCTTTGCTTCCAAGGAGCACTCTGGTTGTACTTTCTACAAGACATATCTGTTTGTTCTTTTGGTATTCAGTACTTTTCTCCAACATCTCAGCTCAAAGGCATAATTCTTCTTCTGTCATCCTTATCCACTGTCCAGCTCTCAGATGAATACCAAGTGACTAAAAAGATCATGGCCTGAATCAGGCACACCTTAGAGCTCAAACTAACATTATTACTCAATAATCCTGACTAATCACTGTAGTATGTCTTCTGAGCTCCTGATTGCTGGTGCCAGTGTATTGATTGTGGATCCAAGTAAGATGAAGTCATTCGATCTTTTCTTCATCTATCATGATGTTGCTTTATTGGTCCAGTGGTGAGGATTTTTGTTTTCTTTTTGTTGAGATGCAATGCATATTGAAGGGTGCAGTGTTTAACCTTCTGCAGCAAGTGCTTCAACTCGTCTTCAATTTTGGCCACCAAGGCTGTGTCATCTCTGTAACGAAGGTTATTGATGAATCTTCTTCCAATCTTGCTGCCACATTTTTCTTCCTAGAATGCAGCTTCTCATATCATGTTCTCAGTATACAGAATAAATAGATATGGAGAAAGTATACAACACTGATGAACACCTTTCTAAATTTTAAACCATGTAGTGTTCCCTTGCTCTGTTTGCAAAATAGTCTTTTGGCTTATGTATAGGTTTCATATGGGCACAATTAAGTGTTCTGGGATTCTCATTCTTCTCGATGTTAGTTATAAATTGTTATGATTCACACAAATGCCTTTGTATAGACAATAAATCATAAATAGACATTTTTTCTGGTATTCTTTCCTTTGGCCAGGATCTGGAATGATATCCAGTTGGAATGATACCCCTAGTGCTACGGCTTCTTTTAAATCCAGCTTGAATGTGTGGCAGTTCTCAGTCTATATACTGTTCTAGTAATTTTTGAATGATCTTTGGCAGTATTTTGCTTGCCTGTGATATTAATGATATTGTTTGATAATTTCCATATTTTGTTGGATTGCCTTTCTTGAAAATGGAATCAAATATAAATTTCTTCCAATTGGCCAGATAATCTTTGTGTGTGTGTGTGTGTGTGTGTGTGTGTGTGTGTGTGAACCCATAAATATATTCATTATCCTATTACTATAAAACTCATTATCCCTTATAACGAACTATCTTTGCAGTTATTGCATATTCTTCTCTTGTTCACAGAGAGTAATCTAGGAAAATTATATGAAGTTTTTGTTTCCTGGTTCTTCCTCTCATTTATGCTTCTCCTGCTATAATATGAGAGCAGGAAGGACTAGGTGTCTGAGTTTAAAGAATCACTTCATTCTATTATAATTATATTATTCTATTAGAAGTGAGCGATTAAGTCCAGGCCCTCAGAAAAGTTTCAACTCCAAAAGCGAGAACTGTGAAGAAATAAAAATTTTGAACTTCTGCACATAGCTACATGTAGTGATACCCTTCAGCTTTCCTGCTGGAGCCCTTCTCACACTTATGGGCCCCTGCATTGTCCCACATATTCTAGGCATGTAGTCAATAAGAGCTAGTCCTTGGAGGACATCAGGCTGGCGAAAGTGGAGGGTCACTGAGGGAAAAGAAGATCCTGAGCAAGACGGATTTACAGTGATTTCAGTGATGGACTTAACTACTTCAGTTAAGCCCTTATAATTTTTTTATTATTATTAATTTTAATGAAAATTTACAGAGACTTTGGATTTCCATTTATTCATTGTTGCACTTTTCTCCTTGCCTACCCTTCCTGCCCAGTTCACTCTTCTCTTTGAAAAGTAAAAGAAAAATTCTTTCTTTGTTATACAATCCCTCCCCCAAGGTCCACTCCACTATACAGCCTTCGTTCTGGACTCCAGTCATGACAATAATACCTAATCACATGCCTCTTTTAAACAGTTTTCTCCCTGATCTATTTCAATGCAGTATACATTATTCATCCCATCTTTATCAGTTTTCTCCCAACCCCGATGTCAGTCCCCTTTTACAATGGTGACACTGTGCAGTATTTGTCTTTTTGTGACTGAGATATTTCACTCAGCATAATGTCCTCCAGGGTCATTAATTTTGAATAATATTTCATGAGTTTCTTGTTTTTCAATGCAGTATAGTATTCCATTGTGTGAATATATCACAGCTTCTCTATCCATTCATTTGTTGATGGGCAGTTGGGTTGTTCCCAACTCTTTGCTATTGTGAACAAAGCCGCGGTAAACATGGGTGTGCATATATCTGCTTAGGTGGCAGTTATGGTTTCTTTGGGGTATATTCCCAGTAGTGGAATTACTGGGTCAAATGGTGTTTTTATTTGCAACTTTTTGAGAAAGCGCCATACCGCCTTCCAGAGTGATTGCACCATTTTACACTCCCACCAACAGTGAATAAGGGTTCCAGTTTCACCACAACCTCGCCAGCATTTGTTGTTTGCTGTTCTGTTAAATTTTGCTATTCTGACTGGGGTGATATCATACCTCATAGTTGTTTTGAAGCCCTAACAATTTGAATTTCTTGCCACTTCTAAGGTGATGCTTATGCCCTTGATCCAGGGACCACACTGGGATAGGTAACTAGCATTGATTTCAACTTGCTTTGTGGCAATGAGATTGGAGTGTGTGGGGCTGCCTCCTTGATGTAAGAGAAATTGAAAGGTTTGGAAAAAGGCAGATATTTTGTCAATGTCTAAGGTAATTTGGGCAGAGAAGAAATAGAATTTTTTATTTCCTTCAGGACATAATTGACTTTCAGCTTCACTACATAGAAGTGTGTGTTGGCTGGAGCTTCCCAACTAAAACAAGCCTGGAAGCAGGAGAGGCATCCACTTCCAAAATGGCTTGCCTCCGGAAACTCTATGTATGAATAGTGCTCAGGCCATTCATTCATAGGGTCACTATAAGTTGTCTACGACTCGATGGCACCAAACAACAACAACATAGAAGTGCTGCAATGAAGAATGGAGATGAACATGCATAAGAAGAAATGTGTATTATCATTATTGTTGCTATGAACTGTTTAGATGGAATCAACTTACAGCTGACCCTCCAGTAGGTTTTCAGAGGCCCTAATTTGGATAGAAGGAGATTGCCCTTGTTTCTCCTAATGAGCAACTGATGGCATCAAAGTGCATGCCTTTGGGTTGGCAGCACAGCTCCTTAGCCTCTAGAACACCAGTACATGTATGGAAATAGTTTTCTTGGTTCAGATGTTTACAGATGTGCTTTTGTGAACCTCTCCAGTCAATTGACTTAACATTTTTTAAAGTTTTGCTCTATCTCCTAGCTCAGTGCCTGGGATTTTTGCCTTATAAAGATAGAATAATTATTCTCTATTTTCCTGGAGCACTAGAGAAAGATGGAGATCCAGATTCAGAGAAGGAAATAGAATGCAGGTGTAATTGCCTTCCAGGAACCTTCTTTACCTAGACCAGAATAAATACATCATGCCTGGCTACCATTACTAATTTCTTTGATCAGTGACTTTAGCTGGATCTTAATCAAAAGAAGAGAAATTAACTTCAAATTAATAGCTTTCTTATTTTTTTCAGGAAAAGACTTTTATTTAATCACTTAGAGCCAAAGCAGCAAAACAACAGCAACAACAACAATAAAAAAAAAAGGAGAAACTGCCAGTGAGTATGACCTTGCTTGGAAAAGTCTATCTCTGTGTGCCATAAAAGATTGACTCAGAAGGCCTGGGTTGTCCACATTCTCTAAATTCTAAAGAAAGGATTGGCTATTGTCTGTCTCCTTGGAGTTGCTCTTTAAACCCTTGCATTGTCTTGCCTGATGAGATTGGCTTTGTGTAAAAAAAGCTGATGAAACATGGGGATGGCTAAGTTTGACTTCTACCCACTTCATAATGGGGAACTTTCCCCATCAGTCTTATCCATAGCAGCAAACAGCTGCTAGGTCAAACACTACACTCCTCCTGCTCCTGCACTGATTTCCACCAATCACTGTGTTTGATATTCATTGTTGACTCACAGACTTAGTTCACAGTAGTGGTACTAAGAGTGGGGTTTACTAGGGAAATAGGTTAGGGAGTAGGGGAGACAAAGAATATCTCACAATACAAGCTCAGGTTTAGTCCAGTAGTCCAAGCTAGATTAACAACAGAACAATTCTTTAATTAGTAAAAGTCTTGGTTTCAGTTCAGCAACACAAATTCAAGAAGCCTTTAGTTTTCTCAATCATCCAACAAGGTCTGTCTCAGAGCAGTTACAAGTCAGCTTCTCCTTCAAGCAGCTGGCAAATGAAACCTTTAACTGTGGCCAGCACATATGCAAAAAGCCTCAGGTTAAACCTTGTCAGAGTCTCTCCACAACAATGCCTTAGTCTTTCCACCCTATCACCAGGGTCTTGTTTCAGTCTCCCTCAAATCTCACTACTCAGTGTGGGAAGCTTGTGCTCTCTCTTATCTTAGTCCCACAGTCTCTCTCTCTCTCTCATATCTTAGTCCCACAGTTTCTCTCTCTCATGAGCTTCCCTGGTTGACTGTACTCTGTATGTGTTGTCATACATGGTTGCTGGGAAAACTGAAGACTGTCTGCATAACTCCAGAAGCTCCAGGAACATATAGGAAGCTGTGCTAACTCAAAGGCTGCACCTCTTTGGCAGGTCACATCTACTAGCGTCTAGCTGCAAGGGAGGAAGATGGAAAAATCTCCTCCCATGCGAGTGAGTTGGAGATGCTTTTCTTTTGAGCGTAAGTCTGTGGGGAGGGAACACTTGAGAGCTGTGCCTGGTATCTTCCGACCTTTGTCCAATGCACATTTTTCTTTTAATAACTTTAATCTTTATCTTCTCATTGTAACACATTGTACTTGTGAGTACAACAACTCTGATTTTTGTGAGTCCTAATAAATCATTAACAGAGTGTGATTTTGAGAACACACTGAACACACTCCACATCTGTCTTCCTTCCTGCCTTTCTTCTTCTCTATCATCTATCTGTCTATCTATTTGCTTTACTATGCAGAGACTGTCCACAGAGGAGATACACAATATTGGTAACAGTGACTGGGTAAAGGAATGGTTGTTGTTGTGTACCACATCTAGTCAAAATCAACCTATAGCTGACACTTGTAGGTTTTCAGAGGTAGTTAATCACATGGGAGGAGACTGCCAACCCTTCTTCCACAGAACAGCTGGCAGATTTGAACCACATGCCTTTGAGCTGCCAGCTCAACTCCTTACCATAGGCCACCAGAGCTCCCTGGGAACAAGAGTGGGAGATAGAGAATTTCTATTAGCATCTGAACTATTTTTACTGTGTGCATTGTTGTAATTACCTTCATGGCCACTCACTCTATGATCACTCTTTGTAGAGATCCAAATCTTCTTCCCAAGAGAACACCCTAGTAGTGCTTCCTGGAGCCATCCACTCACTGGGCACAGCCACAGGGCAGCTTTGAGGCATGGGCACTTACTCTGAAGTCTGAGAAGCCTTGATGATCAAAGTGCTACTCTTCAGAGAAGGGTGAGCTAAATTATAATGATATGGATTGAATTGTGTCTGTCTCAAATAAACGTGGCAGGCCAGTAAAGAAGAGGAATACCCTCAGTGAGATAGATCAACACAGTGACTGCAACAATGGGCTAGAGAGCAACAGAAATAGTAAGAATGGTGCAAGATCAGGCAAGAGTTCATCCTGTTGTTTATAAGGTCATGATCTAGACTTGGTGGCACCTATCAAAATCAGTAAAAGATATATTGACACCAACCTCAATCACTGTGATGGTGACTTTGTTGGAAAAGGGATGTTTGAAGATGATAACGGTAGTTAACATGAGGTCATATTGGATTATGGTGGGTTCTAATTCAGTTTGAGTGGTGTTTTATGAAAGAGTAGAAGAGACTCAGAGAAAAGACAACCATTGAATTATTCTGCAACTGCAGGTCAGGGAGGCTGAGACCTCTGGAAGCCTAGGAAGACAAGCAAAGCCAAAAAGGAGAAAATAGATTTCTACCAACTTTTGAAGTCAGAAATTGATTGAACATGCAATCAAGATGTAGTAATAATGATGGGAGACTGGAATGCAAAAGTTGCAAGCAGGGAAGAAGGATCAGTAGTCAGAAAACATACACTTGGTGATAGAAATGAGGCTACGAATTGAATGATAGAATTCTGTACAATCAGTGATTTATTCACTCTAAATACTTTTTATAAGAAATATAAAGGCAGACTATACACATGGATTTCACCTGATGGTTTGCATAGGAATCAGATTATATCTGTGAAAATCACTGGAGAAGCTCAATTTCAGCAGGTAAAACTAGGCCAGGTATGTCTTAGTGTCTCCAGTGTCTCTGTTTTTGTACCTGATGTTTTGAACCATTTATCTGGGGCCTAGAAGGTTTAGGTGGACGTGTTAGTGGACTCCATGCCAAGGGAGCCAAGAGACGTCTCATGCCTGTCTGGAGGGGACTCGGTCCCCCTGGTAGGTTTGGAGGAATGTGGCAGGTTGCTCTTGCCTCATGGAGCCTGCTCGTGGGACAGGCCATCGTTCCACTTTCTGTTTCTTTTTCATGCACCATTCCGGTACTTTTTTGTGTCTTTTGTCTTACTTTGTGTGAGTCTGTTTGTCTTTCTTCTCATCCTAGAAATGGGTCAGACCAAGTCAACACCTCTGAGTCTCTTCTTTGATAATTTTAGGGAGGTTCACAACGTGGCAGCTGGTCAAGGGCTACATGTTGTGAAAAAGAAAATGTTCATTTTTTGCAGGAATGAGTGGCCCACCTTCAACATTGGGCGGCCTGAAGAGGGCACTTTCCACTTGCCCACCATCTACAGGGTCAATGATATTATTTTTATAAAACCAGGCCACTCGGACCAGGTCGCATACATAGTTACTTGGCAGGTCCTAGTAGAGGAGCCACCTTCATGGTTAAAGCCTTTTCTTCCCCCTACAGAAGCAATTTTGGCCGTAACTACTGTCAAAAGGGAACCAGGGTGGAAGAAGGAACTCAAACCTGCTACTCCATTATACCCTGTCCTGCCTCCCTCTGCGCCCATGGAGGAAGAACCCCCCCCCCACGCCCTAACAACTCCCAGTGAATGTAGAGGTGGAGGGGGTAAGGGGAGGGAACTTGGGAAGCCCACTCCACACCCAGGCCTATGCTTGGCAAGAACAACCCCTCTAGCCAGATATCACCATCCTTCCCTTAAGTGCTGTGGGCCTACCAGAAACTCAAGGTAGACAACAGCTGGTCCGTTGACTGTTTTCTACCAGTAATCTTTATAACTGGAAAATGCAAAACCCTAAATTGTCTGAGAAACCTGCCTCTCTTACTGACTTGTTAGATTCTGTCCTTTTCACACACCAGCCCACCTGGGAGGACTGTCGTCAGTTACTACAGGTCCTTTTCACTACAGGAGAGAGAGAGGGGGCATTCTCACTGAGGCCTAGAAGTTGGTTCTGGGCTCAGATGGAGAACCCACCACAAATCCAGATATCATCAATACTGGGTTTCCTTTGACCCCGCCTGACTGGGACTTCAACACAGAGGAAGGTAAGGAGAGGTTAAAAGTCTATCACTAAACTTTTATGAAGGGCCTCTGGGCAGCAGCCAGGCAGCCCACAAATTTATCTAAAGTAATTCAGGTAATTCAGGGAAAAGACAAATCACCTGGGGCCTTCTTGGAGAGGCTCTTAGAAGTTTACCGTACCTACACTCCATGGGACCCAGAAACAATGATGAACCATTCTGCTGTTAGCCTGGCCTTCGTGAATCAGTCGGCGCCAGACATTTGGTGCAAGTTACAGAGAATGGAAGGATTGGAAGGTAAAAAGATGCATGAATTAACAGCAGTGGCAGAAAGGATTTACAACAATGAGGGAAACTCCAGAAGAAAAGCAGATGAGGAGTTTAGCAAAGGTCTTTCTCACTGCTTCAGCAGGGGAGGGAGAAAAGAAGAGAGAGCTGAGAAAGTTAGCTTATGGAAATGACAGAAGAAGTGGGGAGGGTAGGCCCAGCTTACAAAAGGATCAATGTGCCTACTGCAAGAAAATAGGACACTGGAAAAATGAGTGTCCAGAGTGAAAGCCTGCACTGTGGCCGAGGTATTGGAACTAGATAGAATAGATGAACAGGGGAAACAGGGCTTGGACCCCTTCAAAAGCCTTGGGTAACTTTAAAAGTGAGGAGAAGCCTATCAAATTTCTGGTGGACACTGGGGCTCAACACTCAATCCTAAACAACTCCTGGGACCAATGTTGGGAAGGCAGACTTGGGTGCAAGGGGCTACAGGGATGGACCATTATTCATGGATTACCCGAAGAACGGTGGACCTAGGGAAGGGGCAGGTATCCTACTCCTTCATGGTCATTCCTAACTGCCTCTAGCTCCTCCTAGGCCTGGATCTACTGACTGAAGTGGAAGCCCATATCCACTTTGGGCTAGAAGGAGTCTCAATAACAAACAATGAAGGGGGGGCCCATCCATGTCCTGACTATGGCCCTAGTAGATGAATATAAGCTGTTGACCTGCAGCACGTATTAAGGAATACAGAAGGACCAGGCAGTGCTAATGGAGTGTTGGTTAGAAAGTATCCCAGAAATATGGGCAGAGACTGGACAGCCAGAGTTTGCCGAGCATCAACCCCCTATTATTATATGGTAAAAGGTCACCACTACCCCAGTGCAAGCGAAACAGTACCCTATGTCTAAGGAAGCCAAATTAGAGATTACTCCACACATCTGACGTCTGAGAAAGTTGAGTATCCTGATCCCCAGCCACTCAGCCTGGAACACCCCCTTATTACCTGTTAAAAATCCTAATTCTGGAGATTACAGGCTGGTATAAGATCTCAGGGAGGTCAATAAGTGGGTCAAGGATATCCACCCAATGGTCCCTAACCCGTACATTCTCCTCAGTGCCTTACCTCCCAAGCGGGGGTACTACACCATGCTAGACCTCAAGGATGCCTTATTCTGCTTGCCCTTTATGAAGGATAGTCAGCTGCTCTTTGGCTTTGAATGGACAGACCCACATGATGGATTCAATGGACAGTTGACCTGCACCTGACATCCCCAGAGGTTCAAAAGCTCCCCCACCCTTTTTGATGAAGCCCTTTACAAATATTTGGGTGAGAATCAGCACACTTAGCCAAATGTCAGTCTGTTACAGTATGTGGATGACCTACTGATTGCCACAGAAACCCAGGAGGAGAGCCAGACAGCAACCAAGAACCTTCCCAAACTATTGGTAAAGCTGTGGTATAGAGGGTCTGCAAAAAACACAACTGTGCCAACCAGCAGTAACCTATCTCACGTACATACTCAAGGGGGGCCAAAGATGGTTGACAAAGGCTCAAAAAGAGACCATTCTAAGGATCCCCTGGCTGACCAGCCGTCGGGAAGTGAGAATTCTTGGGATCAGCTGGAATCTGCAGATTGTGGATCCCAGGGTTTGCAGAGATGGCACAACCCCTCTATGGAGCAACCAGAAGAGAAAAGACTCCCCTGGAATGGACTGAACAGATGGAGGAGACCTTTACAAACATTAAGACTGCCCTCCTAAAAGGCCCTGCCCTAGCTTTTTGCCTGATGTTACCAAGTCTTTCCACTTGTTCATGGATGAGAGAAAGGGAGTAACAAAGGGGGTCCTGACCCAGGACCTGGGACCTTGGAGGCAAGCAGTGGCCTACTTGCCAAAGAAACTAGACCCGGTAGTGGCAGGGTGGCCACCGTGCCTCCAGATCATTCATTGCACCTGCTGCCCTTTTGGTCAAAGATTCAGACAAACTGACTGTGGGCCAGGTGCTCAAAGTAATAACTCTCCACACCATTGAGGGAGTTTTAAAACATCCCCCAGACAGGTGGCTGACAAACTCAAGGCTAACACACTATCGGGCCTTGCTCTTCAACCCCTCACTGAGTGTAGTTTACGATCAGCAGCACTCTCAACCCATCTAACCTGTTACCAGACCAGGACTTAGGTGGGTCAATCCACGACTGTGAAGAAATCCTGTCATACGCAAGGTGCCCAGCCGTACTTAAAAGACTCTCCCCTTCCGGGGGCTGCTGAAGTGACATGGTATATAGATGATAGCAGTTTTGTCAAAGATGGCATTCGGTATACAGAGGCCATAGTCACAACAGAGTATGCCACTGTATGGGCAGAAGCCCTGCCAGCAGCTATGTCTGCCCAAAAGGCCGAGTTGATAGCTTTGATCAAGGCCCTTCAGTTGGGAAAGGGCAAGCAGCTAAATGTCTACACTGATAGCCCCTATGCCTTCATAACCCTACACGTGCATGGAGACATCTACAGGGAAAAGGGGCTCCTCACAGCTGAAGGTAAAACTGTTAAGAACAAACAAGAAATATTAAGCCTCCTCCAGGCACTTTGAATGCCTAAGGAAGTGACAGTCATACACTGTCCAGGACACCAAAAAGGAGATGGACCAATTACTAGAGGGAATAATCGAGCAGACAAAACCACCTGATGGGCAGCTTTGCAGGTATCCACAACCTTGGTTTCCCAGGTGACCCAGATGGTGACTCCAATGCTACCAGAGACCCCAGAATATACTGAAAAGGATTTACAACAAATCCGCTCCTATACTACAGCATGTAAAGAAAAGGAATGTTTCCGTACTCCTGAAGGAAGGATTATTTTCCCCTCGACCTTCACCAAATTACTAATTCAACAAATACACCAAAGCACCCACTTGGGAGAAAGAAAAAATTGAAGACCTGCTCCTGAGGGCCCACCTCAAGGTATTTGATCTCCAGCCTAAAGTGGAGGAGGTAGTATCCAGGTGCCCCACATGTCAGATGGTCAACGCCAAGTGTAAAGGTAATGTTGGGCTAGGACATAGGGAAAGAGGGACTAAGCCTGGAGCCAGTTGGGAAGTAGATTTCACTGAGATCAAGCCAGGATTGTACAGGTACTGGTATTTTTTGGTGTTCATTGACACCTTCTTGGGGTGAATGGAAGCCTGCTCCACAAAGGGTGAGACCACCGCAAGAGTGGTCAAAAAGTTGCTGAAAGATATCATCCCCAGGTATGGTCTTCCTATGCTCTTGGGCTCAGACAATGGGCCTGCCTTCATCTCCCAGGTGACTCAGAAACTAGTGAAAGCAGTAAGAACTAACTGGAAACTCCATTGTGCCTATCGTCCCCAGAGCTCAGGACAGGTACAAAGGATGAATCGGACCTTAAAAGAAACCTTAACTAAATTAACCCTTGGGACTGGTGGTGGCTGGGTATCTCTCCTTCCCTTCACTCACTTCTGGGTCCATAACTCCCCGTATACCTTAGGGTTGACTCCTTTTGAGATCATGTATGCCAGGCCTCTGCCTCTACTACCCAATATAAAGTGGAGGTCCTAGCCAAATTTGATGATCAAAAGTTTCTTTCCTCCTCACAAGCCTTGTTCCAAGTATGGGAGTGTTTCTGGCCCCAGTTATGGGCCATTTATGACAAGACACTGTCTCCGAGATCACATGAGTTCCCGCTTGGTGACCTGGTAATCATCAAAAGACACAAAAAAGAGACTCTACACTGTGATCCTGACTATACCAACTACAGTCAAGATTGATGGAGTTCCAGCTTGGATACACCATTACCACATGAAGCCTGTCGAACCACACACAGACCGTGGCAACTTTGCAGCTAAGACCAACATGGAGGCATGGGGGGCTGTTACACACTCAGGAGATCCACTCAAGCTAAGGATTTAAAACCTCTAAACTTATACATCTTTGTTTTTTATTTCTCAACGAAACTCTTTGAACTTCTTAACTGCCCTGCAAAACTCCACCAACTAGATACTTCGAGGCCCTGAAGCTCCCTGCAAGACTTAGAAAAAGAGGTACAAATTTTAATATTAACTGGTCCAGTGGATACCACCTTTCCTGTCTTCCATCTAAATCTCTGTACCCTGGCTGGCTCCGTATGGAAACATCCAGGCCCAAACAGTAAAGGTTGTTCATCATATCATGACAAACAGAATGCCCTGGCAACCTACAGAAACAACTGCCAGGAACAGCAACTCTTAATTACCCAATTTTGTGTTTGCCCAGGGACAAATAACTATGGGACTTGTGGTGGGGTAGAAAGTTTCTTTTGCCATAAATGTGGTTGTGAAACCAACACCCCATAGGTACACACTAATCGAGATTTCATTCAGATTAGCAGAACCACAAACCAGATATCATTAGGAAAAAAGAACCCCATTTCTATGTCATTAATAAAAAAAGGACAAACAGTCAGAGTTTGGGAAGCTGGAAAGGTATGGGGCCTAAGGTTATATGTGTCTGGGTACTATAGAGGATTCCTCTTTCAAATCCAGAGACAAGTTGTTCTGGCTGGGCCTCTCCCTGTAGCCATAGGCCCAGCTGCCCCAGTGGTGCCTGCCCCAAGAACCACACACCGGCCTCAGTCTCAGGCACCTCTTCCCTTGGAAACCCAGTTCTGCCCCCAATTGTCATGCCTCCTCCTGGGGTCTTTGACACATACATTTTGTTTAAAATACTTAACTACACCTTTAATTTCATTAATTCTATCACTAACCTTACTAAAGAAAACTGTTGGCTCTGTCTAGACCCCAGCCCACCATACTATACCAGCTGGGCTACCACAGGAAATCTATTAAATCCTTCCCAAAGCCCGCCAAGTTGCTCCTGGGGAAAATCTCTGGTCATTACCCTCCAAGCTATAACCAGGAAAGGACTATGTAATAGGGAGATAGGGAAAATTAAATAGCTTCCCTCACCTTAACCATCTCTACAACCATACCATTACAGCAAATGCCAGCAACTCTTACCTCATACCCCCTAACAGAAGATGGTTTGCATGCACCATGGGCTTAACTCTTTATGTCCACCAGCAAATTCTCCAAAGTTCCAGCATATGTGTTTTAGTTACTCTGTTTCCTCAAGTATATTATTTCCCTTTCAGCTCCTAAATAGAAACAGCTACAGAGAAAAATGAGATTTTGGGGCCTCTGCAATCTTCCTTACAGTATTAGTTGGATCTGGCATTGCTGCAGGAGTCAGCACTGGTACAGCAGCCTTAATTATAGGAGATCAGACTTTTCACGTCTTAAGCAATCTTATAGATCCAGACCTTGCTCAATAAGAAAAATCCATCCATCACTTAGAACAGTCATTAGACTTGCTAGCTGAAGTTGTACTATAAAATCTGAGACGATTAGACTTACTCTTCCTGCAGCAATGAGGACTTTGCCAGGCCCTAGGAGAACAATATTGTTTTTATGCCAATAACTCAGGTATTGTCAGAGACAGTCTAGCCATAGTTCACAAAAGGCTAGAAAAGAGCTAAAATTAGGAAACAAAATAAAAATTGGTACAAGTCATTATTTTCTTGGTCTCCCTGGCTGACTACACTGGTGTCAGCACGAATAGGACCCTTAATGCTTTTACTAGCTGTCCTCACATGCAGACCCTGCGTAGTGAATGCATTAGTCAAGTTTGTGCAAGAATGCATCTCCACAGTCCAGCTTATGGTCTTACAGTCCCATTATGAACAACTCAATCCTATCACCCGAAATTCAGACATTCACTTGGGCCCATGATTCAGCCTGTGGTACAAAACTCAAGGGGGGAATGAGAGGACTGTACAAACTCCACTTTGTGCCTGCTTCCATCTTAAGCCTGACCTGGCCTAACCCTAAAAAGTCATCAATTCCAGAAGCAGGCCATAAAATTTCTTCACCCAGGAGGCAGCCAATCAGGAGAGAAAACAACCACAGGAGTATGGGAAGGTCTTATCTCAAGGTTAGCCATCTGTGCCTGAGGTCCTTGTAATGTTTAAAATTGCTTCAATAACTAACCCTGAGGTTTGACATATGTACACAAGAATGTGAGTACATGACACAAGAAAGCACGTACGTGACATGAGAGTGTGGGCTGTTGGCCGTCTAGGCATGAGTCAATCACAGACTGACCCATGTAACTGTTCCCCTTGACCACCAATCATGTTTCCAATTACCTCACCCTGGTCAAACAGCCCATAAAAAGGCCTGTGTGCCCGCACCCGGGATCACCATTTTCTATTGAATGGTAGACCCCTGCATGCTGGAGTTTGTTCTGTAGAATAAAGCACTCTTGCTGTTTGCATATGTGAATCAGTGGTATTTTGGGTGGTGATCTATGGATCTAACAAAATTAAGCAAAATAAGTTCACAAAAATACTTCCAAAAATCTCCATATGACCAGAAGGATTCAGGTTGAATATTCCTTCACTATTCCTTGTGGATTATCAATGTTGTTAAAATAATAGAATTGCTTATCAAAAGCAGAATGAATCTGAGCACGTAATTTCAGTATACCATCTTTGAAATTACCATGATTCATTCAACTCGGTATCATTCCACTTTACTGGAGTAACGCAAAACTGCATAGTATTCCAATCATATTTTAATTTTATTTGTCTTTGAAAAGACCATAACTTTTCAGAATCTTGATGCAGATTTTCATTAGTCCATTAGTGTAACCTGCATAACGTATCTTATTTGCATCCATATAATAAGTATCTGCTCGCCAAGATGAAGTTTTTACTTTAGTTGGTAATATTATTTCTTTTAACTAATTTCCTTTTTTATTACAAACACTGGAGTTACAAAGACTAGTGATTTAATATAAGCTGCTAAATATTGTTCTTGAATTAATTGTTCCAAACCCTCTAATTTCTCTCTAGTTTGGGGCCACTGCTCCACCCAAATTGGTTTATCTGTTAGCCAAGTTAAGGGGAGTGCATAATCAAGAACAGTAGCCCTCATTATACATTTGGGTATCCTAATCCTTTCTCTGGTAGATTAGATTTAGGTTCTTGAGCAACCCCTTGTTTCTTTTTTTCTAACCATTTCCCTGGAATATAATTCATATTTAGCACCATATTTTTTACTGGAGTTGAAATAGCAGGAATTTGTAATGTTGCCTCCCACTGAGATAATAAATCTCTACTCCATAGAGTAATTGCAGTATCAGCTACAAAAGGTTGCAATTTACCCTTTTGACCTCCTGGTCCTTCACATTCCAAAACATATTCACTCTGTTTGACTCCAGTCATAGTACCAATCCCAGTAAAAGTAACAGACACATCTTTTAATGTTAATTCTGGGGACTAAAGATGAGTAGCTACAATTGAAACATCAGCCTCAGTATCAACCAAGCCTTGTAATTTATGCCCTTCAATTATAACAATCATTTGTGGTCTTTCATTATTAATAATAGTATTCCAACATATATTTGATCCTGTGCTGCCAAAACCTTCCTGTCTTTTTACAGTGTCAGCCTTTTGCTTAATATATGGTAACAACGGGGAAGGAGAGACAATCTCCTCCTGTACCAGTCAGATCCAATTTGACGGTTCACAAACACAAAAATAATAAAATAAATATTGGCGAGCTCTGGAGGCCTAGTGGCAAGGAGCTGCACTGCAATCTCAGAGGTGCACAGTTCGAATCCACCAGATGCTCTGCTGGAGAAGGAGGGACAATCTCCTCCTGTACCAGTCAGATCTGATTTGACGATACACACACACACACACACACACACAAATAATGAAATAAAATTTGGGGAGCTCTGGTGGCCTTGTGGCAAGGAGCTGCAACTACAATCCCAGAGGCGCACGGTTCGAATCCACCAGATGCTCTGCTGGGAAAGGAGGGACAATCTCCTCCTGTACCAGTCAAATCTGATTTGACGGTACACGCACACAAAAATATATGGTAACAACAATAATTGAGTGATTCTTTGATTTTTTTTAGTAAATTCTGAGGCTTTTTAGTAGATATCATTATACTTATTTCTCCTTCGTAATCAGAATCAATAATTCCCAGATGAACAAAAATACCCATACTAGTTAAACTACTTCTTCCAATAATTAATTCAACACTATTTTCTGAATTGGTCCAAAGATATTAGTCAGTATCATATAAACTCCCAATTCTGGTGTAAGAATAATATTATCAGGAAGAGCTATATTTAACGTGGCACTCTCTGAGGTAGCATGAATTAAGTCTGAGATATGCTGTTGCTGCTCACAATGGGATTGTGTTTGCTCACAGACTACTGATGGCAGCTCACATTGTTTCCTGTGGGATGACAGACCCTCTCTGAAGTTTCCTGGCCCAACCTTTTTACCTTGTTTGTAAAATGCAGATCTACATTCATTAGTCCAATGATATCCTTTTCCCACATTTTTACAAAGCCCTGAAGGTGTGCATTTTTCTTTAAATCTCTACTCTCTCCTCTTTCTTTCTGACAATCTCTTTTCAAATGTCCTAGTTTTCCACAATTATAACATTTGGTTTAAGATAAATCTAAAGTTCCTTTTAAAGTGACTGCTATTACATTGGTTTGATAAGAACTAGTCTCAAAGCTCGTACAAGTATGGATATACTCATCTAGGGAAGCGTTCTGAGTCTTCAATGGTCTAATACACTTTTGACATTCTGATTAGCATTTTCTTATGTAAAAGTTTTTAACAAAAGCTCACAAACCTCGGGTTGAGAAACTGCTCTACTAATAACATCTTTTAATTAGATAGAAAATCAGTATATTTTAAATTTTCAGATTGAGTTGTTCTGATAAAGGTTTGCTCTCCCTTTCTTGAAATTTCTACTTTATCCCATGCTTGCTTGCATACAGCAAAACCTTACTTGTACAATTACAGCATCATCATATTATAACTGAGCTCACACTCTATGCCATTAACCTTTCCCCAACAATTGATCAGCAGTAACATTAAGAGGATTATTTCTAGATAAGTTCATCCTTTCTATATTTGTAGCTTCATCAGCCCTGCAAGTTCTAAACTGTAAATATGCTCCAGATTCCAAAACTGTCCTGACCATGGACTCCCAATCATAAGAAATGAATTTACATTCTGTAGCTAATTCCTGTAATATGGTAGAATGCATACTATAAGAAACTATGGCTTGCTTTAATTCTTTAATAGTCTTATAATGACTAATATTGATACAATTGTTACCCTTAGAATAATCTTGATTAGGAGGCATATCCTGAATTTTTACAGAAGCACCTTTCACCCAATTAGAGAAATCATCTTGCTTTCCCTGTTTCAAGGCCATAGACATAGCTATTAAAGGCTTCATAAAAGTAGTTACTCCCTGAGCCCATTTTTCAATTGGATTGCTTACCTTTATCTTGTTGTGATGCTTAAGTAGGACTGCAACCTTCAGTATGGACTGAGGCTCAATGTCAAGAAGACAAAGATTCTCACCACTGGACCAATTGGTAGCATCAAGATGGATGGTGAAGAGGTTGAGATTGTTCACAGCTTCAGTTTGCTTGGCTCCACTGTCAACAGTCTTGGCACCAGCAGTCAGGAAATAAAAAAACGTATTACGATGGGAAAGTCTGCTGTTAGGGATCTCTCTAAAGTACTCAAGAGCAACGGTGTCTCTTTGGAGACTAAAGTGTGCCTGATACAGGCCATGGTCTTTGCAATCACTTGTTATGCATCAGAGAGTTGGACAATGACTAGGGAGGATAGAAGGAGAATTGATGCCTCTGAGCTGTGGTGCTGGAGAAGAGTATTGAGAATACCATGGACTGCTAAGAAAACAAACAGATTCATCCTGGAGAAGGTTAAACCAGGCTACTCCTTGGAGGCAAGGATTCTAGGGCTTCGTCTGACATATTTTGGACATGTTGTAAGGAGAGGCAGGTCCTTGGAGAGGGACATCCTGCTTGGTAGTGTGGAGGGACAGCACAGGAGGGGAAGTCCCTCTATGAAGTGGATTGATTCAGTGACTGTGGTAACCAGGATGGGTGTGTCAGAGGCAGTGCGATTGGCACAGGATAGAGCAGGGTTTAGGGTTGTTGTACATAGTGTCGCTATGAGTCGCAAACGACTCAACGGCACATAACAACAACAACAACAAATCCCTTATCTGATATGTCATTACCAAATATTTTTTCCCAGTCTGTGGCTTCCCTTTTTACCCTGTTGGAGAAGTTTCTGAATGTGCATAGGGATTTGATTCCTAGAAGGTCTCATTCATCTATTTTATCTTCTCCTGGTTGTATATTTCTCAGGATACTTGGAAGACTCTTTATATTGAGGATTAGGACTTTAAACATTCTTCCAAGCTTTTCTTTAATAAAGTTTATAGTCCTTGGTTTTAGTCTTAGGTCTATGATCCACCTAGAGTTGGTTTTTGTGTATGGAGTGAGGTGTGGATCTTGCTTGAGTCTTCTGCAGATAGTTTTCCAATTTTGCCAACACCATTTTCAGGATATGAACAGACACTTCACCAAGGAAGATGTTCAAATGGCCAAAAAGCACATGAAGAAATGTTCAAAATCCCTAGCTCTAAGAGAGATGCAAATCAAAACAACTATTAGATATCATCTCACCCCAGTTAGAATAGCAAAATTTAACAGAAAAGGAAGCAACAAATGCTGGTGAGGTTGTGGAGAAACTGGAACCTTTATACACTGTTGGTGGAAGCGTAAAGTATTGTAACCACTGTGCAAGGCGGTGTTGCGCTTTCTCAAAAAGTTGCAAATAGAGATACCATTTGACCCAGCAATTTCACTACTGGGAATATACCCCAAAGAGACCATAACTGCCACCCAAGCAGATATATGAACACCCATGTTTATCGCAGCTTTGTTCACAATAGCAAGGAGCTGGAAACAACCTAAGTGCCCATCAACAAATGAATAGAGAAACTGTGGTATATTCACACAATGGAGTACTACACTGCATTGAAAAACAAGGCTCTCATGCAATATTATTCAAAATGAGCGACCCTGGAGGACATTATAATGAGTGAAGTATCTCAGTCACAAAAGGACAAATACTGCATAGGGCCACTGTTGTAAAACAAGGCTGATATCGGAGTTAGGGGAGACTGAGATGGATGGGATAAATAATGTTTACTGCATTGAAACAGATGAGGGAGAAAACTGGTTAAAAGGGATATATGATTAGGTATTATTGTAATGACAGGAGTTCAGAATGAAGGCTGCGTAGTGGGGTGAACCTGGGGGAGAGATTGTAAAACAATGAAAGAATTTTTCTTTTACTTTTTTTTTTGCCCATCCCCCCCACAGAATTTTTCTTTTACTTTTCAAAGAAATGAGTATACTGGGGGTGGGGTGGGCAGGGAGAAAAGTGCAACAATGAATGAATGGAAATCCAAAGTCTCTGTAAATTTTCATTAAAATTACTAATAATTAAAAAATGTTTTTTCTCCCAAATTAAAAAAAAAGTAGTTACTCCCAGTTGAGCATGATTCATATCATTAAATTACATAGAATCTGGAACAATTGCTGCTGATGGAGCTATATTTTTACTTTGGTAATATATTTCATTATAACAATCTAATTTGTCTATTTTATTAGAAAGTTCTAAAACTTGTTTACTTAATATCTCATAAGGACTATCATCCTGTATTATATTTCTCAATTCCTCCAGAACTGGAGATAAAGGAAATTCATCCTCCTTTGTATCAGATTCACTATCACTCTCTTCTGAAGAGGTTTTCTCTTCTAGCTTTTCAGACATATCCTCTTCAGATTGTAATGGTTTTAAAGCTAATGAGATCAAATCACATAATGGCCAAACTGAAATAAGAATCACAACTCCCTCTCTTTGTAAAGCTTGTATAACATCTTGCCAAGATTTTGAGTTTAACTGTATTCTATTTACCAGTTTAAACCAGTGACAGTGTTTCTGCACATACTGAAACAACTGCAAAAATGACCTTTCTCTTACTTTCACCCCTGAGCTCTTAATTCTTTAAGTAATTCTTAAAGTAATGTAATATACGGAGCTTCTTCAGAGGATGGGCTGTTCCCCATGGCTCTTTTTTCATTTCTACTTCTGAGTTTTTAAGCAGTTTACTTCAGACTAAGAATGGGGAAAATCCCCGTGAATTTTTTTTCTACTTTCCCTGTAAATTTCTCCATCACAAGGTGAAGAAAAACTTCAAAATCTTTTCAACTTCTACCCTTAATTTTCTAGCAAGATTCAAGTTTTGAGGAATTCTTCATGACACTTCCTTTTGGTTTCCTGGTGTCTGAGAGAGTGGGAGAGAGGGGATAGGAAGAGATAAAGATGAGAGAGAGAGAGAGAGAGAGAGAGAGAGAGAGAGAGAGAGAGAGAGAGAGAGAGGAGAAGAGGAGAGGAGAGGAGAG
>NW_006400033.1:2738205-2739309 GCF_000299155.1 Elephantulus edwardii
AGGACAGAGCAGAGTTTAGGGCTGTTGTACATAGGGTCGCTATGAGTCGCAAGCGACTTGATGGCACATAACAACAACAACAACAACGTGCTTGACTCAGGAGAGAGGGGTTAGCAAATACAAAATTCACCTAAGGGGTTAGCAAATACAAGAATCACATAGATGCTTAAGGTTTGTCTTAATTGCTACCCCTGTAAACCTCTAAAGTCAGCCTTAGTGCTTCAGGGTGAATACCAGCTTATGTCTGTAACCCCCTCATATCCTGATATAACATTTGGTTTATTATAAATATTTAGTATGAAATTTGGCTTCCCACACTATCCCATTTGAATTTCAAAACCATCTCAGGAACAGGTTTGAGGCCTTGAACACTAAAGAGTGAAGATCAAAGGACTTGCGGGAGGATATCAAGAACATCATCTATGAAGAATGCAAAAGGTCATTACAAAGACAGAGGAGGAAGAAAAGATCAAGACGGATGCCAGATAAGATTCTGAATTGCACTAGAGTGCCAAGAAGCCAAAGCAAAGGGCAAAATCAAGAAATTAAGGAGCTGAACAGAAGATTTCTAAGGGAAGTGCTGGAAGACAAAGCAAAGTATAATAATTTGTGCAAAGAGTTGGAGTCAGAAAATCAAAAAGGGTAAACTCACTCGGTATTTCTTAAGCTGAAGGAACTGAAGAACAAATTCAAGCCTTGAGTTGCTATACTTAAGGATGCTTTGGGAAGAATATTAAATGATCCAAGTAGAAATTACATCCACTTCCTAAACAACATGCCTCCAGAAACTCTATGAACTTTGTTAAATGTCAATAGTTGTAGAGGGGCTTCAGGTCTTTTGTTCATAGGATCATTATGAGTTTTGCTCGACTTGAAGGCAATCAACAACAACAACAAGTATTAAAAGAAGACGGAAGGATTATATAGTATATACTATACAAAAATAGTATGGGCTCTATGAGGAGAAGCGTGGCATTAGGATTGGTGGATGATCTATCAAAAATCTGCGTTATGCAGATGACACAACCTTGCTCACTGAAACAGGAAGACCTCATGCACTTACTGCAGAGGGTCAAGGACTGCAGCCTTCAATATGGACTGAGG
>NW_006400033.1:2739409-2739959 GCF_000299155.1 Elephantulus edwardii
GGAGAAAGGAGGGAAGGGGAGGAGAGGAGAGGGGAGGGGAGGAGAAAGGAGGGGAGGGGAGCGGATGGGAGAGGAGGGGAGGAGAGACTAGAGGAGAGGAGAGGAGAAGACCATCTCATCCCTCTTCAGGCACCAGAATGTTGTCGACCAAAGGTAAAGTATTAATAATGAGATAGAACACGAAGAGTGCATAAATAAGCAGAGGTAAAGCAGAGGGCAAACAGTTTGAACAACTGAAGCACTGAACACAGCATCCCTGTGTCTTTTCTGAAAATTATCAAGGAGCAAATTACAAAGATAATTCCATGTAAATGAAGCTAAGCTCTTTCTATTAAAAATGGTAGAGAGTTGGACAACGACCAAGAAGGATAGAAGGAGAATTGATGCCTCTGAGCTGTGGTGCTGGAGAAGAGTATTGAGAATACCATGGACTGCTAGGAAAACAAACCAATTCATCCTGGAAAGGGTTATACCGGGTGGCTCCTTGGAGGCAAGGATTCTGAGGCTCCGTCTAACATACTTTGGACATGTTGTGAGGAGAGACCGGTCC
>NW_006400033.1:2742039-2755937 GCF_000299155.1 Elephantulus edwardii
GATACTGCCCTGGACACACTCACCAAGTTGTGCCAAGAAATGTAGAGGATAACAACCTGGCTAACTGACTGGAAGAGATCCATATTTGTTCCCATTCCGAAAAAAGGTGACCTGGCAGAGTGTGGAAACTATCAAACAATATCATGAATATCTCACACAAGCAAGATTCTGCTAAAAATGATCCCAAAATGACTGGAACAGCATATCAACAGAGAACTGTCAGATGTGCATGTTGGGTTTAGAAGAGGTTGTGCTACTAAGGATATTATCTAACATTAGATGTATTTTGACTGGAAGCAGGGGGTACCAGAGGAATGCCAGTGTTTCATTGATTATGCAAAGGCATTTGACTGTGTGGATCACAACAAACTGTGGCTGAGTCTAAGAATGGGAATCCCCGAACACTTGATTGTGCTCATGTGAAACCTATATTTGACCAGGAGGCAGTCGTCAGAACAGGACAAGGAAACACTGCATGGTTCAAAATTGGGAAGGTGTATGCCAGGGATGTGTCCTATATTCATACCTTTTCAATTTATAAGCAGAGCCATCTGGGAGGCTGGGCTCTATAAGGAGAAAAGTGGCATCAGTATTAGAGAAAGACTCATCAACAATCTGCATTATGCAGATGACACAACCCTGCTTGCTGAAACTGAGAAGGGCCTGGGGCATTTGCTGCAGAAGATCAAGGACTGCAGCCTTCTATATGGATTGACGCTTAACATCAAGAAAACAAATATTCTCACCACTGGGCTGATTGACAGCATTATGATAGATGGTGAAGAGATTAACATTGTTAACAGTATCGTTTTGCTTGGCTCCGCAATCAACACTCTTGGTACCAGCAGCCAAAAAATCAAAAGATGAATTGCACTTGGAAAGTCTACTGTCAGGGATCTTTCCAGTGTACTGAAGAACAAAGACGTCAATCTGGAGATGAAGATGCAAGAATTTAGAAGCTCTGTCGGCACATTTTGAACATGCTGTCAGGCAGGACTACTCCTTGGAGACATCATTATGACAAGAAGACCCTGGATGAGATGGTTTGACTCAGTAACTGAGATAATAGAGTTAGGTGGGTAGGGACAGTGAGACTAGCTCAGGATAGGGCAGGATTCAGAGCTATTGTGCATGGGCCACAAGCAACTCAAAGATACGTAACAACAACAACAACAACAACAAACATTGCTATCAAGTTGCAATTAACTTATAGCTGATATTCCAGTTCCAGTGGAGGTTTTTGGCAAGTGTAAATCTTTGGGAGGAGGTTGTCTAACTTTCCCCCCTCTGATCCAGAGTTGCTGACAGATTATAAATGCCAGCGACATGTGTCCTTTGTATTAACTAGGCAATTCCCTACAGACTACCTCACCTGAGCTCCTAAAACCTTATAAGGTTCATTCATTATTAGTCACATTTTACAGGTGGAAAAAACGAGACACAGAGAGATTAAGCATCTGGTGAATCAAATCCAAGTGGCCGACTCCAGAGTTCTCCCTCTCACCAATTAGGAGTTAAAAGATATTTGTTGAATGAATGAATAGCCCCTAGCATTATGTAGCTATGGAACCAAGCTCTCATGTTGGAACTGAAAATTCTACATATAATTTACATGCAAAGCCAAGTAAGGACAAAAATAATTTCTTTTAAAAAAAGGAAAAATAAAACCCAACCTAAACTGTTCAATTTTTCTTTTCTTTTCTTTTTTTTAGCAAGTTGATGACTTATGTTAAAAAGGCCAGTCCTGCTCATTGTTGGATGCTAATGGCTTCTGCAGAGACCTCTCAGAGTGTCCTTACCCCAGGGACACAGTATCCTTCCTGCACAGAGTTTCATCGAAAAGGACTCAGAAACAGGTTCCTGGCAGTCCTGAAAGCACAGGTTAAGCTTCTGCTTCCAGAACAAGGTATCTGGAACCTAACACAATTCTCAGAAAGTCTCAGGGGTTCATAAAAAGGTTGCAGTAAATAAAAACTCTCTTGACACCAGCAGTCATGAAATCAAAGACAAATTCCATTGGGAAAATCTGTTGTCAGGGACCCCTCCAGAATTCTAAAGAGCAAACACATCTGTCTAGAGACTTAGGTGTGCCTGATTCGGGCAGTGGTCTTCTCAATTACTTGCTGCATATCGGAGACAATTATAAAAGAAGAATAGATGCCTTTAAATTGTGGAGCTGGAGAAGAGTATTGAACATACTATGGACCTCCAAGAGAACAAACAGGCCTGTCCTGGAGAAAGTGAAAAGAGATTTCTCCTTGGAGGTAAGGATTTTGAAGCTCTGTCTGACATACTTTGGACATGTTTCTAGGAGAGACCAGTCCTTGGAGAAGGACATCCTGCTTGGAAGGGTGGAGGGACATCACAAGAGAGGAAGAGCCTGGATGAGAAGGATTGACACAGTAACTAAGATAATGGGGAGTAAGTGTGTCAGAGATGGTGAAATTGATACAGGATAGGACAGGGTTCAGAGTTATTGCACACAGGGTTGCTATTGAGAGGACTGTACAGATTTCATTTTGTGCTTATAAGGTTAGCAATTGTTTTCAGTAACAAATCCTGAGGTATAATGTATGTAGAACAAGAATATGTGTATGTGACACAAGAAAGTGTGTATGTGACTGAGGATGTAAGCTACGTGAGCTATGTGACCTGAAGATGTGGGCTGTTAGCTGCCTAGGCATGAGCCAATCACAAACTGACTCATGTAGCTGTTCCCCTCCTCCACCAATCATGTTCCCAATTACCTCACCTTGGTAAAGCAACCTATAAAATGCCTGCGAGCCTTCATTCAGGTTTACTGTTTTCTAACAAACTGGCTGACTCTGAGAAGAATGGGAATCCCAGAACATGTAATCGTTCTAATGCGAAACCTATACTTGGACCAAAAGGTAGTCGTCAGAACAGAGCAGGGTAACACTGCATGGTTCAAAATTGGGAAGGGTGTACGCCAGACATGTGTCCTATCTCCATACCTTTTCAACCTGTATGCAGAACAGATTATCCGAGAGGCTGGGCTCTATGAGGAGAAGTGTGGTGTCAGGATTGGTGGAAGATCTATTAACAATCTGCGTTATGCAGATGACACAACCCTGTTTACTGAAACTGAGGAGGACCTCATGCACTTGTGCAGAGGGTCAAGGACTGCGGCCTTCAGTATGGACTGAGGCTCAATGTCAAGAAGACAAAGATTCTTACCACTGGACCAATTGGTAGCATCAAGATGGATGGTGAAGAGATTGAGAGTGTTCACAGCTTCAGTTTGCTTGGTTCCATGGTCAACACTCTTGGCACCAGTAGCCAGGAAATAAAAAACCATATTGTGATGGGAAAGTCTGCTGTTAGGGACCTCTCTAAAGTACTCAAGAGCAACGGTGTCTCTCTGGAGATTAAGGTGTGTCTGATACAAGCCATGGTCTTTGCAATCACTTGTTATGCATCAGAGAGTTGGACAATGACTAGGGAGGATAGAAGGAGAATTGATGCCTTTGAGCTGTGGTGCTGGAGAAGAGTATTGAATGTACCCTGGACTGCCAAGAAACCAATCAGATTCATCCTAGAGAGGGTTAAACCAGGCTACTCCTTGGAGGCAAGGATTCTGGGGCTTCATTTGACATACTTTGGATATGTTGTAAGGACAGACAGGTCCTTGGAGAGGGACATCACGCTTGGGAGGGTGGAGGGACAGCGCAGGAGGGGAAGACCCTCTGTGAGGTGTATTGATTCAGTGTCTGGGGTAATCAGGATGGGTGTGTCAGAGGCAATGCGATTGGCACAGGATAGAGCCGGGTTTAAGGCTGTTGTACACAGGGTCGCTATGAGTCGCAAATGACTCGATGGCACTTAACAACAACAACAATTGAATGGTAGCCTCCTGAATGCTGGAGTTTATTCTGCAACATAAAGCACTCTTGCTGTTTGCATATGTGAGTCAGTGGTCTTTCTGGTGGCGATTTATGGACCTAACCGCTATAAGGCACAGGTTACTCAATGGCACACAACTACAATCAATTAAAACAGTGTATTTAAAAATCTTTATCACACTGGCTGAGGTTTGTGAACGGAGTAGACACGTTGGACATCTTGTCCTTTGAGCCCTCCTCTAAGTCATGTCCCTTTTCACTTACTGGAGCAAGAAGCTGTGACTGTAAGTCTGCTGCTCTACGTCTGTCTGATAGTTATGGAGAAAAACCTACGCTTCAGTCACCAGGAAATAGTCTGTTTCTGGTCCCTGCACAAGCTCACACATAAACAGATAAATATTATGACATGGGATAATCCTCTATAGGAAGTAAGTGCAAAGGATGAAGGGCAGGTGAGGATGAAGTAATTCTGCTCTGAAAGTCTAAGGCTTCCCAGAGAAGGTGATATGAGCAATCAGGATGTGACTTGGTGTAAATGATGGAGTTTCCAGCTATGGGAAGAAATGCTGAGTGTTTTTTTAGCAGATGCCAGCAGGTGGAGCTTGAAGGAGTGGCTAACTTTTTCTAGGAAAAGCAAAGACATCTTCATCTGAACTCTGCCCTTCTTAGTGGTCTAGGCAGAAAACAAGGGAACTGTGATCTTAGGAGCTAGGTTCCTCAAGTGCCTATGGTGGTCACTAAATTAGCAAGTGGACACCTTGGAAGCAAAACATTATGTGCTTCATCTGTAACAGCTCTGGTCATTAAAGTGACTCGCTCTAGGTCAGCAGGGACCCACAAAGGACTTTAGCACCAGGGTGACAGTCCTTCCTGTGTGATGTTTGTAGGCAATCATTGTCTCCCCCTCGCCTCTCTGTTTGCAGTTTGGCAAAGTAATTTTCTCTCATCCTCCCCTTTGTCCTTTCTGCCCAAACTAGGGGCTAAGTAGAAACTGATGCTAGTCCAGGGAGTGTAACTGTGGCTGAGAAATGGGAATGATAATGAGACTAAAATTTGCTGGCAGAGTAACTCGGAAAACTAGGGGCCAATGCCAGCATTAGCACAGTTGATTTTCATGCCTAAATAGGGGAAAAGCCCAAGTCTTTTTCAACTCCTCTTAGGATATTAAGAATATTGTTGTTATGTCCCATCATATACATATAGCTGACCCTCTAGCAGGTTTTCAAAGCCTATAAATCACAGATTACCCATCTTTCTCCCAAAGAGCAGTTAGTGGATTTAAACTGTCTGCTTTGGGCTGACAGTGTAAATCCTTAGCACTAGGTCACCACAGTAGGAGTGCGTGGCAATTTGCATACAAAGAATTAAAATTTCCATTTAGCACTCTGACTTCAATTTTTCACCCTAAGGGTGAGCTGAAACCAAGCTGCTGCCTGGCTTTTGGCTATCCTCGCTTTACAGTTAAGTTTGATAACCACTCAGATTTTTAAATTTTAAACCACCAAGGCTAAGGACTTAGTAGCAATTTCTCAGATCCATTTATTCCTAAAAAGCTACAAGGAAAACCTACTGCAGGTGTTGAAGAGATGAACTACTTGTCCCTGGAAGGATCACACTCAGGAGCCATGAACACATGAGAAATCACAGCCCAGCGTGGCATCAGTGATCACTTGTGTCCAGAGACTCACACAAGTATGGGGCGTCGTGGTCATTCATGCCACTTGCTAGACACAGTCCTCTTTAGGAGGCCCCACTGTCAAAAGAGCACTGAAGAACGCTTCTCTCAACTGAAGGAGGAGTAACTCAAGTCCCTGGGGGAGGAGAAGCCCCCGCGCCTGTGAGTAGGAGCCCGAGACCCCCTCTTGGAGGAGTCGGTACTGCTTGAGGGAGGAGCTGTGCCCCTGGGGGAGGAGCCCGTGCACCAGGGGATGGAGTCTGCTCTCCAAGAGCAGAAAGGGGGGGAAGGCCGGTTGTTGCTCCTGCCTTCTTGTTTTCTATTTAATTATTTTCATTTTATACTGGTTTGCATACAAAATTAATAAACACGTTTGATTTATATACATTGTGTTTCACACGTTCTATTCGCATTTGGTTTCATAACTTCATTCCCATATATTGTGTTTTATACAATTAATTACCATTGATCCACGCCTGGCCTTTGATTACTGGCCTTTTCAGGTTCCCATTGGATCCTTCTTAATTTCTCAACCCCTCCCTCTGTCCCCCAAACTCTGCAGCCTCATGATTTCTCCCTCTCCCTACCTCCAGTCCCTCCTCCCTCCCCATTCCTCTTTGGACTTTTGTATAAGTCTTCTTAATATTTTTTCTCTTTTTACAATAATGGCTTTATGTAGTTTGTCCTTATGAGACTGAGTTAGTTTACTCATGCTCTCCAGCCTGCCCCATTTTTTGAAATCACTGTTCCTGAGTGCTGAATAATAATCTATCATATGAATGTACCACCATTTTTCAAACCTTTCGTTTGTTGATCTACATTTGGGCTGTTTCCATTTTCCAAGAGAAGTCCAGAATACTTGACATGCCCCTTTCTCTCGTCTCCAAAACCAAAAAATGGAAGAAATCACTACTTAGGAGTGGATTCTGAATCATAGGGAATCCCCCTCCCTCATCTCTCCGCTTAGTGTCCTATAATCCCAAATTCCGGACCCTATCAGTGAAGAGATTTTTTTAAGAGATCACTTTAGTGCTGCGTGATTTAGAGTCAGGGCATTCCGGGCTCTAAAGGCTGAGCGCACACACAAACTCCTTAAGCAGGAGGAGGACATGAGCCCTCCCTCCTCCTGGGGATTCCTGAAGCAGAGCTCTGGGGCCCTACAACACAATCAAGAGTGTCTCAAAGAGGCCCCTCTCCACCCTCACCCCGGAGCTTTATTTGAGAATGCCTTCCCTCTGGTGGACCAGGCCAGACAAGTGCAGAGAGTTTGGAATATAAGAGGCAGAGGAATAAGGGTGTGCAGGGGGAGGGGTGATTTAATCATGGGTTGTACAATTTGATGGGAGCGGGGTGGGATGTGAGGGAAATGGAAAGACTTTGATTTTGAAAACAATGTATTCGAATTTTGTAAATAAACTAGTTGTTGATTGCCTTCAAGTCAAGCATGACTCATAGCAACCCTATGAACAAAAGGCTTGAAGTCCCTTTACAACTATCAATATTTATCAAAGTTCATAGGGTTTCCAGAGGCATGTTATTTAGGAAGTGGATAAACTAGCATAAAATAAAAAAAATTATCAGACCATAGAAACCACTTTCACAGTCTCTGCAATTTGTTATTCAGTAGAACTTTACAAGAAACAAGGTGCCAGGATCCAACCCTTCTTTACATTCCCCCCCCCCTTTTTGTTTAATAATAACTTTATTTTCATGGTGGTGGCTGGTAGGTGTCATCAAGTCAACTAAGCTACCATATCAAGTCAACTAAGCTACCATATGAATAACAAAAAAAATAATAGTGTTATGTGTTTGGGAATTACAATTGTGATTCCACTACTAAATGCATAAAATATGTCTAAACATTCAATGGGTTTATAAATTATATTAATTGAATATTTTTATTCTGTTTTCCATTTCATATTTCTATTGCTTCCTGCAAAATTATCTTCCTTCCTGGCAAATATTTCAATTGATTTGGGTACAACTGGAAATTGGCCAGGAGGGACCAGTCTTTGGAAAAGGATATCATGCTTGGAAGGGTGGAGGGACAGCACAGGAGAGGTAGTCCCAGGATGAGATAGATTGACGCAGGAACAGGATAATGGGGGCAGGTTTGTCAGAGTCAGTGAAACTGGCTAAGGATAGGGTAGGGTTCAGAGCTATTGTACATAGGGTCGCTATGAGTTGCAGGTGACTTCATGATACAGAACAACAACAACAACAACAACAACAACAACAACAATGCTTCCTCCAAATTTCTCTTTATTCCTGGCAACTCTTTCAATTGCTTTTGGTACTATTAGAGAGCTCTAGTAGCCTAATGGGTAGGGAGTTGTGCTGCCAACCCGAAGGTAAGTTGTTCAAATCCACTAGCTAAGCTGCTCCGTGGAAGAAAGATGAGTAATCTCCTCCTGTGCAAATTACCCTCTGAAAACCTGCTGGAGGGTCAGCTATAAATTGTTTCAGACTCCAAAGCAATGAGTAGTACTAGTAGTATACACATTTGGTGGTTTTTGTATTTTCATTCTCAGCAGTGCAGTTTAGTCTGAATCTGTCCATTCTATAACAATTGCTTTTATTATTTCCTTAAAATGATATGCTTTCATTTCTTCTACTCTTTCATCTTTTTCTTTTTTAATTTAAAATCACATCATTTAATCCACTTTCCAAAATCTCCTCTCTTCAGAAAAGTACACCCTTTGTACCAGTCTCTCCCCTATTGTTGTTATTGTTATGTGCCATCGAGTCCCCTGTGACTCATAGCAACCCTATGTACAATAGCCCTAAACCCTGCTCTGTCCTGTGCCAATCTCACTGTCTCCAACACACCCACCCCAATTATCCCAGTCACTGAATCAATCTACCTCATAGAGGGTTTTTCCCCTCCTGCACTGTCCCTCCACCCTCCCAAACATGATGGCCCTATCCAAGGACTGGTCCCTTCTTGCAACATGTCCAAAGCATGTCAGAGGAAGCCTCAGAATCCTTGCTTCCAAGGAGCAGCCCGGTTTAACCCTCTCCAGGTTGAACCTCTTAGTTTTCTTAGCAGTCCATTGTGCATTCAATACTCTTCTCCAGCACCACAGCTCAAAGGCATCAATTCTTCTCCTATCCTCCCCAGTCATTGTCCAACTCTCTGATGCATAACAAGTGATTGCAAAGACCATGTTCTGTATCAGGCACACCTTAGTCTTAGAGTGACAACCTTGTTCTTCAGCACTTTGGAGAGGTCCCTAACAGCAGACTTTCCCATCACAATATGTTTTTTGATTTCCTGGCTGCTGGTGCCAAGAGTGTTGACTGTGGAGCCAAGCATACTAAAGTTGTGAACGATCTCAATCTTTTTACCATCCATCCTGATGCTGCCAATTGGCCCAGTGGTGACAATCTTTGTCTTTTTGATATTGAGCCTCAATCCATATTGAAGGCTGCAGTCCTTGACCCTCTGCAGCAAGCATTTCAGGTCCTCCTCAGTTTCAGCAAGCAGGGTTGTGTCATCTGCATAATGCAGATTGTTAATGGATCTTCCAGACCTAGAAAATGCAGAGGCCTCTCCTATTGTCCTACTCCTCACACACCAACATTACCCTCGGCCTGCACCACTCAGCTGTGACCAGCTAGGCTTCCATTGCTCAAGAACAGATAACAGTGCTGACATCTTACACCTGCAGGGGGTCTGTGAGCAGGACAGGTATGTAAGAGCAAGGTAAGACACGTTTAAGGCTGCCACCTTCTAAATATTTCAAAAGCTCTACCATTTGGCCAGAGAACATTCAAATTCCTACTCTGTTAGATTTCATGTGCTGCCTCAAATTTTATTTTCTCAAATAATTTTGATCAGTCTCACCATTCTCTTGACCCCTCTAAGTAAGTTGCTTGTAACTCATAGTGACCCTATGCACAATAGCTCTGAACCCTGACCCATACAGAGCCAATCTCACTATCTCTGATTCACTTACCTCCATTATCCCAGGTACTGTGTCACTCTACCTCTCCCAGGATCTTTCCCTCTTGCACTGTCCCTCCACCCTTCCAAACATGATGCCCCTCTCTAAGGACTGGTCCCTCCTGTCAACATGCCCAAAGTATGTGAGATGGAGCTTCAAAATCCCTGTCTCCAAGGAGCAGCCTGGTTTGACCTTTTCCAGTTCAAAATTTTGTACTCTTGGCAGTCTATTATATGTTCAACGCTCTTCTCCAGCACTACAACTCAAAGGCATGGATTCTTCTTCTGTCATCCTAGGTTCAACTTTGAGGCTTTGTGATTGTGAAGGCCATGGCCTGGACCAGGTGCACCTAGACTGTCTCTAGACTGACATTGTTGCTCTTTGGCACTCTGGAGATGTCCCCAAGGGCAGATTTTTCTAATGCAATATATCTTTTAATTTTCTAACTGCTGGTGCCAAGAATGTTGGTTATGGACTCGAGCAAGCTGTAACTGTTGACAATCGCAATCTCCTCTCCGTCTATCTTGGTGGTACCAATTGGTCCAATGATGAGAATATTTGTCTTCCTAATGTTGTATTTCTGCAGTCCTTGATCTTTTGCACCAAATGCTTCAAATCCTCCTGAGTTTCAGCAAGCAGGGTTGTATCACCTGCATAACACAGGCTGTTGATGAGTCTTCCTCTAACCCTGATGCCACATTCCTCCTTGTAAAATCCAGCCTCTTAAACAATTTAGATTGAAAAGGTATGGAGATAGGATGCATCTCTAATACACAAAGAAGATACACACAAAATTATCACAACCAGAAATGACTTCTTTTATGTATTTCTTGTTTCCTTTTTCCTCCTACTGTGACCAGTTGCTGCATCAAATCAACTAACTCAGGGCAGCCCATGTGTCAGAGCAGATCTGGGCCAGTGCTGGACTCAGGCCATATTATCCTTCTGCCCAAGGCTACCATCCTTCCTTAACCTCTTCTATCCATATGCATTTCCTCACAACAGGGCCCTTTGATCTGGCACATGAGTGGACAGCATCACCTACACTCACCAGCACTTGTCTCTCTGTTCCTCCCATCATCATGCATCTTGATCCTGGTGGGTGACAACACCACACTCACCTACTCAGAAGCTAGGCTCGCACCTGACATTTATTTTCACATCGCCTTGGGAGTTGGGAGAAGAGTAATGGTTTGTCCCACGAAAAGCTTGTTAACAGAAGCATATGACGTCTCTATCCCACCTCTGTCTTGTAGGAGCAGCTCTCTTTTGAGGTCTGACCAGCCTCTTTCTTCTCTTTATTGACCAACAGGTAGGCCTGTCCTGTATTTAGACTCAATCCACTGGCTGAGCTACACTTATCCAGCAACACTGCAGGACGTGATCCATGTCTGGAAATGCCGGCAGCTTCTCATGCACCACCCCTGCCAGTGAGTACCATGAACATTTCCATGAAGCTATGAGCATCACGCTCATAGGTTTCTAGAAGCCACTGAAAGCTACAGCAAAAGTTTTGCTCTACTGTTTTTCCAAAGTGTTAGCTAAGTCAGCAAGGAGGTCATCAAACTTGAATCAGTTCCTCTTTCTGAAGACTAGGTCATGCCACATGCAGCCTGAGGCATGAGGTCTGCTGTTGATCATTTTGAAGCTTCATTCTTTGACTAAGACCCTGAAGTCAACCCTCATCAGACTCTTGCAGTCTTTAAACGTTTGATTGAAAAAACCCCACACACCATCCTATGCTACAACAATCCCTAAATGAGCACAAAATTGTTATTTTTAAAGTGCTTCATGACCTCGATCTTTCATACACACATTGGCAGACATCAGCAGGTTGTGTCTTTGTCATCACAGTTATAGTGTTTGATGAGATTCTCAGTCATATAGGCGATCTGGAGACTGCCCTCTTCACTTTGATTCAAAGCATGAGTAACCTGAGAAAGAGAAAACCACGGGTCACTTTAAACTTCACTGACCCAACAATCATTAGTTGCCTTCTTATTTCTTTTGGCCATTGTTTTCAATAGCTTTGTGTTCATTTTGTGATGATAGTGCTAGTAGAAAAGGAAATACTAACTTATGGACAGTGTCTAAAGCAAAGGAGGACAAGGTGCTGTCATAGAATTCATTCTAACTCATAACAGTTTGCACTAAAGATTGCAAGCTTCAAAATCAAGGAGTATGTCAGGAATATGCCCTTTCTCCATACTTTATCAGCCTATACACAAAACAGATCATTTGAGAGGCTGGACTTCATAAAATGGAATGTGGCATCAGTATTGGAGGAAGACCTCATTAACAACTTGCATTATGCTGGTAAAACAATCTTGCTTGCTGAAACTGAGTAGGACCTGAAGCATTTGTGGCAGGAAGTCAGGAAATTCAGTCTTCAATACAGATTGCATCTCAACATCAAAAAAACAAAGATTTTCACCACCAGGCCAATTGGCAGCATCATGATAAATGGAGAAGAGACTCTGAGATTGTTAACAATTTCATCTTGCTTGGAACCACAGCCAACACTTTTGACATCATGAGTCAGGAAATTAAAAAAAAACCCAAACAAACGTGTTGCATTGGGAAAGTCTACTGTCAGAGACCTCTCCAAAGTGCTGAAGAGCAAAAATGTCAGTCTGGAGACTAAGGTGCACCTAATCCAGGCCATGGTCTTTGCAGTTACTTGTTGCACATCAGAGAGCTGGACAGTGACTAAGGATGATAGAAGAAGAATCAATGCCTTTAAGCATTACTGGAGAATAATATTGAACATATATATATATAATGGACTGCCAAGACAACAAACATATCCGTCCTGGAAAGGGTGAAACCAGGTAGTTCCTTGAAGGCAAAAATTTTTTAAACTCCATCCCACATACTTTGGACATGTTGTCAGGAGGATCCAGTCCCTGGAAAAGGATATAATATTTGGAAGGGTAAAGGGACAGCACAGGGAAGAAAAACTTAAGATGAGATGGATTGACACAGAGACTGCGGTAATGGGGGGTAGGTGTTTTGAAGTCATTGAGGCTGTCTCAGGATAGGGCAGGGTTCAGAGCTATTATACCATGTTGCTATGAGTCGTAGTCAACTCAATGACACATAACAACAATACTTACAGCAGTCTTGAGATTGACCAAGATGGCAAAAAGAAAAGAAGAGTTGATGTGTAAGGAATAAACTGGGAAGAGGCTGAGAATACACACACACACACACACACACACACACACACACACACACACACAGAGCAATCAGTATCTGGTAGCCATAGGACTGAACACATGAATTCACACAAGTGCAGCATTTCCCTACACAAGAATTCTCTATATTTATGGGGTGTTTATCAACATGTTTGGTACCAGCAGCCAGGAAATAAAAAGATGAATTACATTGGGAAAGTCTGCTGTCAGGGACCTCTTCAGAGTACTGAAGAGCAATAATGTCACTCTGGAAACTAAGGTTCACCTGATCTAGGCCATAGTCTTCGCAATTACTTGTTATGCATCAGAGAGCTAGACGATGATGAGGGATGAAAGAAAGAGAATTGATATTTTTCAGCTGTGGTACTGGAGAAGAGTATTGAATATATCATGGACTGCTAGGAGAATAAACATGTTCTTCCTGGAGAGGATGAAACAAGGTTGCTTCTTGAAGGTAAAGATTCTGAAGCTCCACCTCATATTGTTTAGGCATGCTGCAAGCTAGGATCAGTCTTTGGAGAGCAACATCATGTTTGGAGGGGTGGAGGGACAGCAGAAGAGAGGAAGAATATTCATGAGATGGATTGACTCAGTGACTGGGGTAATGATGGGTGTGTCAGAGACAATAAGGTTGGCACAGGATAGAGGAGGTTTCAGGGCTCTTGTACATAGGGTCCCTGTGAGTAACAAGCTACTTGATGGCACATAACAACAACAACAGCATATACTTGAAGCTAATGTGGAAAAAGAAGGAGAGGAAGGGCTAAACAAAGATAAAAACGTTTTCTTTTTATGGAACATCTGAGAATCTTGAATAAACTTATATATGATGTGGTTCCCTTGATGGGGAAAAGATTTAAGGCACACAACACAAGAGAAGGGTATTCTAGAATATTCTGGGAAATTTCAGGAAATTTAAAAAACTTCACAAAATAATGAATCTGCTCTTCCCTGGAGGGCTGGTTGGGTGTTTGGGGATTCTGACCCTAGGCAGGAATTAGGGCAAGTTTTTAAGGCTTCTGATAAGAATAATGATCCTGTGGTAATTTCTCTGTCTCCCAACAGATAACATTTAACAATTTCCTCAGGTAATTTGGGTTCAAGATAATGCCTTTGCTGAAATATTCTGTATTTTTAAAAATTTTTTTAAATTTTATTTTATTATTTTTTTTGTGCATTGTACCGTCAAATCAGATCTGACTGGTACAGGAGGAGA
>NW_006400033.1:2756037-2757139 GCF_000299155.1 Elephantulus edwardii
AAAATTTTTTTAAATTTTATTTTATTATTTTTTTTGTGCATTGTACCGTCAAATCAGATCTGACTGGTACAGGAGGAGATTGTCCCTTCTTCTCCAGCAGAACATCTGGTGGATTCGAACCAGGCATATCTGGGATTGCAGTGCAACGTCTTGCCACTAGGCCACGAGAGCTCCCTAGTGGATTACACTTTAATTTAAAAAAAATATATATTATAATCCTAAACTCTATTACCCTGCTTGCTGAAACTGAGGAGGACCTGAAGAACTTGCTGCAGAAGGTTAAGGACTGCAGCCTTAGAGCTGTTGTACATAGGGTTGCTATGAGTCACAAGCTATTCAATGACACATAACAACAACAACAACAAACAACTATGAGATATCTCACCCAAGTAAGAATAGCAAAATTTACCAGAACAGCAAACAACAAATGCTGGGTGAGGTTGTGGAGAAACCGGAATCTTTATTCACTGTTGGTGGGAGTGTAAAATGGTGCAACCACTATGGAAGGCTGTATGGCACTTTCTCCAAAAGTTGCAAATAAACCCAAAAGATTCAGCAAGAAAACTACTGGACATAGTTTGATCAATTCAGCAAAGGGCAGGATACAAGATGAACATACAAAAGTCAGTTGGATTTCTCTACAGTGACAACGAAAATACAGAGCTGGAACTAAGAAAAACAATACCCCTTCACAATAGCTAATCACAAGATTAAAGACTAGGGAGTAACTGTAACCAGAAGAACAAAGGATCTAATAAAAGAAAATTACAAAACATTACTACAAAAAACAAAAAGACACCTGGGGAAATGGAAGAATATCCCTTGCTCATGGATAGGAAGACTCAATATTGTGAAAATGGCAATGCTACCAAAGGCAATTTACACATCCAATGCAATCCCAGTACAAATACCAATCCCATTCTTCAACGAGATGGAAAAGGCAATCTCCAGTTTCATTTGCAATGGAAAGAAGCCCCAAATAAGCAAAGCACTCCATAAAAAGAGGAACAAGGTAGGAGGTATCTCACTCCCTGATTTCAAATCCTACTACACTTCCGTGGTGGTCAAGACAGCATGGTACTGGTACAATGACAGACACATA
>NW_006400033.1:2760524-2815849 GCF_000299155.1 Elephantulus edwardii
CCCTCACCTCCTTGTACTCCCAATATGTTTTTCCCAATAAAAAAAAAAGGTCAATGAGGAAAAAAAGGATGATCCTGAAGGATATTATCCTGAGTGAAATATCTCAGTCATAAAAGGACAAATACTGCATGGTGCCACTGTTGTAAAACGGGACTGAATAGGGATTGAGTGGGAGACAGAAAGATGGGATAAATTATGCATCCTGCATTGAAACAGATGAGAACTGTTTAAAAGGTATATATGGTTAGGTATTATTGCCATGATATGAGTCCAAAATGAAGGCTGCATAGTGGAGTGGACTTGGGGGGAGGGTTTGTAGAACAATGAAAGAATTTTTCTTTTACTTTTCAAAGAGAAGAATGAACTGGAGGGGAGGGGTGGACATGGAGAAAAGTGCAACAATGAATGAATATAAATAAAATATTTCTGTAACTTTTCATTAAAATTAATAAGTGTTCTTGTTGTTGTTATGTGCTGTCGAGTCGCTTGTGACTCATAGCGACCCTATGTACAACAGCCCTAAACTCTGCTCTGTCCTGTGCCAATCACACCACCTCTGATACACCCATCCCAATTAATAATTAAACAATTTTTTTAAAAACCCAAAAAATGTTGTAAATAGAAATACCATTTGACCCAGCAATTCTATCACTGGGAATATACCCCAAAGAAACCATAACCACCACCCAAGCAGATATATGCACACCCATGTTTATTGAGGCTTTGTTCACAATAGCAAAGAGTTGGAAACAACCTAAGTGCCCACCAACAAGCTGATGGCTAGAGAAGCTGTGGTATATTCACACAGTGGAATACTATGCTGCATTGAAAAACAAAGAACTCATGAAACACTATACAGAATGGGTGACCCTGGAGGATATTATGCTGAGTGAAATATCTGTTACAAAAGGACAAATATTGGACAGGGCCACTATTGTAAAACAGGACTGGCATTGGGGTTGGGGGGACACTGAGAAAGATGGGATGAATTATGTATACTACATTGAAACAGATGAGGGAGAGAACTGTTTAAAACGGATATACGGTTAGTTATTATTGTCATGACAGGAGTCCAGAATGAAGGCTGCACAGTGGAGTGGATTTGGGGGGAGTGATTGTATAACAATGAAAGAATTTTTCTTTTGTTTTTCAAAGAGAAGAGCCAACGGGGATTGGGCAGTGGACAGGGAGAAAAGTGCAACAATGAATGAATAGAAATACAAAAATTCTGCAAATTTTCATTAAAATGAATTAAAAAAAGTACACCCCCCCCAAAAATACCCCAAACCAAGAACAACAATCCCTGTTACCTGTGAGAAGGAGCTCCGGTAGTTAAGAATTATCCTTGAAGAAGGACATCATGCTTGGAAGGATAGAAGGACAGGACAGGAGAGGAAATTATAAAGATTGACCCAGTAATTGGGGTAGTGGGGGTAGATGTGTTGAAGACTGTGAGATTGGCTCAGGATAGGGCAGGGTTCAGAGCTATTGTGCATCATGTCGCTGGGAGTCACAGACAACTTGATGACAGACAACGACAATCATTAAATTATCAAAGTGAATATGCATCAAGTTTTGCATGCTGTATAATGAACAGATGAAGCTATCCACTGTACCATTTCTTTCTTTGAATTCTCAGGCATGGTTTTAGCAGTGCAAGATTTCTGTAGCTGTAACAAATTTGATAAAAGGAAATATATGGTAAAAACAAAACCAAAAAACCACTCCAAACCAAAAGCCAACTCATAGTGACCGTGTAGAAAAACTGACCACAATGCCCAACAGGGCTTCTGAAGCTGTACGTCTTGATGGGAACAGAGCCCCTCATATTTCTCAGGTGGGCTTGAAATGCTGACCTTTTGCTTAGCAGTCCTACACTTAACCCACTGTACCCCCAGTGCTTCTTGCTCAGTAACAATGATTTTGCTTGCTTCTAAAGCACCTTCCAGTTTGTAAGAGCCTTACCAGAATCTCTGCATTTTTAATGTTCACCAAAATTTTGGGGTTCATCTGTTCAAGTCTCCCTAATTCACTCATTGTCTCCAGCCCTGTGGCCACTGTGTCCTCCCAAGTTGTCTTCCTCTGGCTCACTCTTGACTCTCAGGGCTAATCATGTGAGTATTTCTTATCAGAAGCTGGTGGTGATTTTCTGCCTGTTCTTTTCCAGAGTCCACTTCTGCCCTGCTGATGATTTGGCATTCAGGCAGTATCTTTTTCCATCATGAACTAGCTGCTTGTTTGAGAACCATGTCTGTTCTGGTTGCAGCCTTCCCACCTTTGCTAACACTGCTTCCCCTGTCTAAATGCCTTTCCTCCTTCCTCACTGGGGTTAGCCTGCCTTCTCCTGCCAGTTCTCAGATCTCTGTCCACCTCCCCCACCTGCTCTCCTTCAGCTCAGGGCAGAGGGTCGAGTCTTTGGTGGGTCTTGGCTCATTTCAGGGGGACCTAAGATCTATCCTTTCCCAATTAGATTCTGTGTTTCTGGGTAATGGTGTGTTGAGCTCCCTGGAATTTTCTCAGCTGCTGGCCCCAGGCTGACTGATGGGACTAATTTGCAGCTAGCCCTTGAGGAGAAGTGGTTGTCCCCAGGCTAACTGAGAGGACTGGGTTTGTAGCCAGCCCCTGGGGGGAAGTGGTTGTACCAGGTGGGCTGATGGGACTAATCTGCAACCAGCTCTTGGGGCGGGGGAGGGGGAAGTTGTTGTCCTCAGGCTTCTTGGCTATGCCTCCTATCATAATACCTACCATGGAGGAAAGAAATAATCAATTTAATCTCTAAAAAGGCTCCAGATTGTGACACTGGGGGACAGTGTCCTCATCAAACTAGGCTGCATATTCTTTCCAAGGGAAGTTGGTGGTTGCCATGTTCCAATACATCATTCACTGATGAAGAAATGAACAGGCCACACAGCTAAGCAGAATCAAGACATGAACGACATCATAAACTACATTGGTTTCCTAGGGCTGCAGTAACACAACCACAACGTGGGTGGCTTAAAATAACCGAAATGAGTTTTCTCACATTGGGAGGCCACACGTCTGGAATGATAGTCCATAGTGTTGACTGCTTCCAAGGCTCTGAGCCAGACTCAGCTCTGTGTGTCTCTCTCAGACGGTGGTGACAACCAGTGACCCCTGGTTTTCCTGGGCTTGGGATGTGCCTCTGCTTCTGAGTTCACATGATGTTTGCTCTGTTTCTGTTTCTTGTCTTCTTATAACAACACCAGCCATGCTGGATTAGAGTCCACCCTGCTCCATCAGGACCTCATTTGATTGTAACTAATTGCAATTGCAAGGACACAAGTTCCAAACACAGATATCAGAGTCTAGGGTTTGCCTGTATTTTCAGGGATCACAAATCAACCCATAGCTCAAATGCTGGCTTCTCCCACCCTAAAGCCTTCGTCTCAGACCTTTTCTTCTTTGACCTCCCACTTTTCAGTATCTTCGTCTTCGCTCATATACTTTCCTGTCAGGGATTTGACTGCTGCTCCTTTCTATCAGAATCTGTTCTTCAGCACAAATGTGACCTCTTGGTGAACACCCCCAGCCTAGATTCATCCTCTTGTATGACCCCAGGAGTTGTGGTTTGTGCTTCTGCAGTGGCCGTGTTCTCTATCTTTAGGACATGAGCTATGAGCTATTCGGAAATGGGTTCTCAGCAGCACCTGTCTTGGCACATGACACACAGAAGGGTGCTCAGTTGGCTTGGTTGATGCTTACATAATACTGTTGTATGACTGCCCCTGTGTATTCTTTTATTCAGTCAGAGTAAGACGTGTATTGTTTAAATGTTCTGTGGTGAACTAGTGCACATTTTTCCTGGTTGAAGCCAGGGGGAAAGATGGGCGTCTTTAGAGGTGCTCTGCTCAGGGAGAAGTGGTGGAGGTTAAGGGCCAGTCTAGGGAGAAGCGCAGTGAAAAGGCTGGGAAGGAGGCCACAGCAGTGACAATGGAGGGACCTGCCTCCTTCTCCAGGGCAGCTGTGGCAGGCTCAAGGGGCAGTCTGACCATGTGAAAGTTAAACCTGGGACAAGCAGGGGAGAGAAAAGGCAGACTATAACTGGTGACAGAGCTAACTACCCCTCTGCCTGTTCAGCCCAGGTGTAAACCTGAGTCTTAAAGGTGGGCCTATCTATAGAAGAAAGGAGTGGGACATGTATTGGAGGCAGGAGGGAGGTTGAAAGTCACTGCCCTCCAGTTGTCAGGAGTCTAGAAAAACACAGGACATTCAACAGGTTAGAAAACAAAGGACTCACTCCTGGCTTTGAAGGTTCCAGGCTCAGTGTCACTACATGAATGTCTCCACCTGGAAGTGTCCACCTATTCTTTGACGGGCAGCAGAAGTTGTGGAAGGAGTGGAGAGGTAAATCAGGGCTCTCTTGGTGCACCTGGTAGAGAGGCCAGGTAGACAGATGGGGACCTCAGCACCTGCCCTTCTCCTGGGAGCAGCCCCAAGAAAACAACTTACATTGCTTGTAGAGGGGAGGGGGGTTGGCTTAAGGCTTTGCTGGGATGGAGACCTTACTTTTGTATGTGACCAGTGAAGGGGGCTTCTGCTTGGGATTATCCAGATGTCCATGACTAGCAAATTCTGAGTTTGATCTTCTTACACGAGGATTTTAATAATCCTCAAGCCAAGAGCTGAATATCTAGGTAAGAGCTGCCAGCTAGCTGTTCTAAGTACCTTATGTCATTTGTTTTCATGGTTGCGGTGGTGAAGAGGGCCCCAAATACAGGAAGCTTAGTGACACATCACTACCATTGCTTCCTTGGAAGAGATGAATCCCCCTGCTTGCTTTCATCAAGAGGATGAATACACAAGTAGGCTTGAGGTGAGATGTACATGCTGTCCTGTCATGGGATTGAACCATCCTGAAGCCTATGCTAGGTAGCTCACAATGGAAGCTGGTAGAAAGGTAGAGAACAAAAGGGGCCTTGATGGGAGTATGTCAGTAGTGGAATGAGAAAAGAGGAAGAGTAGCTCCAGGCTGATGTTAGATGGATCTTAGCTGAAAGCAGAGAATACCAGAAGAATGTCTATCTGTGTTTCATTGATTATGCAAAGGCATTTGACTGAGTAGATCATAACAAACTGTGGCTGACTCTGAGAAGAATGGGAGTGCCAGAACATTTAATAGTGCTAATGCGAAACCTATACTTGGACCAAGAGGCAGTCGTCAGAACAGAGCAGGGCAACACTGCATGGTTCAAAATTGGGAAGGTTGTACGCCAGGGATGTGTCCTATCTCCATACCTTTTCAACCTGTATGCAGAGCAGATTATCCAAGAGGCTGGGTTCTATGAGGAGAAGTGTGGCGTTAGGATTGGTGGACAATCTATCAACAATCTGCGTTATGCAGATAACACAACTTTGCTCACTGAAACTGAGGAGGACCTCATGCACTTACTGCAGAGGGTCAAGGACTGCAGCCTTCAATATGGACTGAGGCTCAATGTCAAGAAGACAAAAATTCTCACCACCGGACCAACCGGTAGCATCAGGATGGATGGCGAAGAGATTGAGAGTGTTCACAGCTTCAGTTTGCTCGGCTCCACGGTCAACACTCTTGGCACCGGTAGCCAGGAAATCAAAAAACGTATTGCGATGGGAAAGTCTTCTGTTAGGAACCTCTCTAAAGTACTCAAGAGCAACGGTGTCTCTCTGGAGACTAAGGTGCGCCTGATACAGGCCATGGTTTTTGCAATCACTTGTTATGCATCAGAGAGTTGGACAATGACTAGGGAGGATAGAAGAATTGATGCCTTTGAGCTGTGGTGCTGGAGAAGAGTATTGAATGTACTCTCTCTAGGATGGACTGCCAAGAAAACAAACAGATTCATCCTGGAGAGGGTTAAACCAGGCTGCTCCTTGGAGGCAAGGATTCTGGGGCTTCGTGTGACATACTTTGGACATGTTGTAAGGAGAGACAGGTCTTTAGAGAGGGACATCATGGTGGGTACAGTAGAGGGACAGCGCAGGAGGGGAAGACCCTCTCTGAGGTGGATTGATTCAGTGACTGGGGTAATCGGGATGGGTGTGTCAGAAGCAATGAGATTGGCACAGGATAGAGCAGGGTTTAGGGCTGTTGTACATAGGGTCGCTATGAGTCGCAAACGACTTGACGGCACATAACAACAACAGCTCCAGGCTGTGCCCCTGAGGATCTCAGTAGGTTTGAGCCACTGTTCTTCACCAGGTGATGACAAAGAAAGTTCCTAGTCAAAGGCCTGGCATTTTGTGTGGGAATTGCTCAGGTACTTGTCGGTGACCAGTCTGTCTGTCTCTTAAACAGGACTGTGACCCAGTGGATCTACCTCAGCCTCGATTCCATCTGAGACCTGGTTCTGGATCCTGCTGCTTATGGGTCAGGTCTCGGCAACCTCCCAGTTCTTACCGCTGCCTTATGGCTACCACCTTTGGGCACATTATACCCACTGTGTCACTGGGTGACCCTGGCATATCTAGTGCCCACTGCCTCTGTCCTTGTTTTCTCTGTTAACTCCTGTTCTCCCTTCTGTGGTGACTCCAAGGACTGAAGGAGTAGGAGTCTTCTAGATATGATGACACAGGAGGGAGAAGCCCAGGCGCTGGAGGGGCCTCCCTGAAGGTCCTGGCAGACAGCTTCAGTAAAGGTAAAAGGGTATTCAGGATGGCTCTGATGGTGTGTGGGAGGAGTCGCCCTCCTGTTGGAGTCCTCTATGTACCTCCCTGGTTTGTCAGGTGGCCAAGAACAAAAATATATCTTGTGGAGTGGTTAGCTAAGCATCAATTGTTGGCCAAAGGAATCCTGTGGAAAAGGCCCAGATGGCAAGAAAGGCACCTGCTTCCTCAGACCTTGTGCCATGAGGCTTCCACAAGCCCTATCCACCAGTCCCAGAGGTCATCTCCATGGTGACAGTAAATAATTCTTGTCTTTACCCACAGGCCATCCTCCTGGCCGGGCACCCAGAATCCAGCAGCCAATAGAGGGTTTGGCCCTGCTCTGCCCTGAGGTCAGGGGCTCCTTTAAGAGGTGGTAAAAGTGCTACTTATTTGGTATCTGCGGAGACAAGGGAAGAGGGCATTTGTATTGTATACAGTGGGGACAATGGTCAGAATTGTCAACTGAAATTGTGGGGCATCCCCTGAGATCAGTGGTTATTAGGAGCCTATTCTGAGCCTGATGTGGAGTGACAGCCCCACAAAAGGAAACTGAATCCATTTCTTGATGGAAGGTTGTTCTTGTGCATTCCGTGTTTACATAGAAGCCAGTGGTAAGGTTCTGCCCTGATACATGTCTGAACGACAGTGCCACTTCATATGGAGTGGCCTGTCCTTTTCAGGGGGCCAAGGCTACAGGCAGGACGTCAAATCTGAACACCAAGGAACTCCCCCTGCTCCCAAGCTGGGATGACATCAAACAGGTATGCTGGCCTTGAGTGGAAGTGTACCATTTTGCAACAAATCCTATGTGGTCCACGATGGGAATTGGTAAGACAGAGAAGAAGAAGAAGGGCCTTGATGGGTGAGTGTGGATGGTCCAATGAGAAAAGAGGAAATAAAGACTCATACTGTGACTGTCAGGGCCTTGGTAGGATTGAGCCATTCTTCCTCACCTAGAAGTTGACAAAAACAGTTCTAAGCTTAGTGTGGGAATTGTCAGGTATCTGTCTGTGATCAGTCTACCTCTTAAACAGGACAGGGACCCAGTAGATCTACCTCAGCTTCAACACCATCCAAGACCTGGTTCTGGATCTGGCTGCTATGGACCAGGCATCAGGAACTTCACAGTTCCAGCCTCAGCATCACTCTCTGAATGGCCACCGCCCTTGCAGACCTTATACCCACCTTGAGGCTGGCGTCTTTGGAAGCTAGTGCCTCTATTGCTCTCGCAACGATCACTTTTCTTTTTGTCACCAAGGATTGGAATAAGTAGAAGTATTCCCAGGTGTGACATGGGAGGGAGAGGCACAGGGGCGGGCTGAGGCTTCCTGAAGTTCCTGACAGACAGCTTCAGTAAAGTGTTATTGTTGTTATAACGTGTGGAGTCACTTGTGACCCTATCTACAATAGCTCTGAACCCTGTCCTATCCTGAGCCAATCTCACTGTCTCTGACTCACCGACTTCCATTACCCCTGTTACGCTGTAAATCCAGCTCATCTGGAGTTGTCCTCTCCTGTGCTGTCCTTCCACTTTTCTAAGCATGATGTCCTTCTCCAAGGACTGGACCCTCCTGAAAACATGCCCAAAGTATGTCAGAAAGAGCTTCAAAATCCTTGCCACCGAGGAACAGTTTGGTTTTACCCTCTCCAGGACAGACTTGCTTGTTTTCTTGGAAGTCCATGGTATGTTTAGCATTCTTCTCTCACATCACAACTCAAAAGCATTGATCTTTCTTCTGTCATCCTTAGTCACTGTCCTTAGTCATCAGTCATCCTTAGTCATCAGCTTAGCTTGCTGATGCACAGCAAGTAATTGTGAAGACCATGGTTTCAATAAGGCATACCTTAGTCTCTAGACTTATATCATAGCTCCTCAGTACTTTGAAGAGGTCAGTCACAGCAGATTTTCCCAATGCCATTCATCTTCTGATTTCCTGCTTGCTGGTATCAAGAGTATTTATTGATTGTGGAGCCAAGCAAACTGATGCTATTAACAAACTTAGTCTCTTCTTCATCTATCATGATGATGCCAGTTGGTCTACTGGTGAGAATCTGTTTTCTTGATGTTGCACTTCAGTTCTTATTAAAAGCTTCAGTCCTTGACCTTCTGTAGCAAATGCCTCAGGTCCTCCTCAGTTTCAGCAAGCAAGGTTGTGCCGTCTGCATAACACAGATTGTTGATGAGTCTTCCTGTAGTCCTGATACCACAAGTACAGCCTCCTGAATGATCTGTTCTGCATATATTTTGAAAAGGTATGGACATAAGATGCATCCTGGATGTATATCTTTTCTGATTTTGAATCAATGTTTCCTTGCTCTTTTCTGATGACTGTTTCCTGGTCCAAGTATAAATTTCACTTGAGCACAAGTGTTCTAGGATTCCCATAGCGACAATTTGTTGTAATCCACACAGTTAAATGTCTTGCATAGTCAATGAAACACAGATAGACATTCCTCTGGTACTCTCTGCTTTCAGCTAAGATCCATCTAACATTGGCTGTAATGTCCCTGGTGCCACAGCCTCTTCTAAACCCTCCTTATACATCTGGCAATTCTCTATTGATGTACTGTTCCAATAGTTTTTTTTATATCTTCAGTAGGATCTTGCTTGTGTGTGTTATTAGTTACTAGCGATATTGCTCGATAATTTCTCATCTCTGATGGGTCACCTTTTTTTGGAATGGGAATAAATATGGATCTCTTCTGATCAGTTGGCTAGGTATTTGTCCTCCAGATTTTTTACCATAACCTACTGAGTGCTTCCAGGGATGCATCAGTTTTGTTGAAATACGTTAATCGGTATTCCATCAATTCCTGGGGCCTTGATTTTTGCACATTGCCACAGAATAGCTTGAACTTTCTCCTTCATCACCATTACTTCTTGATCATAAGCTGTTTCATGAAATTCTTCTTTATCAGCCAATTCTTTTTGTACAGTAGCTCTGTGTACTTCTTCTACCTTCTTTTGATGCTTCCTTGATCATTCAACATTCTGCCCATAGCATTCTTAAGTACTGCAACTTGACGCTTGAATTTGTTCTTCAATTCCTGCAGCTTACGAAATCCTGAGCGAGTTCATCCTTTTTGATTTTCTAACTCCAGGTCTTTGCACATTTCATTATAATACTTTGCTTTGTCTTCCCAAGCTTTCCTTTGAAATCTTCTGTTCGGCTCCTTAACTTTTTGATTTCTTCCTTTTGTTTTGGCTTCTCATTGCTTCAGTGCAATATTCAGGGTCTCTTCTGACATCCTTCTTGGTCTTGTCTTCTTCCTCTCTCTTTGTAATGACTTTTTTCATTGTTGATATTCTCCCACAGCTCACCTGGTCTTCACTCCTTAGTGTTCAAGGCCTCAAACCTGTTTCTGAGATGGTTTTTAAATTCAGGTGGTACCTTATATACTGAGTAGCTGGGTCTCTTGGTGTCTGAAGAGCTCACTGCCTCTGTCCTTGCTCTCTTTTAACTCCTGCTCTGATTCCTGTGGCAACTCCAAGGACTGGAATCAATGAGAGTTTTCCCAGATATGATGAGATGGGAGGGAGAGAAACAGGTGCTGAATGGGCCTCCCTGAAGTTCCGCATAGACGGCTTCAGTAAAGTGTAAATGGGGTAGTCAGGCTGGCTCTGATAATCTATGGCAAGTTTTGCCTTTGTACTATTCTGTATGCCTCCCTTACTGGCCATGGTGGCCAAGTCCAAGAGATCTTCTCCAAAGTGGTTGGAGAGTATCAATTGTGGTCTGAAGGAGTCCTGTGAAAAAGGTCTAGTTGAAAAGAAAAGAAAGATGCCTGCCCATCCAGACCTTGTGTTTTGAGACTTTCATAAGTCCCACCCACCAGTTCCAGAAGCTATCTGCCCCATGAAGGTAAACAATCATTGTCTCCTGCCACTGGCCACCAGACCTCTGCACCAACATAGGGGTCAAAATGCCATGTCCTGCTCTACTCTGAGGTCCATGGCGCTTTCTGCTGGGTGGTAGGTAAAAGGTGTCATTCACCTGGCATGCCACTCAGCTAAGGGAAGTGGGGCTTCCCATTGTTTACAGTGGGACACTGGCCAGAGTTGCCTACTGAGGTTGTGGGGAGTTGCATGAGACCTGTAGTTACAGGAAGCCTGTTCTGAGCCTGATGGGCAGTGACTGCCATGTGAAGATGAACTGAATCCTGCTTCCTGATGGAAGGTTGGTCTTTCCATTTTGGGTCTACACAGAAGCCTATGGTAAGGTTTTGCCCTGATGAACATTTGAGGGACAATGCCGCTGCTTAGGCTATGCCCTGTCTTTTTCAGGTGGCCAAAGTTGCAGGCAGGATGTCGGGTCTGGACATAAGGAACTTCCCCTGCCAGCATTCATTAAGAGAATGTACCTAAAAGTTGCATTGATGTCAAACATCATGGCCTTTCATGGAAGTGAAACATCCTGAAACTGACACTATGTAGTTTATCATGGAAATTGGTAGACGGGTAAGGAGGTGGAAGGGGCTTGATAGGAGTATATGGCTGGCCGAATGAGAAAAGAACAGGTCTGTGGTATGTGTGGGCCACTCTTCTTAACCCAGAGGACAACAAGGAGACTTCTAAGTCAAATGCCTGATGCTCAGTGTGGGGAATTGCTCAGGATTTGTCTGGGACTAATCTGTCCTTTAAGCGGTATGGGAATCCAGTCGATCTACCTCAGCCTCGACACCATCTAAGACCTCGTTCCGGGCCCTGCTGCTATGAGTTAGTCCTCGGGGACCATTCAATTCCTGCCTTGTTCCTCACTGTCTGAATGGCTGCCATCCTTGTGCACCTTGTATCCACTGAGCAGCTGGGTCTGTTGGCATCTCTAGACCCGACTGCTTCTGTCCTCACTCTCTCTTTCAGCTCCTGCTCTGCTTGCTGTGGTGATTCCAAGGACTAGAATCAATGAGAGGCTTCCCAGATATGATGAAATGGGAGGGAGAGGAATAGGGACTGGACGGTCCTCCCTGAAATTCCGTAAAGACAGCATCAGTAAAGTGTAAAATATTCAGGATGGCTATGATGGTCTGTGACAGGAGTTTCTCTTCCTATTAGAATCCTCTGTGTTCCTCCCTGGCTGGCCCAGCTAGCCAAGGCTAAGAGATTTCTGGCAGACTGGCTGACTAAGCATCAGTTGTCTGTCCAAGGGGTCCTGTAGAAAAGGCCCAGCTGTCCAGAAAGATGCCTGGCCCATTGGATGCTGTGTTCTGAGGGTTTCCCAATCCCCGCCCCATCAGTTCTGGAGGTAGTCTCCATGGTGAAGGTAAATAATCCTTGTCCCCACCTACTGGCCATTTTAGCAAGCAGAGCCTGTGGAATCTGTAGACCATGCTGCACCCACTGTCTCCTTTGACCAGTGGGCATCTGACCAGAGGTTTTTGCCTGCCTCTCTGGATTCCTGTACTCTTGGTGTTTGTTGATGCGCAGACACCCCTCCTGTAAGTGGAAGTAGTCTGACTCAAACCCCAACTCCTGTGACTAGAAGGATATCCATTCCTGCACTCCACACTTTGCTCTGGCCTTGACAGGTCCAACTCAGGGGAGAAGACTCAGAATAAAAGCCATTGTTGATTGATTCCTCTATTTCCAGGTTATGACTTGGTGTGGCCAATAATGCTGAGGGGAGGTGTGCAGTTCTGTTATCCCAGCCACAAATGAGTTATAGGAAAAGAATGAAATGGCTTTTCCTTTTGTGCTGGGTCTAACCCTTCCACCACACGGTGCAGATATGAAGTAGCAACTGTCATCCACATCCTCTCAGGATAATCACAGCTTCACTCCTGGGCTCTGCTCAGCTTCAGCTTTGGGTCCCCACCCCTTTCCTCTTCCTCTTGCTCTGCCTCTCTGTAAACTCCTGGTTCTAGATGAGGGGAGGCAGTGTCTATGGCACCTTTGCTCTGCTCTTCCCTGCTCATTATCTATGGAAGACTGGAATCTGACCAACACTTCGTGCATAATGTGTGAATCTGTCTCACAAACACATTGAAGGTGACAGATTTTCCGACTTTGCACTAACAGTTATTGCTGTCACTGTGTCAGCCTCCACCACTAAACCCAGTCTTTCCAATCTTAGCAGTGTAAGTACCCAGGCCCTGTGACTGACGTTCACAGGGGCCTTTAATTTTAGCGGGCAGGGCAGGGGGCCTAGGGGCTTGGGGCTCTTCTCATGGACCCTGGCAGGTTACTAACTTACATGTACAGTGAGATGGCTGCTGGGTCTCTTGCTTTCACATTAGAGCACACTGGATCACTAACAGGAAGAAAAGCACTTTATTGTAAGTTACATGTAAAGTAAATGTCACTTATGGTGCCCTCTAAGGGGAACCAGAAGTAGGCCTTGTCTCACCCTGCCAGTCATGTAGCTCTTTCCTCTGTCAGGCCTGGGAAGCTTTCTGGCCAGGCTCTTTTTTGGCCCAGAGGAAGCTCGTTTTCACTCACTGAGCTGGCAGAGCAAGGCTGATCCCTTGGCAATCCAGTAGTCTTTGGGCCTCTTGGAGGGCAAGAGGACAGTCACCACAAAGTTGGTAGAGTGACCTAATTAGGAATACAGAGAAAAGTGTCATTATTAAAAGAACACCCCTCCTGGAAAGAACACCATCCTGAAATCAAGACACTTGGGTCCCAGAGTATTCCCCATGGGCTTAAGTTTTATGCTTTGAAGACAGAACAAAGGTCCCTTTAGAGACGATTGTCTTTAGACCTAACTTATGGGTTTTTGTCTCAGGTTCTCTGCAGGTTGATTTAGGGCTTGTATGATCAGCAACTGGTGGGTGCATAGTGGCTGCAAAATCTGACCCTGGGAGCAAAAATGGACTCAGAACTCAGGCCCAAGTTTGCAGTGGGAGCTAGGCTCATGCCCTGGGTAGGCTAAGTGTCCATTCAGCCACACATCTGTTTGTCCACATTTCCATCTGTCCATCCACCCACCCATCCAGTGCTCTCCCTTAGTGCTAGGCAATGAGGGATCAGGGTTGAACAAGTGCAGGCCTCCTATTCTCAGCTCTGAGACAGCTGGCAGAAGGAGCTGCTTCTGCAGTTTGCATGTGGGCCTGTGTGAGGGGCCAGGACCGAAGTGAGAAGGAGGCCCTGACCCTAAAAAGATGGGTGTTATCATTTCTGGTCTTATTACAGTCACCACAGCTTCAATCAGTGGAATAAGAGGAAGGGGTGACATGCGTGGCAGAGAATGCCTCTGTCCCCTCTCCCTCTACTTATCATGTGCCATTTTCACCATTGTAACATGCCAGGTGCCCTGAGTATAGCCAGTACTCGAGTGACAGGCATCCTAATGTCAGCAGTTGAAATATGAGGGAACAACATAGGCCTGGATAATATTAATATAGAATGAATGATTTTCTGGGATCCTGAAACTTAGACCAAGGTCCTAAGTACCCCCTTTTTAACTCCCTCTGCCCCTGTTTGAGCTTCCCTGGGGGATGTTCAAATCTCTCCCCCATCCTAGGGACCAGTGACTGCCCAAGGAGTTGGTAAGATTTCTGTCCTTGGAACTCCCAGGTCTGGAGAATAGGCAGAGACATAACCAGAACTTGGGACCCGTTGTCTGTAAATCAAACAGAATTAACTCACCTCTGGTCAGAAAAGAGGTGCCCTGGGGGTGAAGTGGCTAAAGCATTCAGCTAGTGCAGCTAGCTAAAAGTTCAGCAGTTCCAACCCATCATCCACTTCTCAGGAGGAAGCTACAGCAGGCTGCTTCCAGGAAGGCGTCATAGCCTTGGGAATACTCCAGCTACAAGGCTATGTGTGTGTGACCACTATGAGCTATAAGCAATTTAAAGCAGCGATATTGCCCAGAAACCAATTCATCTGCCTTCCTGAATATTCAGTCTCCATATCATGCCCTTCTTTCTAACAAGTTCACTTTTAAGGACTTTTAGCAATGAGTGACTCTTGAGGTGGGGGACATGTGGGGTTACTGCAGTTGGACATATATCACATGTGCAGTCCACTTTAGACAAATGCTCTGAAAGCCCAAGGTGGGCTGGAATATCTGCCTGGGGTGGCTGGAAGTCCTGTGGTTAGGTTAGGAGTATAGGTCTGCTCCAGCCAGTTGCTTGGCTACAAGGAGCTTAAGACGGGCTGCATATTGGGAGAGAAATAGGATGATGGGAGGGAGGCTACATGTAGCTGGGTATGTGGGAAACAGTGCAGCAGCAAAGACTACTCCTGATCTCAGAGGGTGGGCGGTGCTCCTCATATAGTATGTAAGAACTGACTGTAAAGAGCAGGCAGGGTGATGGGGCTTGGGACCGTCATGCCTGTGTCCAGCCTGTCTTTAGGTTTCAGTGCTGGCACTGTGGGGATGGGAGCTGCAGCGCAGTTGAAGGAACACTCTCTGTACTTGAGAATATTGTAGGTCTCACTACCTTGTAATAATGTGAGAGTTGAGTGTGCCATCATCTTTTACAATGACACAGCAAAAGGTGACTTAAACATTTTTACTCAATTAATTTTTAAAATGCTATCTTTCCAGAACTTCTAGGATAAAAATTAATAAAAGAATTTTAAGAATGCTCTGATTCCTGATCAGACTTTATGTTTTGTCATTCTTGTAGTGGGAATACCAAAACTTGTTCACCACATCCACTCCAACCATCTCCCTGATGGTTTTGAAGCACAGTTTAAACAGTATGCCATTTTATCAAGAAATAGTTTAGTAGTTGTTAAGTGTGTTGAGTTGAGTATGACTCATAGTGACCCTTTGAACAACAGATATGAACCTTATCCTATCCTGTGTCATCCTAACCATCTCAAACGCATTGCTGCAGTCACTGTGTCAATCCACCTGGTTGAGGGTCTTTCTCTCTGTCACCATTCCTCCACTTTTTCCAAGCATGATCTGTTTCTCCAAGAAATAACCTCTCCTCGCAATATGCCCCGAGTATGTGAGATGAAACTTTATCACCTTTGCCTCCAGAAGCACTCTGGCTGCACCTTCTCTAAAACCTGTTTGTTCTATAGGAAGTCCCTGGGATATCCAGCCCTCTTCTCCAACACCACAGTTCAAAGACACAAATTCTTTATCATCCTTATTCATTGTCCAGCTCTCAGATGAATAGCAAGTGATCAAAAAGATCATGGTCTGAATTAGACGCACCTTAGTGACATCATTGTTACTCATAATTTGGAGAGGTTTCTAACTACAGACTTTCCCAGTTGTGGTGTCAGTAAATTACTTTAAAACATTGGTTTTTCTATCCAATGTGCTAGCCCCCTGGGGGTCATGTCTCCAGTTACGTTAACTGCAAACATATGGTCTTGAAAATCAACAACAGTTGTGGAATCATTATAAGAGAGCACTTTCCACACTGTGAAAGAAAGTGGTGGAGAGTGAAAAGACTATGGCACTGCTGTATAGAGACTGTGAAGAGACTATGGCAAGAGGTGGTTGTATTCACACAGGCTGCACTTCTGAGGTTTCTGAACAGTTATGTGGGTAGTTGCCAGAAATGCCATCAGAATGGCTTAACAACATGGGTAAATACAAGAAACCTTGCTATGTGGTAATTGCTCTTGGAAACTTGCATTTTTGATTAATAAAATCAAGCCAAATCAGGGTTTGAGCTGAGGTGTATACCCTTTCTCCCTCCTTTGAGCTGTGGTTTCATTGTAAAATATCAGGCTTTCTGAGATCTTGTCCCCATCCATGTGGCCCAGAGAGGCCTGGGAGCCCTGAGACCATAGCTCCATCTTTTAGGGGTCCCCAATAATGAGGCTCAGACTTAGGGTGAATTACCATCTTTGGGGTCATCTGTGCTTAGGTGGTTCGGGAAGTCACATGTGGGTATGGGGTCATGAGGACAGTTAGGAAACATTGAACCAGATACCATGGGGCACCCAAATGCCATCATCTCTCCGGCACCCAAAAACATGCATACCACCACTGGAGAAATAAGAGGTTGGATATAGACCCCCTGAATTTCCAGGAAGCACAGCCCAGAGCCCTGCCTCCCTCCTATTCCAGTACTCCTTCTCACCCCTCATCCCCCTCCCCACTTCCACCCCCCCAATCACCCTCCCACCCTAAAAAAAAAGAAGTGAGATACTATGGGAGGGTGTAACCAGAGGAATCCTGGAGATGAGCTACAGTTAAAGATTTTGTTTTCTGGATGATTGAAGGAAAAGTTGATTTGTAACTGCTCTGAGAAAACTTTGTTGGATGATTGAGGAAACCAGAGATGCATCTGTGCTGCTGAACTGAACTTGACTTTCACTAGTTGAGGAATTGTACCTTGTTACTTTGGCCTGGAACTTCTGGATTAAAGCTGGACTTGTGTGATATTATTTGCCTTTCCCATTCCTCAACTTACATCCCTAATAAACCCCACAACTGTGAGTAAAGTCTTTGAGTCAAGTTGCAACAAACATTGGATCCAATGATTGGTAGAATTAGGTGCAGGAGCTGTGAGGTGACATGTCTGATCATGTAGCTATTTGTTTAGTACTATGTATATTACTGATGGGGACAGTTCCTCTATATAAAGTGGATAGAAGTCAGACTCTGTCTTTTCCATGTTATCACTGTTCCCTTAAACACCAGTGCAATACATCTCCTGGTATGTATTTATAAACCATGACTGTTAAAAAAAGTAACCACATGCCACATAATAAAAATAAAAATTCATTAATGTCAACAAATGCCTGAATCATTGTTCAGATTTCCACAGGGTGTATGCATGTGCAGGCATATGGGTGCACATGTGTTTGTGCATACGTGTGTGTGCATGCACGTATGCATCTCTCCTGCGATGTGGTTACTGGATTCCCTCTACTGACCTCTCAGCAGCACATGTAGTGCATGTTTTTGTCAGGACTGCTTCATAGGTGCTGTGTACTGTTAGGAAGCACTTCACATCTGATAGCTTTTCTCTTTGGTGTGTTAGCAGCCAGTGGTGATTTAGAACCATTATCTTATTAAAACAGCCAAACAAATAAAAGTCAACTCATTGAGTTGGTCCTGACTCACTCGGTCACCCAGTGACCCTATAGGACAGAGCAGAACTGTCCTGCCAGTTTCCAAAGCTGTAGTCTGTAAATTCAATTGCCACATCTCTGTCCCATGAAACAGTGGTTGTTGTTAGGTGCTGTCCAGTCAACTAAGACTCCTAGCAACCCAATAAACAATAGATCAAACCTTGTCCTGTCCTGTACCATCCTGGTGAGCTTGAACTGCTAAACTTTTGGTAAGCAGGCAAGTTAGCAGGCAGCACTTAAGCACTGTGCCATCTCAGCTTCTCCATAGGAAAAAACCCGACAGCCTTGGAATCCATTTGGAGCATCGTTCCTCTAGGGATTGTCCTTTAGGGTTGCTATGAGTTGGAATCAGCTCAAAGGTGAAGGGTTCATTTTTAGAGAAGCAGGCCACCACACCTTTCCCCCCTAGAGGTGTTCGTGAGTTTGAACCAATGGCCTTTTGTTTAGAAGCCAAGTGCTTAAGTTCTGCACCACCAGGCTTCACAAAGGTACTTGAACTAATAACTGACTTGTTGCATACTGTTGAGCTGGAATCAACCTATAATTGACCCCAGTATGTTTTCAGAGGCATTAAATAACATGGGTGGAGACTGCCTATTTTTTTTAAAATAGTTTTTAAATTTTAAGTGAAAGTTCACAGAGGGATTGGTTTTCATTCATCCATCCATACCCCAATTCTTTTTGTAATGCTTGTTCTCCTTCAGGTTGTTAATTGTCATACATACAATTTCCAATAGTCAATTCCATTCAGCTTGTCCTTCTTCTCTCCCATTTCAGAGCAGTGTCATTTATTTATCTATTCTTTTCCAGCTCTACCCTTACCCTCATATCGATCCTATTATTATAGCATAGTCTTTTTTTTTTTTTTTTTTCTCCAGGCTCTTTATTCATCTCTGGGGAATTGCTGCTCGAGCATAGTCTTATATAGCATGTACCCTTTTGTGACTGAGAGATTTCACTCAGCATAATGTCTTCAAGACTCATTCATGCTGGGTAGTAGTGGTTTACAAGTTCACTGTTTTTTATTGCTGTCTGATATTCCATTGTGTGATGGCACCATAGTTTTTTTAATCTTTTACTTTGTTGATGGACACTTGAACTGCTTCCATCTCTTTGCTATTGTGAATAATGCTGTTATAAACATTGATGTGTAAGATGGCCTATCTTGGCCCCACGGAGCAGCTGGTGGATTTGTGGCTTTGGGTTAAGTGCTTTTGGGCTGACAGTGCAACTCCTTACCACAAGGTCATCAGAGTTTAGGAAGGTCTAATAATTCCTTACTAAGAAAGATGGACAATCTCCTCCTGTGCCATTTACTGCCTCTGAAAACTTCTAGAGAATCTGTGATGGGTCAGTTCTGACTCAATGGTACATAGCAACAACAACAACAATTCCAAGAAATATTAAAAATATGGCCTAGTGGCAAGAAGCTGTACTGCAATCCTGAAGGTATGTGATTTGAGGCCACTAGCTGCTCCATAGGAGAAGGATGAGCAATCTTCTCCTGTGTGAGTAACTGCTTCTGAAACTTGCTGGAGGGCCAGCTGTGGGTTGGTTCTGACACAACAACAACAACAACAAAATTATCAAAATGGTGTTAGAATGACACAAGGCTCAGAGAAATCCAATGCACTATGTATTCACTGTACTGATGTGGGAATAGAATGTATCATAGCAGTATCTTTTAAAACTGGTACGGAATAGAGAAATTATATCATCAAGGGTGTTGAGTCAATTGGTAATACTATATTGAGACACGCCTCTCATATCACTTACAAAAATTAAGTCTGATAGATTCTAAAGGCTTATTCACCCAACACTAAACTTCAAAAACTATTCCTCTAATGAACTGTAGAGGGAGCTCTGGTGGCACAGTCTGTAGGGAGTTGTGTTATTAACCCATCTTTTGGTGACCTGAGTCCACCAGTGGCTCTGAGGGAGAAAGATAGGTAATCTCCTGTGCAATTTACAGCTTCCAAAAATCTGATGGTCAGCTGTGAGTCAGCAATGAGAAACAGAGTGAAAGAAAACATTTCCACAAAGTTTACAGCAAGATAACCCTGTGAGATAGCTCTACTCAGCCACATAGGGATGTTGTGAATTAAAAAAAAAAAGTTGGTTCAGGTTCAATGGCACATGACAATATTCTATCACCTAGTTCAATGCATAGTGCCTGGGGTCTTAAAAGCTTACAAGCAGTCATCAACAATTGGTCTCTATTTACCAGGAGCAATAGAAGAAAAAGGAGCATGAAGATATAGGATGTGTAGCTAATTGCTTCCAGGAACAGCTTCCACTTTTGTCATAGAACCAGAAGAACTAGATGATGTTTAACCATAATTACAAAACATTTTAATAAAATATTTCATAAAAGAAAAATCAATCAATCAATCTCTGGGGCACCAAACAATAAGAGACTAATACCAACACACATTACTTACAGTATGTCAATCCAATTTCAATATTATGACAAATAGAATTTAGAACATCACTGTATTTATATCTAAGAGATTCATTTTAAACCTGGTTAATTGGCCTAAGAGATTTCTTATCTTTGTACATTACAGCACGATATTTGGACTTTGTGGGTTGTACTCGGTCAGACCTTACCTGTGGTAGACAGCGTGCCTGCTCGGGCTCCTGTCTTATACAGTGGGGAGTGGTACAGTGTTGGGCTTGGCTCGTAGTTCTGCTGAGGTTCAAAGTGCACCACAGGCAACATCGGGTTCATCTCTCCAGGCAGAGCATCTTCTATCACCATCTCCTGGTCATTCCAGCGAGAAGCATCCATGAACATCCCGTGAACAAGAACCCCATCTTCAGGAGAGGGCAACTGAAAGAAGACCAGAAGTTTAAAGGTGAGAGGAAGAGAAGGGGTTAGTGGTAGGTAGCCATGTCTGCACCCTCATCAGTAAACTCCACTCTGTAGTCTGCTGATGGGACTTACATTCCACAGTGGGCTGAGGAGAATCCTAAAGGTTAAATAATCTGCTTCTTAGTTTGACACCATCCCTCATATTTTGAACACTCTTTCAGGATGTTTGTCAGGGGATTCTTACTTCCGGGCTTCAAACAGTCTGTTGCCATCAAGTTCTTTTCATGACAATGCTTGTCCTTTTCATGAGAAGCAGATGGGCTAAGAGGGCTGTGATTATCACTGGCTATGAGAGGTTGTGAGAAAGAAGTCCCTCAATTAGATGGATTCACGTGGAGACTGCAAAAATGGGCTCAAACATGGCAGTGATTGTGAGGATGGCACAGGACTGGGAAGGGTCTCATTCTGTTGTACAGAGGGCCACTGTGCAACATCTGACAGCAATAACAGCGATGCATGTCAGTAAAGCCTTCAACAATCTGCAGGCCCTTCCAGGCCACCAAGGATGACTTTAAGTTGGCCACAATACTAGCAGAGTGCCTGTGAGAAATTCCTCTCTTAGTGGATATTAGTCTTGCTTTGTAATGTTTTCATTGAAGGAGAGAGAAGATGGACAGGCAGACAGACCTTACTCCTTAACTGTCCTTTGAATGCCACGTGTTGGGCCTTCAGAGGTTCAGGTGCAGATTATAGGCCCCTGTGCCATTCTTCTTTAAAGATGAATCCATTTTGGGGCCCTAGACCTTTGGCTAAATCAGAGCCTCACACCTGTGGGCAGATGACCAAGAAGTGTAGGCCATGGCCAGTGCATTTTATATTAAATGAAAGGATGGCAAACTTTTCTACCTGTTTTTGCTTTTGGTGTCCTGAGCTATCTATTTCCTGGGTAGCACAAGGTAGGACTGGCGTTCTTGACGAAAGGGGGCTTAGTGGTGAGGAATTGTGCTGCCAGTGCAAAGGTATGTGTTTTGAGTACACCAGCTGCTCTATGGGAGAAAAATGGGCAATCCCCTCCGGTGTGATTTACTGCCTCTGAAAACCCACTGGAAGGTTAGCGATGGTACACAACAACAACAACATGCCCATAGCCTGAGTATGCTGGAAGCTGAGCATCACCCCAAGCTATGTGTAGTGGCATCTGTTTGTTGAGTATTATGTCTGCAGGGTGCATCTATGCTGAGGGAGTTTCTGTTTTCAAACTGTTCAAAAGCTGTAGATGGGTTAATAGCAGCAGGTCTGCCTACTTGTAACAAATGTTAATACACACGCCTTATTGTCTTGCTTTAAAAAATGTATTAGAGCTAAAACATATTTCTTTAAAAAATCTCTAAATCACAATGGACATGAAATAATGCATATTAAAAAATCAATTCCCTGGGGTCTTAAAGGCTTGCCAGTGGCCATCTGAGCTGCAACTATCTTGTTCAGAACAAAGAAGAGCTAACTCATAGACTATGCAAATGCCAACTTCCACCACCCTGCGACCAGCAACAATGGATGGTGATTTGTCATCACTGCAGTCTTTCCTTGAAGGGAGCCCACTATAGGGGTTGGACAAAGAGCGACAGAAACAAAGCAGAACTCAAAGGCACAAAAAGACCTGGCTTGTGGGCCTACTAGAAATGGTGAAACCCTGTAGACAGTGACCCTTTTGATACTTTGAATGTGAACCTGAACTTACTTCTGTAGCTCAACTATCAGTTAAACAACAGACATGATTTCTAGGTGAACACTAGGACCAATGAGACATACATTCCTTAGGAGAGCCAACCATATAAGACCAAAGACTGGTATCTGTCCAGATAGAATGTTCTGAAAGCAGGAAGGGATATATGGATGACTAGAAACTAGAAGCACAGGGAGAAAGTGGGAAGAGTGCTGTTAGAATGTAGGATGGTAATTAATATTATAAAACAAAATCTCTGTGGCTGATTGAGTGAAAAATAAATTGCCTTGTAAACTTTTACTCAAAAATTAATAAAAAATGTTTTTTAAGAAGTGGACTTTCTCCTTCATCCCTTCTTATTACCTTAAAATACAGACAATGATATCACAAAATTACATAGATTAAGCTGTGAATATGGAGCCAATCCTTCTTTGCATGGCTGCTAATCAGGGCAAAAAGTATTGAGTATGAGTGGTGTGATACTGACATAGTTATCCAGGAGCAAGTAATACTAAACTCATGATATTTTAAGAAAAACTTAGTAAAAGTTACCCTATCTATACTGGTTAGCCAAGAGGAACCCAATAAAATATGGGATCAAAAATTATCCAGTTATTACAAGTAAAGGAGGGCTCCAGAGCAGAAGATAACAATTATGCTGATGGGGGGGGGGAAGCTATTCAGGAAGGACACAGAGAAAGTGTTTGTCCAGCCTTATTGCTATCACCTATAGACTCCTCTGGAGAAAATCCCCAAATATAGACGAGGAAGTGGACTGGTCCAAGAGAAAAGGATTCTTTCTATCTGCCTTTGGATGGTGGATAAAAAGAAGGAAATCTATTTAGCCCTCAGCAGTTAAGGTGGAAACTAGTCTTTCATTCCCACCAAACATTTCACACCGGGATATATTCTCTTAAGGCATGTCTATAAAAACCAGTGGTGATCAAACAAAAGGATAAGCTCACCAAACACATAACAAGGTAACATCTTCTGTGAATCTGAAATTACCAACAAGGGAAGCTTGTCTATAACTGTAGCTGTTCAAGCTAGTGCAGCGTTGATGTATCCAATATTGTCACAGAGATTTTGGCAAAGCTCTGGTCTCCCCTGGTCATTTTCTGGTCATGGAATCCCTATATTGACCCTCCCTCTCCTTGGGTAAGAAAACAATGGGGGTGAGGGCAGACAAGGAAGATGCTCATAAAAATAGGGTGGGAGAGAAGTGACTCTGCTGTGACATTTGTCAGGTGGACAATACCTCCACGTCCATGGGCAGTTCTTGTCCAAACTGTATTATTTTGGCAGCTTCTATCACTGCAGCTTGGTCCCGATAATTAGGAATCATGTTGTACTTAAAGCTCAGCTCATCTATAGGTAGATTGTATTTTCGGGCATGATTCTGAAGAGTTCCTATAAATATAAAAACCAGAAAGTTGAGTTATCCAAACACCTTAGCCTGAGCAAGAAGGGGGCCCTAGGGCCCAACAGGCTTTTCTAGGGCTTCCTCTCCACTCAAGATTCACTCTTTAATAATTTTTCCTGGCAGCCTGTATGTCTTGTTTGGAGAGAAGAAGGTAGGAAGCACATTCAAATTCCAGTCAGGTATATGAAAAAAGTAAGAAAGCCATGTCTGAGTATAGGGCTATGTAACTGTGGGAGGCGGATTATGAGAAATTCTAGACACTGGAGACAATAGGTATAAAAGGAGGGTTTTCAGAGTCCATTCTCCCTCTTCTGGATTCTTGTCTAGCTTGTCATGAATAAGCTGTTACAGAGATCCAGATGACATAGAAAAAAATCTGGACTGTGTGCATCCAGTCGCTCAGAGACTCTGGACTGCCTAGAGCTCCCTAGCCAAAATACCCTCAGGTTACTGGAGGGACAGCACAAACACTGTTCTGAAGGAAGGAAACTTCCTGGACCTGAAGCTGGAGCAGGTAGAGAGCATGGGGTACCCTGAGTGTGGTCACACTGGGGAACTGGAGCACCCCCAGTAAGTCTTTGTGGAGGTAGCAGTGTCTGCCTTTCATAACCTAAGAAGCACAGGGGTTAGGTTGCTGGAGAACATCTACTATTTACCCTATCCTTGTGCTCAGTGTCAAGAATGAGCAGGACCTCGCTGAACCGCTCTATAAAGAACAGCCCCACTGTCAGGCCATTAGCAGCCAAGCCATTTCCCCAGCTCTGAAAATACTTGTGTGTAACACATTACAGCCCTTCCTGTGAGGTTTTTCCAGGGAAAGCATTGGTACCTGTTAGAAAACCTTGAGGAAAGAAGAAGCCGGAGATCCAGAAGGACTTAGGTTGTCCTCTTTTGAGCCACAACTGTGGAAGAAATATTACAAGTTATTTCTGAGGTAATTTGTCATCTAAATCAAAGTTACATTCCAGAGAGATGCAAAGGAGCCAGGGTGAATTCTTATCCCCTTTCTTCACTCACTTAGCCTGACCCCAAACACAGAGCCTCGCTATTACAGGGGACACAGGAAGGAGACAATAGCAAGGAGACCTATCTTAGCTTGGTTTTATGTCCCTCAGTGCGGTTCCACAAATTAGATGTGGTACCCAATAGTGGTATGGAATGAAAAGTGGGGATCAGGGATGAAGGCCAATGACATTATAATCAATATATGATTTTCCAAATGATAATATTCTTTTAGCTCACATGATTGATTCCTAGATAGTTGTTGACATTTAGTAATTGAGAGATTCCTAAGGGCCAACTGTGCCACTGATTCATCAAACCCCAAAGAAGTGAATTTTCTTACATCCACAAATGCAGTTCTCAGAATAAGGTCTTTCACCCATGATCCAAGTGGCTTCAGGGAAGGGTAGGCTGTATTGGCCCAGAGAGAAGGGACCTGGTTATTGAGGAAACTATTATAGATCTTCTCCATTTCTTCAGACATCACCACCAATCCAGCAATGGCCTTGTTGAGTGTTGCTAGAGAAGTCTAAAGGAATAAACAAATGTTGATGTCATAGAGTTAATTTTGATGAGAATGACAAGTGCAAGAGTAGAGGCACAGCTCCTATGAGTGTTTACTGCTTCAGGTGGACTGGCCTCACTGCTGGGTTTCACCCTCTCTGCACACCAATCCCAAACCAGACCCTCCCATCTTTGCATCCACTTTTGTAGTGTGACCACAGTGGTGTAAGATCTGTGAGTCAGAGTGGTTGAGGATGTTAATGGCAGTTCCCAATGCAGTGAAAAAAAGAGTAACAGAGAGCATCCTTTGATGCTGAGAAAAAGAGCTCCCAGTCCTGCTTGCCACCACCCAGTTCTTCTCCAGGTAAAGAAAAAGCAGACCTGGTGGTTAGTGATGTAGGATTCAAACAGAAAACCTCGTCACACCACTGACCATCTCTGCTCAAAGGGTGTCCAGAGCACAGCAGCAGCATCAGAAAGAGAGTGATTCTTGGATGATTCCAACATCCTTGAGGATGAAGATCATTTTCTTCAGGCATGACTCTTATCTTGCCCTCTCTCTAACAAAAGACGGGGGTCAGGGGTGTTTAGTAGTACTGAGGAAATGTTTGGCTGGCCAGCCTTGCTGGTGGGAAGTACAATGCAATGCTTACCACCAGGCCAAGGACAAATGCAGGGCATGGAACTGACCGTAGCCCTCAAAAGTTACAACTGGTGAAAAGTACAAGGTGATGATTGCCACCTGGCTAAGGATGGAATTGGCCATGGCTCTCAAAAGTTCTGATGTAAGAAGTACTCTCATGTTTTTGGGAAGATATAACAGTATGATAGGATTGTGTCAGAGGCCAAATATATGTTGATTAAAACCAAAGTGAGGCACAGAGTCCTAGAGACAATGTGTGGATGACACTAATTGTGTCCCACTCCCTTAGTATTTCATTTCTTTATGGATTCATTCCTTGGCTCTTTCCACCTTTCCATGTATCCATAGACTAGAGGCTGTAATAAGAAAAGTCATTAAAGGACTAGTAAGGGATTGGCACAGAAGTGCAAGAAGCAAGCCCTTATCCACAGTCCACATCATTACATCTTGGGCACAAAAATGGGGAAACATAGAAGACACTGCAGGGAGAGCCCATAGATGAGAGTCACTGTGGGGACCTCAAGGTCAGCTTTGCAGTGGACTGAGGCCACACTGCAGTTGATTCTCCAGAAGGAAGGAGATAACACATGGTGTAACACACAGGCATGGCGAATACTCTCTATTGCAGGGAGCTCTGCTGGTGCAGTTCATACGGAGCTGGGCTGCTAACACAAAAGTCACGTCTCTGGCTTTTTGAATCCACCAGTGACTCTGTAGGAGAAAGACAGGAAGTCTCCTCTCATGTGATTTATAACCTCAGAAACCAAATGGGAAGGTTAACTATGAGTCTGTTTTTATTCAAAAGCCATGAGCTCATAGCAGCATTATTCATCATCACAAGAACATGGAAACAGTCCAGATATACAACTAAAATGGAATGGATTGAGAAATTACGGTACATTCACACAATGGAATACTATGCAGCACATAGGAACAATAATTTTGTAAATTACTACCTAACTTGGGAGGACTGGAGAGTATTATGCTGAGTGAACTAATTCAGTCCCATAAGGACAAATACTATATAAAACCATTATTGTGGAATGAGCATGAGGATTGGGGTGGGGGGAAGGAAGCAGAGGGGTGAGGATGGGAGGGGGTGGGGAGGGGCAGGTTAAATGAGAGAGTCGCACAATTTGATGGGTGGAGTTGAGGGAAATGGGAAAGATCCGGTGTGTAAAACAGTTCACTCAAACTTTGTAAATAAAATAGTATAAAATAAAACAGCAGCAACAACAAAAACCCCAGCAATGAGAGAGAAGGATGTCTCATAGGGTAGAAAGATTACTGGAAACAAGAAATAAAGGGAGGAAGTGGGAAGAATAGAGTTACATTGTAGGAATTGCAAATAATGTCATAAAGCAGATTGTACATGAAGTGGTTGAATGGAAATTCAATTACTTTCTAAGCATTTCCTCAAATAAAAAAAAGGGGGGGGAAATCTACACAAGTTCTCTTTCCTTAATCTTACTCTAATGCTCAAGAATAAAACTTTTCCAGTCACTGCTCTAGTATTTGATTTTTTAAAGTCTTTATCTTTCCTTATCAAGGTTACGAACAGAGAAACTAGGGAATTTTTTTTTTTTATAAATTCAAGATTTCAGAAAGAATGTGTCCCTAAAGCATAAGTCAAAAGACTAAACAGCGGTTCTCAAATTGTAGTCTCACTGAAACTAACAATTTATTCCACTCGTAATGAATGATCCTTCATTGAATTTCCAAGACTGTTGATTTAAAAATTCATATTTCTGGGCAGGATTTACCTCAAGAAATTCTTACTCAATAGGTTTAAGGTCAGGGATCTGGTGGCTTGGTCGGTAAGGAGTTGTTCTGTATCCCAAAATGAAAAAGTGTAAATATACCATCTGTTCTGCAGTAAAGTAATGAGTAATATCTTCCTTTTTTATTTACAACCTCTGAAAACCCACGTTTAGGGTCAGCTATGAATTGGTTTTGATTTGAAGCAATATGTTTTGAGTGAATAATCAACTGCTAACAGAAAGGTTTTAACCTAGCCAGCTGTTCAGAGGTGAGGACAAAGTGAGGCAGTCAGCTTTTTAAAGAGCCTTGGAAACCCAGTGGGAAGTGCTGCTTTGTTTTCTAGGGTTGCTGTGAGCCAGACTTGCCTTGGTGGGTAGAGCAAGAACAGGGAATGTACATTCTGAATCTGTACTTACGGAGATTCTAATACAGACCTTGTGTAGGCCGCATTGTGAAGAACTTTTCCCAAGAACCATGCTACTAAATGCAAACTAGGTCTCTAGAGGAAGTGCTGAACCTCTGTCAATCTCCTACTTAAATTCCTGGTCAGATTTCTAGTGACTCAATGATAATTCTCAGGTTTTATGTTCTTAGAAGAAATACAGCCAACATGCTCTTTAGAAATGAAGCTGGGTCACACTTTCTTTGGCCACATTGGTCATCAGAAGGGAAAAGGACAGCTCAGTGAAGTAGGTCAGCAAAGTGAAGAAAAGGCCTCAGCGGGATGGCCTGGCACAAGACCCAACAATGGGCTCTAATATACCGCTGATCATGGAGATGATGTTAGACCAGGAAACGTTTGCTCTGCTACATGTAAGGAAACCATGAGTCACTTGACTCAGATGGGGAGACTGAATATTTTCAATGTCACACATTTGCCCAGTCATTAGAAATAGAAGATATAGACTTGTTACCAAACCTGATCCACTCTCACGGAGATGGTTCTCACTCATACTGACTGATCCCCGCCACTGAATTTCCAAAGCTATAAATTACCCATCTTTATTCTGAGGAGTGGCTGGAAGAGCCAAACTACTCACTTTTCAGTTATCAGCCTGGTATGTTATACACTACACCACCAGGATTTTTATAGATTCATTTGAGGAGGATTAACTCAATTTTAGACAAGTTAGATTTGAAGAGAGGCTAGCATATTCAGATGGAAAGGCTGAAGTGATGGGAGTGGGAAATTCCAAGCGGACTCATATTTTTTGGTACACTATTTCTCTACAAAGCTCTGATACCTAACAGCAAATATGACATCAAGCTCTCATACGTGGATTAGCTTCAGCAAATTGTTGAACCGGTCCACTTCCTGTCCAAGGACTGTAGTCAAGGAATTAAGGCGACCCTGCACATCCTTGGCAAACAGGCTCTCTGACGCACCCTCCATTTCCAGGGTTTCTGAAACACACACAGTTGACTTCTCAGATCAGTCATCACTAATTTCTATTGACACCACTTTGTTACTGTGGGGTGCTTATCTTCCCATTTTAAAGTTCATTTCTTGTATTATTTAAGTCATATATACAAGGCTATAACCTGACAAAATGTCTATGAATTAGAGCTCTTTGGATTTTCAGCTCTGTTTATTATAGAAGCAATTGCAGGAAATGAAGCTTAAATTCAAGTTTATCAGGGATCTACCTACCTAATTCTAAAAAATTAAACTAGCTCATCCCCACCGCCCAGCTTAAAGCATGCTTTTCTTAGCTATTTTCATCTTCTCCAACAGTCTAGATATGTAGTGTATGGCCCTGGAATAAAGTCTTAGATTGTTGGTTATAGATTAAATAGAATTTCGTGCCCTCTTCCCCCACATACATGGATGAAATAACATAATGTTGAAATTACATAATAATCAGCCATCAGCTATAAAACAAATCGTTGTAAAGAGGACTAAAGGTGTAATTCAACACCCCTTCATCCCATCACCATGATGACAGAGGTAAGGGAAGTCTCCCTTGTTTGTGGCCTGAAGCATCATTTATCTCACTTTTTCTTTCTTTTATTGATTGCTCCTACCATTGGTGGGTATTGATTATGAATCTAAGTTGATTGCTGACAGTATCAATATTTTCTCCATTTATCATGATGCTGCCTATTGTCCAATGTTGTTGTTGTTGTTATGTGCCGTCGAGTCGCTTGCGACTCATAGCAACCCTATGTACAACAGCCCTAAATTCCGCCCTGTCCTGTGCCAATAGCACTGTCTCTGACACTCCCACCCCAATTATCCCAGTCACTGAATCAATCCACCTCATAGAGGGCCTTCCTCTCCTGCGCTGTCCCTCCACCCTCCCAAGCATGATGTCCTTCTCCAAGGACCGGTCTCTCTTCACGACATGTCCAAAGTATGTTAGACAGAGCCTCAGAATCCTTGCCTCCAAGGAGCCACCCGGTTTACCCTTTCCAGGACAAGTCTGTTTGTTTTCCTAGCAGTCCATGGTATTCTCAATACTCTTCTCCAGCACCACAGCTCAAAGGCATCAATTCTTCTTCTATCCTCCTTGGTCATTGCTCTGATGCATAAAAAGTGATTGCGAAGACCATGGCCTGTATCAGACGCACCTTAGTCTCCAGAGACACACCATTGCTCTTCAGTACTTTGGAGAGGTCCCTAACAGCAGACTTTCCCATGGCAATGCAGCTTTTAATTTCCTGGCTACTGGTTCCAAGACTGTTGACTATGGAGCCAAGCAAACTAAAGCTGTGAACAATCTCAATCTCTTCACTATCCATCCTGATGCTGCCAATTGGTCCAGTGGTGAGAATCTTTGTCTTCTTGACATTGAGCCTCAATCCTTGACACTCTGCAGCAGGCACTTCAGGTCCTCTTCAGTTTCAGCAAGCAGGGTTGTGTCATCTGCATAACGCATATTGTTGATAAATCATCCACCAATCTTGACCCCACATTTCTCCTCATAGAGTCCAGCCTCCCGGAGAATCTGTTCTTCATATAGGTTGAAAAGGTATGGAGATAGGATGCATCCCTGGCGTACTCCCTTCCCAATTTTGAACCATTCAGTGTTCCCTTGCTCTGTTCTGACGACTGCCTCCTCGTCCAAGTATAGGTTTCGCATTAGAACGATCAAGTGTTCTGGGATTCCCATTCTTCTAAGAGTCAGCCACAGTTTGTTATGATCTACACAGTCAAATGCCTTTGCATAGTCAATGAAACACAGATAGACATTCCTCTGGTATTCCCTGTTTTCAGCCAAGATCCATCTAACATCAGCTACAATATCCCTAGTACCACGACCCCTTCTAAACCCAGCCTGGACTTCTGGTAGTTCTCTGTTGATGTGCTGTTCCAGTCGTTTTTGGATAATCTTCAGTAAAATCTTGCTTGCATGTGAAATCTGTGAGATTGTTCTGTAGTTTCCACATTCTTTTGGGTCACCTTTCTTTGGGATAGGAACAAACATCGATCTCTTCCAGTCAGTTGGCCAAGTGGTCGTTCTCCAGATTTCTTGGCACAGCTTGGTGAGCACGGCCAGGGCAGCATCTGTTAACTGAAATATGTCAATTGGTATACCATCTATTCCTGGAGTCTTATTTTTTTGCCATTTCCTTCAAAGCAGCCTGAACTTCTTCTTTCATCACCATAGGCTCTTGCTCATATGTTGTTGAGGACTTTTGTTTTCGTTATGTTGAGAGGTAATCCATATTGAAGGCTCTAATCTTTGATCTTCTGTAGAAAGTGCTTCAAGGTTCTTCACTTTCTGCAAGGAAGATTCTATTATATGCATAACACAAGTTGTTTATGAGTGCTCCTCCAATGCCACATTCTTATTCACATAGTCCCTCTCCGTGAATGAATCATTCAGATTGGATAGGCATGGAGAAAGGATACAACTTTGATGCACACCTTTCCTGACTTTAAACCATGCAGTATTCTTTTGTTCTCTTTAGACAACTGTTTCTTGGTCTGTGTACAGGTTTGGCATGAACACAATTAAGTACTCTGTGATTCCCATTCTTCTCAATGTTATCTATAATTTATTATGAAAATATAAATATTTTCTATTTGGTGATTAAAAAATTGCTTTCTGAAATAAACTCAATTTATCTCAACATCAACAAAGTCCTCTACCAGAGTAATCATCCTTGAAATTCTACTCTGGGACAATGTAATAATAATAGACTTTGAGGCTAGGTTGTCCTGTTCTCTGGGGGTTTTAACGGTATTGGTGAAACCCAGTTATTGGGCTATTTCTGCCTAATTTCTTGATTTTCTTTTTCCTATTTAAACATCTCTTCTAACCATGAATAATACCAAACAGAAATCCTAGCCCATTGTTATAGATTTGATTCTGATTCCTGATGACCTCAGATGTTTTAGAGAAGACTGGCGCCAGAATATTTTTGGTTGTAATCTTTATGTGAAGGGATCTCTGATGGTTTATTCCATAGGGAATTGAGCTACTAATTCAAAGACAGAGCCTCTCAGAGGTTCAAATCCATCAGTGGCTCCTTCAGAGAAGAATGAACCATCTTCTCCTTTGTGATTTATTGTCTCTAAAAACCTGGTGGAGGGTCAGTACAAGTCACCTGATGACAATAAGAGAAAAAAATCTTTATGGAAGTATATCATACAACTTTTTGTTTGTGGTGCTATTGAAGGGGTTTAAACTATCAACCTCTTAATAGTCATGCAAAAATTGTTAGTACTACTTGCAAAGACTTAGTCTGGAAATAAATGGGCTACAGTATGGCCAATCAAAGAAAAATCTGAAAGTGGATCTCCTGTGTTCATCCAGACTCTTAGCTTGCTAGAGAACAAGGTGAAATTGCTTTAGCCCTTGCTCCTGAAGAGAGAGAAAAGAAAAGGAAATGGATTCTGGAGCTGAGCTTCCCTAAAGAACATTTTACAATGATGGAAATATTATATATCTGCACCGCCCCATATGGTAGCACTTGGCATATGAATACTGTGATTGAGGAACTGATTTTTGTAAAAAATTTATGTTATTTTAAAATTCATTGATTGTTACACATTTTCCTCTCTCCCTTCTCCCTGTCTCCAGTCCACTTTGCAATGCAACCTTTTGTTCCAGATTGTTGTCATACATATAATGCTGAATCATATATTCCTTTTGGACAGTTCTTCCCCTCATCTTTGAGGAACTGAGGTTTTTATTATTTCACTTATATTTGGATTTAAGTTGCAACAGATAGTGGTTTCTGTTTTGCACAGTACAAGTCTGGAGATAGTGGAATACAGAAGCCGAGAGAAGTTGGGGGAAAGATCTGGTTAAAGTTCTTCTGGGTTGGAAACCAAACTTACCCTTATACTTGTGGCAGTTGAGCTGTCAAGGTGCTGTATGCCTCTGCTCTGCAAATGGAGAGCTCCATGGCAGAACTCAATGATCAGGAAAAGTTCTCTACATAATAAGCAGGCTTGTACACTTGCTTATCTCTTAGCTTACTCTAAGTTCATACTTAAAAGTACCATTACGTACAGATGCTGTGAATTATCATTACCTGGGATTCTGGACAGGACAGAAGCAACAAGTTCTTGGACAATTTCATCATTGCTTTTTCCTTCTCCGCCTGAAAATGACCTTGGCTGAACATCAAGTATGGTGTTGATTAAAGTATTGGTCTCTTTGTACTGTAAGGTTAATATGAGACAGAAGAATAAAGCTTTAAATTCTTAAATTTAAGAAGAATTTCTTCGTAAAGAATAATTTTACACTACATATAGTTTACTTACAGAAATGATGGCAGTTCTCAAGAACAAGGCAAAAAATTAGGTTGAAGGGTTGGTACAATATGTTAATTAGAAACACAAGAGAAATAGTTGTCACTGTAATATTTTAACATCTTTAGTTAATAATTTAAAAGGCAAATATGCAAATGAGGAAGAAAATAATGAGAACATAGTTTTAGGCCATGCTGTTAGTTAAGTAACAGTTTTCTGCTATTAGAGATGAAATGTAGCTTATCATAAAAAACTTAGAAAACACTGAAAAGTGCAAAGAAAACTACTCATTATCCTATTGTCCAGTGCTAATGATAACATCTTAGTTTTTTTCCCACTTAGTAATTTTCTATAGGTATGTATATCTAGTTAATGAGGTGGTTGTTGTATACTGCCATGTCAGGACCAAACCATAGCTGACCCTCCAGAGAGTTTTCAGAGGTTAATGAGGTTAAGTCTATACAATTCATGTGCTGTTATGTTAGATGCTCTTGAGTTGAATATGACCCACAGCAACCCTCTGAGCAAGCAATGGATCTGAACCCTGGCCTATCCTCTGACATTCTCACACTTCCTGACACTAGAACTCAATGTGGCAGGTACTGTGTCAATCCATCTGGTTGAAGGTCTTTCTCTCCTTCGACGACCCTCTGCCTTTACAAGCATGATGTTTCTCTCCAAGGAATTCCCTCCCCTAGCAACAGGCCCAAAGTATGTAAGGCAAAGCTTTCTCATTTTTGCCTCAAAGAAGCACCCGGGCTGCACTTTCTCCAAGATACATTTATTTGTTCTTTTGGCAGTCCATGGAATGTTCAGTACTCTTTTCCAACACTACAGCTCAGAGGCATCAATTCTTCATCCTCATTCATTGTCCAGCTCTCAGATACATAGCCATAGCGAGTGATCAGAAAGACAATGGCCTGAATTAGACACACCTTAGTCCTCAAACTGAGATAATTACTCCTCAATAATTTGAAGAGGTCCTTGACTGCAGACTTTCCTAGTGCATTGTCTACTGATTTCTTGATTGCTAGTACCAAGGGTGTTAATCGTGGATCCAAGTTTGATGAAGTTTTTGACAGTTTCAATTTTTTTCTATCTATCATGATGTTGTCTATAGGTCCAATGATAAGAATTTTTGTTTTCTTGATGTTGAGATGTAATACATATTGAAGACTATAGTCACTGATCTTCTGCAACAATTTATATAGTGTTCCCTTCTTCCTCAGTATCATGAACATTTTCCCATCCCACTGAAGCATTATTTTTTTTTAACAAAGTTTATTTCTAGTTCGAACCTGGGCTCCTGCGTGCTGACACAGCAGCATCCAGCCGAGAGCCCCACTGAAGCATTATTTTCAATGAATGTGTGGCCTTCCATGGTATCAGTAAACCATACCTATTGTTTATCTACTTTTTTGACATTTTTAGATCCTATAGAACTTTAGGAATAGCATCTGCATATGAATTTCACCCTCTATCTTTGAAAATTTTAAAATACAGATTATTAGAAGAGATACTTTTAAAACTATTAACATATCAATCCCTAAAGACATTGTATTCATTTATGCTCCTGATAAGTGTATACAGGAGACTTTCCATTTCTATGTCTTTGTAAATCTTAGTTTTATGGCAACAATTTTTTTCTCATTTAATAAGTAAAAAAAAGTAGATTTCTCGTTTTTTGCAACTCTGAGTATTTTGTTGTTGTTAGGTGCCATCAACTTGAGTATGACTCACAGTGACTGTATGAATAACAGATCTGAATCTTGCCCTATTCTGTGCAGTCCTCATCATCCTTATACACTTGAGCCTATTGCTGAAGACACTATGTCAAATATCTTGATGGTGGTCATCCTCTCTTTCACTGACCTTTGACACTTTCAAGGATGATATCCTTTCCCAAGGGATAGACTCTCTTGGTAACATGACCAAAGTATGAGAGACAAAGCTTTGCAATTTTTGCCTCCAAGGAGCACTCTGGCTTCACCTTGCCCAAGACATTTCTATTTGTTCTTTTGGCTGTCCATGGGATATTAAGAACTCCAATGCTACAACTCAAAGGTATCAATACTTCTATCATCCTTATTCATGGTCCAGCTCTCAGAAAATAGCAAGTAATTAAAAAGGCCATGACCTGTATCAGGTCATAAAATTGACATCATTGCTCTTCAGTATTTTGGAAAGTCTCTGACAGCAGACTTGACAAAAGCAATACATCTCATTCTCTTCTTTTGCTGGTACCAAATGTGTTAATAGTGAATTCAAGCAAGATGAAATCATTGATAGTTTCAATCCTTTTTCCACCTATCATGATTCTGTTCTCTGATCTAGTGGTAAGGATCTTTGTCTTCTTGATGTTAAGATGTAATTCATATTGAAGGCTGTAGTCTTTGATCTTCTGCAGTAGGTGTTTCAGGGCCCTTTGCTTGCAGCAAATAAGGATATTCTTTGAGGATTAGGAGAGTTAAACTTTTGAAATATATTCATTGGATGATTATTATTTCTTTAAAAATTATTAATATATTTTGCATATTTAAATTTTCAGTGTTTTTATTATTGATTTATAAGAGATATACATAAATAGGTAACTGTCTTTTGTTTTAAAAAGTGCTTTTATTTGTCATTTATCTGTTCATTTTCTTGTGAACTTTTTGATACAGTAAAATCTACTGAATCTTTCAAATATAATTTTTTTTAATTGTTTTTTATGTTTAGAAATTCCTTCCTATTCCAAAGTCAATAAACTGTTTTTTATTTTTCTGGATTTTTCTTCTGCCCAGGAGCAAAGTATCATTCTCATATCTATTTATTTGAATTTCTTAGTGGCTTATATTATGTAGATCTCACATTTCTTATAAGGGTGAATCTCTGAATCTCTTATTGTTTCATGTTTATATTTCTAACTCAATTACTGTTGGTAAATCTATCCACCATTGGATTGTGAATCTGTAATCCTAATGGGAAGAGACTGCACATCTTTCTCCTGGGGGTGCTGGTGGATTAAAGCCTCCAGAGAGGTTCAATTGGCTATTGGCCCAATTGTTAAGGATTAAGCTACCAGACCACCAGTATTATCTTTGTCCTAGAAATGCTAGAGCCATCACTTGTCAGTCATTAACCAGAGAGAGAAGCTGAAAAAAAAAGTACTGCTTGGGGTTCCAGATCTTGATTGTTAAAATTATAATTTATATAACAGATACTCTTTTACATATATTATTTCTACAGTATTCATGGAGTTTTTGAAAACATATATGCATGTCCTAGTGGTTGAGAATTGTGCTGCCAATCCAAAGGTAAGCAGTTAGAGTCCACCAGCTGCTCTGCCAGACAACAGTGGGTAATCTACTTCTGTGTATTTACTGACTTCGAAAACCCCCTGGAGGGCCAGCTACTGGTTGGTTCTGACTCCACAGCACACAATAAGGTGTATCAAACAATTTGATTTCCCTATTCAGTGTCATTTAAATATCCTACCTTCTTTATTTTGGTTTGGTACTCTTTGTTGAACAGTCTGAGTTTTGGAGTGTTTAGTGTGACAGGCTGATATGAGCAAAGACGTCGATTGGTCACTACACTGAATTCTCCTCTCTTTTAGGTCATTGTAAGGATTACACTCACACACAATCTTGTGTGACTATTTCTGGCCAAAGAAATGTGAACAGAGGTTACAGTGGGATTCCTAGATTGAGGTAAATACTACTCTTGAGTGTAGAGCCCTCTGCCAACCAGTCCCCACGATCCCTGTTGTACTAAATCACTGAGAATGGAATAATTTTGTTAATTGCTACATAATCTAGTTAGTTCTGACAAATATAGTTGCTTCTGCAGTCCCTGTTCTCAGAGAAGAAATAGGATTGGGCTAAATATTTACATGACTATTTTCTTTATCATCATTGTTTCAAATCTGTGCTAGGATCTCTCTAAAATAGGCTTCCCCTCGCACCACCTACCCTAAGCACGGTAAAAATTAATTTAAGTATTTTTTTTAAATACTGCTTCTGTTTCTTTGAGTTTTCCTACACTGCTCTTCATCCTCATTCTCATCTATCATAATTTTTTATCTTTTGGGGATGTTTTAATCTCCTATCTCAAAAGTTTATTAAGCCCATTTCCCTTATCACATGTATGATGATCTGTATGTTAGCTCTGGTATCCAGGCCTTCAAATGAGATTTAAATTTGCTATGATTATTTTGCCAAAAGAGTAAACAAGTCTTTCTTTTTATTTTATTTTAAATTTTTTTTGGTTAATTTTAATGAAAGTTTACAGAGACTTTGGATTTCCATTTATTCATTGTTGCACTTTTCTCCCTGCCCAACCTCCCCACCTCCCTAGTTTGCTCTTCTCTTTGAAAAGTAAAAAAAAAATCTATCATTGTTATACAATCCCTCCTATCAAGTCCACTCCACTATGCAGCGTTCATTCTGGACTTCTGTCATGACAATAATACCTAATCAAATATCCCTTTTAAACACTTCCCTCTCTTATCTGTTTCAATGCGGTATACATAATTTACCCCATCTTTCTCAGTCTCCCACCAACCCCGATGTAAGCCCTGTTTTACAACAGCAGCACTATGCAGTGTTTGTCCTTTAGTGACAAATGTCCTTGAGTTATTTCATTCAGCATAATGTCCTCCAGGGCCACCCATTTTGAATAATATTTCATGAGTTCCTTGTCTTTCAATGCAGCATAGTATTCCATTGTGTGAATATACCACAGGTTCTCTATACTTTCTTTTGTTGATGGGCCAAACAAGTATTTCTTGTTTGGGAGTGCAAACGGTGTTCCTTACAGACAAAGATGGTGAAACTTTGTCTCACATATTTTGAGCAGGTTGTCAGGAGGAACTTGTCCTTGGGAAAGCACATCATGATGGGAAAGGTGGAGGGTCAGAGAATGAGAGGATCCTCAGTGAGATGGACTGACACAGAGACTGTAACAATGTACTTGAGCATGTCAGAGATGACAAGGATGGCACAGGATAGGGCAGGGTTCAGACCTGTTGTTCACAGGGTTCCTATGAGCCATAGTCAATCTGATGACAACTAACAACAGTATAATCATTTTGAGGTTCCTTGGACTGTTTAATTCTCTCACCTCTCAGGTGCCCCTCTGTGCTCACATTTCAGCTTGTTCTCACATTGGCTTTCTCTCTTGGCCTGACTAGGTTTGCTTACATCCTTTCCCAGCTGCTTAAACCATATCCTTTTCCTGGTTTCTGTAGCAGAACATTTGCAGGGGTGTCTCTGACTCTTCCGGACAGTATTTTGTATTCAGTATGTGTATGTTTTCAGCTTACTTATCTCCTGTCAACTTTTCCTTTATAGTAACTTATTCAGCTTTTAAGGAGAAGAGAAAGAGTTCTGTTGGCATAGTCTGTAGGGAGTTGAGCTGTTAACGCAAAGGTGGTGCATCTCAGGTAGTCTGAAATGACTAGCAGCTCTGTGGGAGAACTATGGGAAATTTCTTCCCTTGTAATTTACAGGCGGTTGCTGGAAGGAGCTATTCCTTGAAGAGAAACATGATGCTGGGAAGTGGGGGAGGGTTAGTGCAAGAGAGGAAGAACCTTAATCAGGTGGATTGACATGGTAACTGCCACAATGGGCTCTCCTGTGTCAGGAAGTGTGAGGATGGTACTGGATAGAATAGGCTTCAGATATTTTGTTCATCAGATCACTATACTTCATACTTGAATTGATGGCACCTAACAACAACAACAATTTACAGGTGTGAAACCCCATTGGTGGGAACCTGACAGTATTGACAGCAAGTGAAGGGAAAGGGAAATAATTTACCTCTTTCTTTCATAGATCTTATATATAGACGGCCCTTGACTTATGGTCCTTACCCTTTTAGGAGGCAAACTTCTTTCTTGTATCTCTGGTTGATGTGTATAGGTCAAGGGTCAAATTTCTTGAGTGGTTTCTATTATGGTAAGCATATACGTAATTACAGCTTGTTACACTGAGTAAGGAATCATTTATGACTTTTCTGGTTGAAAGAGGCAGAATTATTTAAAAGATGGCTATAACTTCAGAGAATTGTTGTCGCTATGTGCCATCAAGTCAGCTCCAACTCATAGCTTACCTTCCAAGGGCTTTCAGAGACAGTAAATCACATGTGAAGAGATTGCCCATGTTTCTCTGTCAGAGCACTTGATGGATTTGAACCACTTGACTTTCAGTTGGCAGCACAACTTCTTAAAACTAGGCCACCAGAGTTCCATAACTAAGAGAACTAGTGAGGCAGTCCTTAAAGTTTTCAGTTTACATAAAAAATACAAATACATATTTTATGTTGAAAAGTCACATACCTGGAAAGCTAAGTTGGCATTTTCATGCATTCCAAAAACTTCTGGGTCATCTATTAGAGGCAGCTTTTCAATATAGTCCTTAAAATCTTGTAAGCTGTCAGCCAGGGGTGCAAAATAGATTCCTATTATTAAAAAAAAGTAAATATGTAAATAGATTGGCTTTACACAGCTGTGCTTATTCCACATTCTCCTGGTTCTTATAGTGGTTGTAACCAGCTACCTTATGTAGGAGAGGGCATTGTTTTTCCTACAAGTCTCCTTGCTTTCACTGCTTTGTCATTTTTCCTTGATGCAGTGTTCCAACTTTAAATGTTGTTCCTCTTCTTATTATTAGATAGATGCTTTTGAGTCAAGGATTACTCATAGCGACCCTGTGAAAGGCAGATCTGAACCATGTCCTGTCCTAAGCCATCCTCATCATTTCTGCTACACTTGAGCCCACTGCTGCAGTCACTGTGTCAATCCCTCTCACTGAGGGGTTTCCTGTCTTATCCGAGAGATCAGGGCTCTGCTACTGTTATAAGCAATGTCTCATTTGTTGTTGTTGCTGTGTACCACTGAGTTGGAACTGACCCATAGCTCATTCTCTAGTGAGTTTTCAGAGGCAGTTAATAGCACAGGATGAGAATGCACATCTTTCTCCTGTTGAGTAGCTGGTAATTAGAACTGTGTACCTTTGCACTGATAGCACAATTCCTTACCGCAAGCCATCACAATGTGAAACTTTTTGCTGGACCAGGAGGCAGTCATCAGAACAGAGCACAAAAACACTGCATGGTTAAAAATGAGGAAAGTCCCCAACCAAAAGCTACATTTGCAAAAATCTGAAATCCAGTCAGGGATGAATCATGTCTCCATACCCTTTCCATCTATCTGTGAAATAGATCATTCAAGAGTCTGGTCATTGTGAGAAGGAATGTGGTGTCAGAACTGGAGAAAGACTCATTAACAGCTTGCATTATGCAGATGACACACTCTTGCTTCCTGAAACTGAGACCTTGAAGCATCTACTGCAGAAAGTCAAGGACTGTAGTCTTCAATTAAGGATTGAAGCTCAACATCAAGAGAACAAAGATTCTCACCACTGGGCCAATTGGCAGCATCATGATAGATAGAGTAGAGATTGAGATTGTTTACAATTTCAGTTTGCTTGGCTTCACAATCAACACTCTAGGAACCAGAAGACAGGAAATCAAAAGACGAATTGCATTGGGAAAGTCTGCTGTCAGTGACCTCTCTAGAGTGCTGAAGTGCAAAGATGTCAGTCTAGAGACTAAGGTATGCCTGATCCAGGCCATTGTCTTTACAATTACTTGTTATGTATCAGAGAGCTGGATAATAAATAAGGATGACAGAAAAGAATAGATGCCTTTGAACTGTGGTACTGGAGAAGAGTATTAAATATATCATAGACTGCCAAGAGAACAAACAGGTCTATCCTGAAGAGGGTGAACCCAAGTTACTTTCTGGAGGTGAGGATTTTTAAGTTCAATCTCACATACTTTGGATATGTTGCCAGGAGGGACCAGCTCTTGGAGAAGGACATCATGCTTGAAAGGGTGGAGGGACCCACAGGAGAGGAAGACCCTGGATGAGATGGATTGACACAGTGACTGGGGTAGTGAGGGCTGGTGTGTTGAAGACAGTGAGATTGACTCAGGATAGAAGAGAGTTCAAGAGCTATTGTGTATTTGGTCGCTATGAGTTGCAGGTGATTTGATGACATATAACTACCACCAGAACTTCCTATGCCTCATTGTTGTTGATGTTGCTATGTGCCACTGAGTCAGGACCAACCTATAGCTGACTCTCCAGCAAGTTTTCTAAGGAAGTAAATAGCATGGGAGGAGATTGACCAATTTTCTCCCATAAAGCTGCTGGTGGATTAGAACTTTGTGCCTTTAGGATTACAGTACAGCTTCTTAGCACTCAGCTATCAGAGCTCCCTAAGGGCTCCCACTTTATGCTGTGTTAGTGACTGCTTTCATGCTTGTTTCTCTCTTCAGTCCCCAACCAAAAGCTACATTTGCAAAACATTAAATCCAGTGTTTTTAAATTTTCCAAAGAGATTACAGGAGTTGAGTCTTATTAACTCTGAACATTGTCTCTTTCAAAAGGGGAGGAGGTGTTATGTGCTCATCGTGCATAAAATAATATTGCCTCTTCAAGATGGTTAGCACTTATGCATGTTTCTTATGCAGCTTACTGTAACGAAGCTCTCTTTAATTACATTACAGAGATAATTCAATTTTGAAAACACATTTCCAAAGAAAACAATCAACTTTAAAACTAAAATTCAAAGTTGTGACTTAACAGTACATATCCTTAATCGCTGTGAAGGTGGGCACACATGACAATGGGCTCCTGCTGGGGGCTGATGGTGAAGACTGGGCATAGACTAGATGGAAAAGTAACATTTGTGTCAACAGTTTTTGGCAAATGTCTTCTAAAAAAAGTTCTGAAAAGCCATTCACCTGATTCAGAGTATTTATAGTCTTGTTCTAATGTTTCAGGAGAAAAAAATTTTTTTAAGACAGTGTGAAGGCATCTTTGGTCCCAGGTGTCTGTAACTCTCCCACCGTATGTAATTTCACCTGAAAAAGAGTTTATACTTTAAGATAGTTTATTGTATGCTTTATTGATACACATACTCAAATTGATAAAATTAACTTCCTTGATGAAAAGTTTTCCAATTCCTCAGATATTGTTAGTTGGTCCCTATAAACTTCCATACACTTCTGCTTTATTGCTTATCTTAACAAATTCACCCATTCTCTTCCACTGAGCTTTTCATGAGCACAGAATATGCCCTCTGTGCATATCCAGTATCTATCATCATCATCATCATGATAATAAATGTTTATTTAATTAATCCATAAATGATTGTCTAAAATCTCACAAGAGGCTAGAAAGCATTGTGCTGAGTGGACTAACTCAGGCTCATAAGGACAAATATTGCATTAAGTCCATTATTATAAAAATAGACAACCAGTAAGATATGGATAAATATCCAAAGAGGGAAGAGGAAGGGAGATGAGAGTGGGAGGGGGGAGGAGAGAGGGGTTGAGGATAGGAAAAGACCTGAGGGTGGGGAGGGGGAGGGAAAGAGGGTAGGGAGAGGGTGACGGATGAGCATGGGGAAGGGGAGAGGCATGAGGATGGAGAGGGGAGGGAGAGGTTGAGGATGGGAAGGGAAGAGAGGAATGAGTGGGGAGGGGGAGGAAGGGGAGAGGGATGATGAGCGTGAGGAGGCGGGGAATCATGGGGTGTGAAGTAAAAAAATGTGCATGAATAATTGGATAGATAATCAAATTGCTTTGTTAACTTTCAAGCAAATTATAGTAATAATAAAAAAAGATAATAACATACAAACCCCTCACCATTAGCAAGTATCACCTCCTGAATAAAACACTACCACTTTCTACTCATTTGAGGTATTTAGAAGTTGTAAAATGCACATATAATTTATGTGCTTAATTAAACAACTTTTAACAGATTTATAAAGTTGTGCAAACACCACCTCAATTTAATTTTAAAATTAAATTCTATCACCTTAAATAGAAATTTTGTGTCCATTGGTGGCTCTTCCCTATTTCTAGCCCCCATCCAACATCAATATTCTTGCTCTATAGGTTTGGTTTTACAACATGTAGTCTTTTGTGTTCTGACTACTGCCTCTTGGTCCAAGTATAGGTTTCACATTAGCACGATTAAATGTTCTGGGATTCCCATTCTTCTCAGAGTCAGCCACAGTTTGTTATGATCCACGCAGTCAAATGCCTTTGCATAATCAATGAAACACAGATAGACAGATAGACAAGAGGCAGTAGTCAGAACAGAGCAGGGCAACACTGCATGGTTCAAAATTGGGAAGGGTGTACGCCAGGGATGTGTCCTGTGTCCATACGTTTTCAACCTGTATGCAGAGCAGATTATCCGAGAGGCAGGGCTCTATGAGAAGAAGCGTGGCGTTAGGATTGGTGGACGATCTATCAACAATCTGCGTTATGCAGATGACACAACCCTGCTTGCTGAAACTGAGGAGGACCTCATGCACTTACTGCAGAGGGTAAAGGACTGCAGCTTTCAATACAGACTGAGGCTCAATGTCCAGAAGACAAAAATTCTCACCACTGGACCAATCGGTAGCATCAAGATGGATGGTGAAGAGATTTAGATTGTTCACAGCTTCAGTTTGCTTGGCTCCATGGTCAACACTCTTGGCACCAGTAGCCAGGAAATAAAAAAACGTATTGCGATGGGAAAGTGTGCGGTTAGGGATCTCTCTAAAGTACTCAAGAGCAACGGTGTCTCTCTGGAGACTAAGGTGCGCCTGATACAGGCCATGGTTTTTGCTATCACTTGTTATGCATCAGAGAGTTGGACAATGACTAGGGGGGATAGAAGGAGAATTGACGCCTTTGAGCTGTGGTGCTGGAGAAGAGTACTGAATGTACTATGGACTGCCAAGAAAACAAATAGATTCATCCTAGAGAGGGTTAAACCAGGCTGCTCCTTGGAGGCAAGGATTCTGGGGCTTCGCCTGACATACTTTGGACATGTTGTAAGGAGAGACAGGTCTCTGGAGAGGGACATCATGCTGGGCAGAGTGGAGGGACAGCACAGGAGGGGAAGACCCTCTATGAGGTGGATTGATTCAGTGACTGGGGTAATCGGGATGGATGTGTCAGAAGCAGTGAGATTGGCACAGGATAGAGCAGGGTTTAGGGCTGTTGTACATAGGGTCGCTATGAGTCGCAAGGGACTCGAGGGCACATAACAACAACAACAACAACAACAACAGTCTTTTGCGTATTGCTGCTTCTACTTAGTGTGATATTTTAAAAGTTCATCCATATTGCAACATATATTAGTACTTTATTCCTGCTTATGACTGAATAATCTTTTGTTCAGACATTTAACAGTTGATTGGTATGTAGGTTTCTTCTCCTTTTTTACTATTGTGAATAATCTTGTCTTATCATCACAGAAGGGATGCCATCGTGCTGCACTGTCGACTCAAAGGCAGTCAGTTTGAATCCACCAGTTGCTCCATGGGAGAAAGATGGACAATCTCTTTTTGTGTTATTTACTGCCTCTAAAAACCTGCTGGATCGTCAGCTACAAGTCAGTTCAGATTCAATGGTATATAACAGCAACAGCAGCAGCAGCAACAGCAAAAATAACAATCTTCACAAAGGAGTTACCAGAAGTTGTAAGCACTACCAGAAAAGATATCTTCCTAGGGGTCAGGTGGGCATAAACAAACAACTCTGTGGTGTCCAGATGGAGGCAGTGGCCAGGTGGGAATACTGACCAGTGATGTAGATCAGGGCATGCCATGGGATCTTCCCTTCTTGACAGTAAAGGTTGAGGTTCAGCAAAGCACACTCTCTGTCACTGTCATTAAATTCATAGCAGATATTCCAACCAAGGGGCCCAAACTTTTTCCTCTCCTGAAACAGAAAAAGAAAATGATTTTAAATAAAACTTGACAAAGTGAATTTTTTATAAAAGCCTGAAAGTGTGAGAGTTTTGAGAGTTCCTTTTTTATACTTTAAGTCTGTAAAAGTCAACATTTGTTAGGCTTTCACCAGAAAGATAGAAATATATGTTTTTCTCATATTTTCCTCTCCTCTTTATTCCCAACAGAAAATGTGTAATTACTGGAAGTTTTATAGATTTAGTGGATAAAGAGCTGCACTACCAACCCAAAGGCATAGTGTGAATCCACCAGTAGCTCCTTGGGAGTTGGATGGACAAAATTCTCCCACAGGATTTACTGCCTCTCAAAAGCCACTGGAGGGCCAGCTATGAGTTGGTTCTAACTCGACAGCAGATAACATAGAAAGATACATTCATGGTAAAATAAAACAATACATTTTCTTATAAAATTTGGAGGGGACCCCCCAATTTCCAACCTTTTGACGTAAAAATACTGACACTGTAATTGTAGGGTGAGTTCCTTTCTGCCCACTAGTAAGAATTTCTTGTCATGTGATGTTATGCTGATTACATTCTAATTTCTCCATAGTAACATTTCAAAAACGGATAGAGTGGAAATCTTTGCCTCCTAATCTCCTACAGAATTGAGTACAACAGGGTTTCCAAGGCTGTAAATTTTATAGAAATAGTCAGCTCCACTCTTCTTCTGTGGAGAAAGCCATGCTCTTTACCCTGTACCACTAGGGCTCCTGCATCAGCCCTTGATCCACTTTAACGTCTCCATTCTGAACTGATGAACATTACCAAAATTTTGGCCCTATGTTCTCCCTTGATCTCAAAATAACCTCCAACCCCAAGAGGACGCCTCATCATCTCAGCTGCTTTATTAGTGGAATAAAGACCCTCCACCCATAATCCATGATCCCATCTTCTTGGAGCTTCCCTGGGATCTTGGCATGTAATGATTTCAGATCTTGTATCCTTAATTTTCCCCCTTCCTTTTACTGTTTCTTTCCTTTGGCATGCTTCAGAAAACTAGACATCATCCAGAGGTATGTATTCAGAGTCAGAATTCAAGCACAAGGCTGCAGAATGGAAACCAGAACAGAATGGCGAGGTTTCAACAGAGGTAAGGAGAAAGTGGTGCAGAGTTGAAGCTCATCTTTCTGGAGATTTGATGCTGTGGTGGTGGGAAAGGAGAGAGCCACAAAGAGTACAGAGCCACTAAAACAGGAACAGGTTCGAGTGACATTATTGCAAGAAAAAGAAAAATAAGGATGACTTGATGAATGACAAGATAGAGAGGTGTAAAGAAGGAAGAATAAAAAGATCTCTGAAGTTTTGATTGATGGTGACTGAGAAAAATTTTCAAAAATGAGAGCTGAGGGGAAGCAGGTTCTGGAGGAAGGCTGAGCTGAAACATCAGTTTGCACTTATGTTGTCCTCCTGTGTTTATCCAGGTGATGACGCTGTATAGGCATGTTTATCCAGTTGATGACTCTGTGTAGGCAGATATGAGAACAGAGGCAGCAGTGAAAGCTGTGAGGTGGAGAGGGAAAAGGGTCCAGAGATTGGCAATGATGTTGAAATATTTTGCTTTCAGACATAGAAGAAAACCCTCAGAGTTTCCCCAACTCCACTTACAACCTTTGTTTTTCTTCTTTTTCTAACAACAAAAGAACACACTTTCTTACTGCTATGAAAGAGAAGAATTGAGTATACCTGAATAATTGCGTGAAAGAAACAGATGCCAAATACTATTTGTCTCCATTTTCTTCCAAGGATATTTTCTTCAAAAAATGAAGGTGTCATTTCAGCGAATGCGCGCCTGATATTTGCACGTAAGCCTTTTGGTGGCTCATTAGTCACCTAGATATAGACAGAAGATCCATGGCAGGGAGTTGACAGATACACATTATTTCAAAATAACGCAACAGGGCCTGAGAGCCAGCAGTCATTGCCACCTCCCCTTTCTCTCTCCCGAGTACTGAAATAGTCCCCTAACTCTGCAAGAGGCCTGAGTCTCATCACCTGACATCTTTGTAACTTCCTTACAGAGTGTGATACCTCAGGCCTGTGGCCTACAGGATGGGCATACATGCAAAGCATGGGGAATTTTCCCTTTGCTTGCTGTCAGGTCTCATCTCTTATCCTGGCTACCCAGACCGCATGGTCATGTGCTAGTCTGAACCCACTGGATCACTTGATAGGCAATTACCTGCCATTGCTCAAACCTTTCATTCATTACCTTGACAGAATTCTGAAGAACGGTAACAGGAAATGTATTACTGGGCATGGAACTTAAAAACAGTCGAAAAGTGTCTTTGATGACTACATCTGTATAAAAAAAATGAAAACAAAACAACACAATGGTAAATTGCTTAACTCTTAGTAATATTTTTCTATAAGAAATATTTGTTATTGGGCAAGAAAAAGACGCAAAACTCTGTGTAAAGATCTACAGTATAAGCATGTGGTAAAATGTCCAAAAGTGCACACAGGGAGGTCTTTCTGAAAACTTTATTCACAACATAGGGTTTGGCAATCTAGAAGCTGGCACATTTCAGTAAAGAAACTGTTGTTGTTGCTATGTGTCATCGAACAAGACTCACAGTGACCATATTAACAACAGATTTGAACTCTGTCCAATCCTGAGCCATTCTCATCATCTCTGACACACTAGAGTTCATTACCATAGTTACGGTGTCAATCCATCTTGTTTATAGTCTTCCTCTCTTTCACTGACCCTTTACCTTTCCAAGTATGATATCCTTTCCCAAGGAATAGCTCCTTCTAACAACATGCTCAAAATATGAGAGACAAAGCTTTGCAGTTGACCCAATCTTGTGAGGAGGACTTGAGACACTCACTGCAAGATCAAGGACTATAGCCTTCAATGTGAATTACATCTCAATATCAAGAAAACAAAAATCCTCACCACTGGGACAATAGGCAAAATCATAATGTATGGAGAAAAGATTGTAAGTGATTTCATCTTACTGGGATTCACAATCACAGCCCTTGTTACCAGCAGTCAGGAGATCAGCACACGTATGGAACTGGTAAAATTTGTAGGGACCGCTCTAATGTCCTGAAAAGAAATTATATCAGTTTAAAGACTTAGGTGTGCTGGATTCAAACCATAATCATTCCGATCACCTGTGATGCATCTGAGAGCTGGACAATGAATAAGGATGACAGAAGAAGATGGATGTCTTTGAGTTGCGGTGTTGGTGAAGAGTACTAAATATCCCATGTACTGCCAAAAAAATCCAATAGATGTGTATTGTAGAAGGTGCAACAACAGTGCTCACTGGAGGCAAGAATAGTGAATAACTTAGGAGAAGTTATTCTTTGAAGAGGGACATTATGCTTGGTAAGGTGGAAGGTTAGTGAAGGAGAAGAAGCCCCTCAGTGAGATGGATTGGTACAGTGACTGCAGCAATGAGCTCAAGCATGTCAGGGATGATGAGGTTGGCAGAGAATAGAACAGAGTTTAGGTCTGTTGTTCATAGAGTTGCTATAAGTCACAGGGACTTGATGGCACCTAACAATAACAACAATAATAAGGTTTTGATTATTTTTATATAAATGGATTTTAACTTACTTCTCTCCTACTAGCTGTTAACTCAGCCATTTGGACAAGGTCCTGGTCTCTTTCCTGTCTGAGAAATTGAGCCAGGAGGGGATTCAGAAAAAGAAGGAGAAGAGGAGAGGGCGAGGATATGAGTATAATGCAGAGCCAAGAAGAAAGAATGAAGACAAGTCAGGGATGTGAATGAAAAGCTAGAAAGTTTATCAAGGCACAGTACATTAGAGAAATAAATGGGTCCCCTCCACAAGTAGAAAGCACTACATAGATTCTTAGGGTCCTGGTCTTTATATGACTTAGGTAAATACGTGTAAACTAGGGGAATGATATGCTTGCATTGCAGCTGAATATTCATCTGTCCCATGAAGGAGTGTGCTGGGGAGTATGAGGTACTGGATGTTTTGACCAAATATGGTCTGTTGGGTCCCAATTGATAAACTTTGTGGTGATTGTAACTGTCATGGTGCAAGTGGGAGTAAAAGTTAGTATTATAATGAGGAAAAGATAGATAACTTTTGGGTGCTTTCCTTATTTTTCTGGGCATGCACTACTTTGAAGAAGCCCCTGGGTTATAAAACGGATTATAAATGGAATGAAAGGTACCCTTTGCCAATGATGTAATCCCATTTATGTATTATGTTCCTACCCAGCCAAATGCTCCCTTCTTGATAGCCTAACTTTAAGTACCCTGATGGTCTTTCAGCCAGTCAATTATGGATTTTACCTCCTTTCTGTTTCCACTCCAATGGTTAAAGAACATACCATTTTTAGTTACCTGGTAGAGAAACCATTTTCACAAAATGGATGTTTTCCAGTATGCACTGTCTCTATTCTTCACAATTCTCTTGTGCTTTTATTTAAAAAGACTCTTTAATGTTACTATATGATATTCTGAATTCACATGACCTCCCATAGAAGGCAACACGAAACAAATGATAACAGTGAATCATAATCTCAGCTTGGAGTCTGGTGGTGTAAATTAACTTGAACCTGGTTGTGTAACATAACTAAACCTCTCAAAGTCTTAAATTTTTCTCTTTATTATGGGAAACATGATACCTACCACAAATATTTGTAGGTAACAAGGGTTAGATGCAAGAGCAATGCTATATAATATTGTAGGATAGCTGGGTCATATGGAACTCAAGATGGTTGGATTACACCCCAAGAGAATGAGAACTGAGGCATGAACAGAGATTTGTACGCCAATGTTCATAGCATTATTCACCATCACAAGAACATGGAAACAGCCCAAATGTCCAACCCAATCGAATGGATTGAGTAATATGGTACACGAAAATATTCACATGATGGAATACTATGCAATATATAGGAGTGATGATTTTGTAAATCACTACCTAACTTGAGAGGGACTGGAGAGAATTATGCTAAGAAAACTAACTTTGTCCCATAAGGACAAATACTCTATAAGACCTTCATTGGATAAATAGATAACTACTAAAACGTGTATGAGACTCTAAGGTAGAGAGGGTGGGAGCAGAGGGGTAGGTATGGTTGGGAGGGTAATCATAGTGTTGTAAAATTTGATGGGTGGAGGGAGGGGTGGGTTAAGGAAATGGGAAATTTCTCGTGTGAAAAACAATGTATTCTAACTTTGTAAAGAAACCAGTACAAAATAAAAATTTATATTTAAAAAAAATAAAAAAATTGAGGGAGCTTGGGTAGCTGAGTAGTAAGGAATTGCACTGCCAATTCAGATGCAAACAATTCAAATCATCACCTTCTCCAAGGGAGAAAGATAAGTAACCTCCTCCTGTGTGATTTATAGCCTTGAAAACCCACTGGAGTGTCAGCTATGAGTTGGTTCAGACTCAATGGCACATTAACAACAATAACATATAAAATTGTATTATTGTGCGAACATTAAGCACTCAACATACTTGGATCTGTGAAGGTTTTAATTAGCTCTTCCATTGCCAACATCCAAGAAACAGCGAGATGGCAGTTTTGCAAAAATACCCAGTTTCCTGTTTTCATTGCATCCTTGATCATTCTCTCAGCAATAGGTCCTTGTCCTTGTCCCAGTGAAATTGATTGCACTCTGAATTAAACATCAACAGTGTAAATATTAAGAAATATAAATATTTTAATAGGCTTTTGCCTGAAATATATATACATTCCTATAGCTCACAGTCTTATGCATATAGAGAATCATGCCATTGGAATAATGCTTACATACTGATGAAAATATTTTCTCTCTTATTTATGTAAAACATTTTTATTATAATACGTATACTGGAAAGTGCAAAAATAAAATATCCAGCTACATCAATGTTCACAAATGAACATCTGTGATTGAGAAGGTTTTTAAAAATCTTGAGGCACCTTCCATACCCAATTTCCAATTATTTCCCTTTTCTCTTTCCAAAGGATAACCATTAACCTGATTTCTGACAGTATTAATTTATTTTCCTAAAAAAATTGAAGACTAATATATGCACATGAAAAGTACACCGTTAGGGCACAATGTACTATAAGCATGGTAGTCAAAACAGCCTGGTAATAGTCCAATAACTGACACATAAACCAACAGAGCAGAATTGAGGATGCAGAAGTAAATTCATCTCCATGGACAGTTGATTTTTGACAATGAAATGAACCCTAGTTAGTGAGGAAAAGACAACCTCTTCTTTACCAAACAGTGCTGCCAAAATTGGATTATCTGTTGTGGAAAATGGAAAGAAAAATCATTACTTCACACCTAACTCAAACCCAATGAAGAACTCATTTGTAAAACCTGAAGCTATTAGAATCATAAAAGGAAAATAGAAGTCAATTTAAGAACCATAATCTATGTCATTCCCTGGAAGAAAAATAGGCATTCTCCTGATGTGCCATTTATTGCCTCTAAAAATCTACTGGAGGGTCAGCTATGAGTCAATTCTGACTCAACTGTATACAACAACAATCTATGGGATAAATGAACTGTCGACCATAACTAAGAACCTACAGATTAGTAACAACATGTCCTACAAAGGTCTAATATAAAAAAATGTATATAAACACTGCATTGGAATAGGTGAAGGGAAGAACTATCTGACAGAAATGGACAATTATACAGAATATGTATTGTTGTTGTTGGTTGCCTTTGAGTGGAGCATTACTCATAGTGACCCTATGAACAAAAGGTCTGAAACCCCTCTACAATTATCGACATTTATCAAAGTTCATAGAGTTTCTGGAGGCAAGTTGTTTAGGAAGTGGATGACTAAGGATGACAGAAGAAGAATAGAGGCCTTTGAGTTGTGGTGCTGGAGAAGAGTCTTGGACATACCATGGACTGCCAAGAAAACAAATAGGAGAGGGTGAAACCAACTCTCTCCTTGGAGGCTAGGATTTTGAAGCTCCGTCTCATTTACTTTGGGCACGTGGCCAGGAGAGATCGGTCCTTGGAGAAGGACATCATGCTCAGAACGGTGGAAGGAGAGCGCAGGAGAGGGAGACCCTGGATGCGATGGATTGATACTGTATCTGGGGCAATGGGAGGTGGTGTGTCATAATCAGTGAGACTGGCTCAGGACAGGAAAGGGTTCAGAGGTGCTGTACATAGGGTCGCTATACATCAGAGACTCAAGTACATGTATTACAGTTAATAATCTAGAACAGGAAAAGCATTACAAAGCGAATTGAAAGAGTGAGTGAAAACCAATCTCCTCATAAATTTACACTAAAATCACAACCAAAAAAAATGGAAAAAAAAATGTATAGAAAACTCTTCATCAAGGAAAAGACAACTCAGCTGTCGAAGGGCATGAGAAGACATTTTACTAGAGAAGATATTCAAATGGCCAACATATATGGGAAAAAATGCTCAAGATCATTACCTACTGTTGCTGTTAGGTATCATTTAATCACCTATGACTCATAGCAACCCTATGAACAGAGATCTGAATCTTGATATCTTGTGCCATCCTCATAATCTCGGATATGCTTGAGCCCATTGTTAACAGTTATTGTATCAACTACCCATCTTGTTGATTGCCCTCTCTTTCGCTGACCCTCCATGTTTTCATGCATGATGGCCTTTTTTCCAAGGATCCAGCCCTCCTAACAACATGCCCACAAAATGTGAGATGAAACTTCACCATCTTTGACTAGAAAGAACACTCTGGCTTCACTTTCTAATAGCCACATTTGTTTTTCCTTTTGGCAGTCCATGGGATAGTCAGTATTCTTCTACAACACCACAACAAAAGGCATCAATTCTTCTATCATCCTCATTCATTGTCCAACTTTCAGATGCATAGGAAGCAAATGAAAAACACCGTGGCTTGAATCGAACCACCAGAGAAGTGCAACCTTTGAGTTAATAGTAAAATTCTCTACCAACTATGCCAGAGAGCTCCCTAGTGAAGTATTGCTAGAACTCTCCTAATCACTATTCTTCCTCATTATGTAATGTAAAACTTTTAAATTATAACATCATCAATTTTATAACATCATTAATTTTACTGGGTTTTGTGATTCACAGAAATGGAATTGTACTGTGTATTTGGTCTATTTTAATCAATATGTTTTTGAGGTTTATTCATGCTATTTTTAATAATATTTAGTCATTTTTTTATTGCAGGAGAAAGATGGACAATTTCTTCTCATGTGGTTTATAACCTCTGAAAACCCTCTGGAGCATCAGCTATGAGTTGGTTTTGACTTGATGGTAATGAATTGAGTTGAGTTAATAATAATATTACATTATGAATATGTCACAATTTATTCAGTCATTTGGTTTTGAAGGAGCTATTGCTTTGATTTTAAAGTTTTTTATAGTTATTGTTGTTATTTGCCATTGAGTTGGAACCAACCCATAGCTGACCCTCCAGAGAGGGCTTTCAGAAGCAGTAAATCACATGGGAGGAGATTAACCATCTTTCTCTCTCAGAAAGCAGCTGGTGGATTTGAACTGCAAGCTTTTGGGTTGGCAAAAAAAAGCTTTCTAGCTTTTCATTCACATCCCTGACTTGTCTTTATTCTTTCTTCTTGGCTCTGCACTATACTCATATTTTCGCCCTCTCCTCTTCTCCTTCTCCTTCTTCTGGATCCCCTCCTGGCTCAATTTCTCAGACAGGAAAGAGAACAGGACCTTGTCCAAATGGCCAAGATAACACTAGGTCACCAGGGCTCTCCAAAAGTTTTAAAGTTTTCTTGTTGTTGTTGTTGTTGTTAAATGCTGTTGAGTTGTAAGCAACTCACAGCGACCCTATGAATGAAAGTCCTCAACACTTGTGTGACTTTCATCCTTTCTCCAGGTTCATAGGGTTTCCGGAGGCAAGCTATTATGGAAGTGGATGACACTCCTGCTTCCAAGCTTGTTCTTACAAACCCAAATATTCATTTTAAAGATATCCGTAAGCAAATTGAATCAGGTATTTTCATTTCACCCACAGTTAGAAATGTTTTTGTTTCCCTGTTCAAATCTAGGTTTACTAAATTTGAATTTCAAAAGATATGACTGAGTGGAGGTATAGAAAGCATCCTGTGATCTGCAAGCAGGCTGGCAGAACTTAATCAATCATGTTCAAATTAGCCAATGGCTGATCTTTTATGGTTTATCATCTTTACTTTTTATAAGCTTTTCCAAGCCATTTGCTTTTTTAAAAAGTCTTTTTTTTAGTAATTGCGATTTGAGTGAACATTTACAGAGCAAATTGGCTTTCCCCTACTCATGCACATTTTGTTTTCTAATATTAATAATAATGCCCACAATGTAATCACACTCTTCTCACTTTCTATTCCTTTTATTGTACCCCTTCTTGCTGTAAAGAGTGAGTGCCTCTCTGGAGTACTGGCCACTTTACAGACTGATCTATTATTTGGCTAAAAAGCTCTTGTAAATACCAATCCCATTCTTCAACAAGATGGAAAAGGTAATTTCCAGCTTCATTTGGAATGGAAAGAAGCCCTGAATAAGCAAAGCACTCCTTAAAATAGAAAAAAGGTAGGAGGCATCTCACTCCCTGATTTAAAATCCTACTACAGTGCCGTGGTAGTTAAGACAACATGGTACTGGTACAATGAGAGACACATCGATCAATGGTATAGAATTGAGAACCTGGAAATCTGCCCATCTATTTATGGTCAACTGATTTTTGATAAGGAGATGAAATCAGTTAGGTGGGGACGCGACAACCTTTTTAACAAATGGTGTTGGCAAAATTGGAAAACTATCTGCAGAAGACTCAGGCAAGATCCACACCTCACTCCATATTAAAAAAAACTAACTCAAGGTGGATCATGGACCTAGGACTAAAACCAAGGACTATAAACTTCATTAAAGAAAAGCTTGGAAGAATTTTAGTAGTCCTAATCCACAACATAAACAGTCTGCCAAATATGCTGAAAAATCTACAACCAGGAGAAAATAAAATCAATGAATGGGACCGTCTAAGAATCAAACCCCTACGCACATCCAAAAATTTCTCCAACAGGGTAAAAAGGGAAGCCACAGACTGGGAAAAAGTATTTGGTAATACTTATATCTAGAATTTATAAAATACTTGAGCACCACAAGAAGATAAAGGTAAACAATCCAGTGGAAAAATGGGCACAGGATTTGAACAGACACTTCACCAAAGATGACATTCAGATGGCCAACAAGCACACGAAGAAATGTTCAAAATCCCTAGCTCTAAGAGAGATGTAAATCAAGACAACTATGCAACAAAATGTGGAAACTTCAGAACAATCTCACTGATTTCACATGCAAGCAAGATTTTACTGAAGATTATCCAAAAA
>NW_006400033.1:2817985-2822240 GCF_000299155.1 Elephantulus edwardii
GGGTGGGTGTGGGGGTGGGTGGGATGGGAGGGATTGTATACCAATGAAGAAATTTTTCTTTTACTTTTCAAAGAGAAGAGCGAACTGGGGTGGGAGTGGGGGGGAGAAAAGTGCAGCAATGAATGAATGGAAATCCAAAATATCTGTAAATGTTCATTCTAATAATAATAATAATAATAATAATAAAAGCTGTTGTGCCAAGAGAGTGAGTTTTGCTCTAGGTATGAAGTGTGACCAAGCGCCATAGTCTTGGGGGTTCCACCAGTCTCTATGGAACCAGTAAGCCTAGCCTTTCTTATGCTTTTTAGTTTTGTTCTACATATCCCCCCAGTATATCCTGTAGCCAAGGATCTTCTACTGGTATGTTGTTGTTGCTATGTGCTGTTAGTCAGACGTGTCTCATAGCTGACACTCCAGTGCATTGCCAGAGACAGTAAATTCAATGGGAGGAAGTGGCACATCTTTTTCTCACAAAACAGCTGGGGAATTCAAACCATATGTCTTTGGGTTGGCAGCACATCTCCTTACTGATAGGCCACCAGAGCTCCCTTCTATTATGATAGAGGTCAGCTTTTTAGAAGGGCCAGCAGAGGCAGCTGGGAAACATCTAGTTCATTTGGTTTGTGTGTCATGAAAGTTCAGGTTTCCATGGTACATTAGGCCATTGGACTAATTGTTTCTCTACATCTTTGCTTGCCCCCTCTCTTGCCATTTGCTTTTTTCTGGAATCAGGATGGTGTATCTAAAGGCATATAGAATAACTAATCAGAGTAAATTTTACATTTAAATTTCATTGAGTTTTGGTTATTTTTAACAGGTGTTATTTCTGGTGTTTAACTATTACATGCAATGCTCCAATTAATAAACTTGTACATGACTTTTGGGACACATAGGCAATCTGTTTTCCTGGGTATATTCTTAAGTGTGGAACAGCTAGGTAACAGTCAACTTTTGAAAATAATCTGGAAGTGTTTCCTAATGTAATGGTCCTATTCTATACTTCCATCAGCAGTAGATGAGAATTTCTGTTTATCTCCTTGATGATGTGGCATATAAAAGCAATAACATACTATGACAGGTTTGGAAGCAGGAGTGGCATCCACTTTCTAAATAACATGCTTCCGGAAACCCTATGAACTTTGTTAAGTGTCATAGTTGTAGAGGGGCTTCAAGTCTTTTGTTTACAGGGTCACTATGAGCTGTGCTCAACTCCAAAGCAATCAACAACAAGAACAACAAAGTAGCATCTCATTGAGATGCTAAATTGTTTTCTCTGGTTATTAGTGAAGATGAACACGTTTACACAGGCATATTTATTGGGCATTTGCCTATACCTTTTGGGTCATTTGTTGTTCAACCTTTATTTTTTTTCTTCTATTGGATTGTCTGTATCATTGATTTCTATGAATTCTGTCTTGAATATAAGCCTGCTGTTAGTTATATTTATTTCAAACATTTTCTCCTACTCTTCTAGTTGCCTTAAAAATCTTTCTTGATGCTGTTTTTTTTAAATGAACAGAAATTCTAAATTTTAAAACATTTCAGTCTAATTTATCAATATATTTATGACTATATTTTTGTGTTTGTGATTTAAGAAAGCTTTTCACATCCAGTATCAGGATGATATTTTTCTTTCTATACATACATCTTCTCTGTCGTCGATCTTTCCTGCCTTCTGTTTTTAGAGCTACGATCTACTCAGCACTGATTTATGGATACCGTGTGAGGTTCAATGTTAACCTTTTTTCACGTTCAACTGCCTCAGGATGATTGTGAAGACATAAATTTGTCTGTGGCAATCTTGTTGCAGCAGTACTAGACAGATCACTAACACACCATCATAATTGATACATACAGTTCAGATTTACTCAACTCTTCTAAGTGCACAGTTTGGTGGTTTCTAACTTTTTCTATTGTTGTTATGATAAATAAAACGTCTACAATTGTTCTTTTACATGCTTCTCATAAATATGTGACTGATTTTTTATTCTTTGTTTGTAAATTTAATATTTAATTGTTGAATTATAGTGAATTCCATCTTATACTCTAGTATATATGCCAAATTGTCCTTCAGAGACATTTTTACCATTTTCTTCACAGTCATCTGCAATAAGACTGTCTCAGTAATACCATAGTTGTGTCTGCATTTTACCAATTTAATGGGTGTGAAGTAACATTATAATTATAATTTCCTACTTATTAGAGAAGTTTGAATAGCTTTTGATTTTCTTATCAGAAATTTAGGTTCCTTTTTCTGAGAATTTTTTGTTCATATTTTTGTATTTTAAAAAATTGTGTTGTTAAGTGTCATCAAGTCGACTTGAATGATATATCTACACCTTGCCTCATCCTGTCTGTGATGTCTGTCTGGTTCAAGCTCATTGTGGTAGTAGCTGTGTCAGTCTTTCTCATAGCTGACACTCCACTGGATTTTATAGGCTGTAAAGCATAGGGGGGTATGGGTGATTTCTTAAATCACCATCTTTCTCCATTGTGGTAGCTGTTAGGTTCAAACTGCTTGCCTTTGGACTCCTTACTACTGGACCACCAGAGCTCCTTAATATTACATAGGACACATTTATATGAAATTGTATTAAGTGCTATTGAGTTGACTATGACCCTTTGAACAACAGATCTGAACCCTGCTTTATCCTGAGTCACTTTCATGATCTCTCTTATGCTCAATCCCACTGTGGGAGCCACTATGTCAATTCATTTTGTGGAAGATCTTGATGTTTCCTATTGGCCCAGCGATAAGGATTTTTGTTTTCTTGATATCAAGATGTAATTAATATTTAAAACTGTAGTCTTTGATCTTCTGCAGCAAGTGTTTCAAGTATTCTTCACTTTCTGCATGCAAGATTGCATCAATTGTATAGTGCTAGTTGTTGATGAGTCTTCTTCCATTCCTGATGCCACATACTTTTTACTTATTGTTTCACAAGAACTCTTAACTCTGATAATTTTCTGGGACTTCAAAACAGAAGGCAAATGCCAAGATCAACACATTTTAATTGAACTGATGAGATTCATCCCCTAGTAATACCCAATCCAGGTAAGAATCAGGACAGACTAGACCAGCCACTCTGCTCTATGACCCATTAGAGTTGGAGACCAGCATGTTATTTGAGAGCTTTCTACCACTTTGTGGTCTCGGGCACTTTCCTGTCTGGACTCCACTTTGGAGAAGACTGAAGAACAAATGGAAGACAGGAAGACTGAGTTTTTCAAGAAAAAGAAGCCAAATCACCTGACTGAAGGATACATTTAAATCAGAAGGAAATATAGTTATGTAAATGGGCAAGCTTAAATTTTTCTCAAGCAGATTACAGAAAGAATTAAGAGAAAGATGAGATTAATAATAGAACATCAAGAGTTAATTATTTTTTCCACATTTGAGTGGAGGAAGTAAAGTAGGCCTTACAATTACATGATAGTCATGTCTTTTTTTCTCTTTAAAGTCATGTCTTAAATATCAAATGAGGTTTGTTGTAACTTTGTTGTTGTTAGGAGCCATTGAGTTGAGTACAAACCAAAGCAACCCTATGAACAACAGATCTTAATCCTGTGTATCCTATGCCATTCTCACACTTCCTTATACAATAGAGCCCATTGTGGTCATCATTGTGGTCAATCTACCTAGTTGAAGTATCATGTCCTTCTTCAAGGAAAAGCCCCTCCTAGCAACATGGCTGAAGTATATGAGGTGAAGGTTTATAATTTTTGTCTCCAAAGAGCACACTGTTTTTTCTTTCTTTTTTTTTTTTTTGTTAGAGCACACTGTTTTCAAGACGTATAGTTCTTTTGGCAGTTCAGAACTCTTCTCTGACATCACAATTCAAAGGCATCAGTTCTTCTTCTGCCATTCCCATGCATTGTCCAACTCTCAGATGCAAGTCATAGGAAAGACCTGACTCAGACACACCTTAGGCCTCAAACTTACACCATCATGCCTCAATTGTTTGGAGAGGTCCCTAATTGTAGACTTTCCCAGTGCAATAGGTCTCTTGGTCTCTTGACTGCTGGTATCAAGGGTGCTAATTGTGGATCCAAGTAAGATGAAGTTTTTTTCTCCATCTATCTTGATGTTGTCTATAGGTCCAGTGGTAAAATCTTTATTTGAAGCAGTTATTTCATCTTTTTTATTTCATTAACAATTAGTTGTAAGCTGGAACCCTCTTGGTTAGACAGAAAGAGCCTCTTGTTTGAAGCAGTTAGTTTCTAGGCTGTTGTTGTTGTTATGTGCCGTCGAGTC
>NW_006400033.1:2822605-2824470 GCF_000299155.1 Elephantulus edwardii
AACAAGTGATTGCAAGACCATGGCCTGTATCAGATGCACCTTAGTCTCCAGAGAGACACCATTGCTCTTCAGTACTTTGGAGAGGTTCCTAACAGCAGACTTTCCCATGGCAATATGCCTTTTAATTTCATGGCTACTGGTGTCAAGAGTGTTGACTGTGGAACCAAGCAAACTAAAGCTGTGAACAATCTCAATCTCTTCACCATCCATTCTGATGCTGCCAACTGGCCCAGTGATGGGAATCTTTGTCTTCTTGACATTGAGCCTCAATCCATATTGGAAGCTGCAGTACTTGACCCTCTGCAGCAAGTGCTTCAGGTCCTCTTCAGTTTCAGCAAGCAGGGTTGTGTCATCTGCATAACGCAGATTGTTCATAGATTTCCACCAATCTTGACCCCCACATTTCTCCTCATAGAGCCCAGCCTCCTGGATAATCTTTTCTGCATATAGGTTGAAAAGGTATGGAGATAGGCTGCATCCCTGGCGTACGCCCTTCCCAATGTTGAACCATGCAATGTTCCCATGCTCTGTTCTGACAACAGCCTCCTGGTCCAAGTATAGGTTTCGCATTAGAACGATCAAGTGTTCTGGGATTCCCATTCTTCTGAGCGTCAGCCATAGTTTGTTATGATCTACACAGTTAAATGCCTTTGCATAGTCAATGAAACACAGATAGACATTCCTCTGGTATTCCCTGCTTTCAACTGAGATCCATCTAACATCAGCTACAATATCCTTAGTACCACAACCACTTCTACGCCCAGCCTGGATTTCTGGCAGTAATTTTTATTTGATTAACAGTTAGCGTGGGCTGTTTGTTTTTTTTTTATTTAATTAACAGTCAGGTAAGGGATGTTTAGTCTTTTATTTAATTAACAATCAGTGTGGGCAGGGAGCCTCTTGTTTTAACCAATTAGGTCCATGGGTGGGCCTTTGTGATTAAATGTTGGTTGGACCTTCAGTCGTGGTGTGAAAATGGATTTGCTGTTAGTGTTAAAAACGAAATTGTCAGTTTGTTGTGTGGGGAGAAGATAATTTTGATTGGTACAGAACTTGTCTGACAGATTGCTGTACTGAGATAAATTGTTGCTGTGATACTGAAAATTATGCCACTGGTGTGTCAAAAGCCACAGGGTTACCTATGGTGGACAGCTTTTAGATAGACTAGGAAGCAAGATTGGCCATCTATTTCTTAAAGGCATTTGAAAACCCTATGAACAGTATGAAGAAGGTTTGATTAGGTGATTATGAACAGTGTAACATTTTCAACTATTTATCTTTTTCTAGAAATAAAATTTCACCTGTATATGACTTTTAGACCCACTCAAATGTAAGAATACACATTTCTAAATATTTGCATATGCAAACTTACTTTAAGCAATATTTAAATGCAAGAAATAATTCACGCAATAGGGGGAAGACGAAAGACAAATTTTAACAAGGAAACACTCGTGGTGATGATTAAAAAGCAAAATGTGATCTCACCGTTCTGAATACCCACTCTCTCGGGCAAACCTCTGAAATGCACCCATGGGATCTGAGCCAGTGCTTAAGATGAATATCAGCGGAGTATTGAAGGACATGTCTTGATACAGAGTGGCCAGGTCCACAGGTGGCGTTTCTATAAACCGTTTTCCAAGATTTTCTATCACAAAGTCAGTAAGAGCAAAAACAACCTGCAAATTAAAAAAGATAAACATTAAGACAAAACCATAGATGAAGATCATTTATAATTGTTTTCCAATTCTCACTCCTTCACTTCTTTTTTTATATATTTTTTTTATTGGGAAAAACATATTGGGGGTACAAGGAGGTGAGGGTTGGGGGCAGAAGGGTGAGGATGGGCCAGGATGCAGTTGCAGAGC
>NW_006400033.1:2824570-2835298 GCF_000299155.1 Elephantulus edwardii
AAATGATGAGGGTCCAGTGGGGACCAGATGCTACAGAGGAATGACAAGCATTTTCCAATAGTAGTTAAGCCAACTGTCTTATTGATTTGGGAACTGGATGCTGACTCTCTGGCTTCTTCATGCTGAACAGGGGCGTAGATATAAAGGGGGGAAGGGAGGACGCTTTATCACCTTACTGGTGGTCTTGGGCTACAGCTGCTTGCCTTCTTGCTCCTGAGGGCCGCGACGGTTCGCCCCAAGCCGGGGGCCAAGCGCAGCCCGCCCCCGGCAGAAGGCCACGACGGCTCGCCCTGGGCAGAAGGCCGAGGGCAGCCCACCCCAGGCAGAGGGCCGCAATGGCTCGCCCCAGGCAGAGGGACTCCTTCACTTCTTAAAGGGTGTTACATGTACATCTATATTCATTCATCCTCTCTTGGTTGGGTGTATTTCTTATTGACACAATTTAGTGGATTTGCAAATGTATTATCTGCTGACATCTATGGTTCTTAAGACTTCACAGAGCTAGATGAGCCACTGGATGAATGCCATCTGTCTTTAAGCCTGCCATCTTCCTGCCCTCCCTTTCTGTCCCATTCTTTTGCATCATTTATGTATAATTCCATCTTGAACTCTATATCCTCATACAATTAGGCTCTATTATCTCTCCTTCACAGAAAAAAATAGCCAAACAAAATAAAACAGAAAAAAGCACCTTCCTATGATTCCAATCCCCAGTTATTTCTTAGGTCCTATTCATTAGCTAACTTGACTTCAAATACTATCTCCCCATGTTGTCTCTCCTTCTCTTATTGACTTTTTCTGACTTTTTGGGAACTAGTGACAGGCCCAATGATCATGACTCTGCTATTCCATACCTTAGGCTTTAAACTAACATCATTTCTCTTTAGCACTTTATTTTTTTTTTAACAATCACATAAGAAAACATTATTGGAGGTTTAATAAGAAATCATACAAATAAAATTTATATAAACATAAATCCACATCTAGTTAAAACACAGATAGCAAAGGATAAAGTAAAAACAAAACTAATAGGTAGCTATATACAGTTGAACAAAATTGTTTCTTGTTCACTAGAAAGTCTTTTATAAAATAATCAATCTGAGATCAACTGAAGATCAATCTTCAATGTTGTCTTGCATGATGGGTCACTTTAGTATCACCTCCTATTTTTACCAGTCACTTTTCTTTAGTATGGCTGGTAATTGTTTTTTTTTTTTTATGATTGCCACCTTCTCAAGATGCCTTGCCATACGTGCTCTGTTGGCCTCATCCATGAGCCCTACTACCACCTCACCCAGCAGCTACAGCACCTCTTCCTCCTTTCTTTGTTGCTGTTGCTGCCTATGTAACTCTTTGGTTGTGCAACTTTGATTTCACACTTCCCAGAACTAATTTGATGATATGTGCTCTCTAACAATTTCATTACTGGCTCTTCATTTGTATATGCAATAAAACAAAATCATCTTCTTTCATTTGTTTTTGCATCCATAGGAAGTTCAATATTTTAAATCTCTCCAATAACACCACAATATTCTTTAATTTGCTCTTCAGAAGTATTTGGGCTCAATCCACCTACAGAAACCTTTTTCTTTCTTTCTTTCTTTTTTTGTTCCTTCCCTTTTAAAGCTTTAGCTCTTTTGGGGTCTATCAATTTGCCATCCAGTTTCAGTTTGTTTTTTTTTTTTTTCAGTTACAAAACCTTATCAACCCTAGTAGCATCTTCGAAAAGTACAACTCCAAATCCTCTTGACCATCCAGTGACTGGATCTGTTTTGATTGTGCAGTCTACCACCTCTCCAAATTGAGAAAAATACTCAATCAGATCTTTCTTGCTTGTATTCAAGCTCAAGCCTCCAATAAACATTTTATCATCATCCTGCTGATTCCTGCTTGTGTTGATCTTGGCTCCCTCTGTGAACTCTTCTGTGTTGCTGTACTTGTTCATGTCCTACATTGTGGCGGAACTGTCGGGAGTGTGGTGCTGGTGCAACGACTATGTCGCAGCAGTGGCGGTGGAGCATTGTATGGAGTTGGATTTTAAAATCTTTAGCACTTTAAAGAGGTTCTTGACAGTAGGTTCTCCCAGCGCAACTCGACTTTTGATTTCTTAATTGTTAACCCCATAGGTTTGACTGTGGATCCAAGTAAAATTAAATTCTTTACAGCTTTAATCTATTTTCCATCTTTCATATTGTTGCCTTCTATTGATGATGTTGGGAAGAATGAGAATGCTTGAACATTTATTTATGCTCATGCAAAACTTATACCTAGACCAAGAAGCTGTTATGTGAACAGAGCAAGGGAACAATGCATGGTTTAAAATTAACAATCACTCCCGTTCATGCTGTTGAGTCAATTACAACTCATAGAATCCCAACACACAATAGCCCTGAACTCTGCTCTATCCTGAGCCAATCTCTTGTCTCTGACACACCTACCCTTGTTACTCCAGTTACTGTGTCAATCCATCTCATCCAGCGTCTTCCTTTCCTGTACTGTCCTTGACCATTCCAAGCACAATATCCTTCTCCAAAGACTGGTCCGTCTGGTTCCATGCCCAAATTATGTGAGACAAAGTCTAAAAAATCTTTGCCTTCGAAGAGAAGCTGGGTTTCACCCCCTCCAGGTCAGACCTGTTAATTCTCTTGGCAATCTATGGTGTGTGTTCAATATTCATCTCCAGAACCACAACTCAAAGGCATTAATTCTTCTGTTATTCTTGGTCACTGTTCAACAGATCATGGTCTGCGTCAGGCATACCTTAGTCTCTAAACTGACATCCTTGCTCTTCAGCACTCTGGAGAGATCCCTGACAGCTGATTTCCCTAATGCAATTTGTCTTTTGATTTCCTGATGGCTGGCACCAAGAGTGTTGATTGTGGAACTGAACAAATGGAAATAATTAACAATCTCAATCTCTTCTCCATCTATCATGATGGTGTCAATTGGCCCAGTGGTGAGAAGCTTCATTTTCTTGATGTTGAGCTTAAATCCATATTAGAGATTACAGTCCTTGAGCCTCTGCAGCATATGCTTTGGGTCTTCCTCAGTTTCAGTAAGTAAGATTGTGTCATCTGTATAACACAGGTTGTTGATGAGTCTTCCTCCAATCCTGATGTCACATTCCTCCTCATAAAATTCAGTTTCTCAAATGTCTGGTTATGATAGGGTATTATGGTTATCACATGAGTTCAGAATGAAGGTTGCCTAGTTGAGGGTACTCAGGATTGGGGTCGGGGAGATTGTATACCAATAAAGGATTTTTTCTTTTACTTTTCAAAGAGAAGAGCAAACTGAGGGGGGAGGGGTAGGCAGTGAGAAAAGTGTAACAATGAATGAATGGAAATCCAAAATCTCTGTAAATGTTCATTAAAATTAATTAAAAAAAAGATCTGTTCTGCATACAGATTGAAAAGGGATGAAGATATACTCTTCTTCTGATTTTTGAACCTTGGAGTATTTCCTTGCTCTGTTCTGATGACTTCCTCCTGGCCCAAGTATGGGTTTTGCATGAGCACAATTAGGTGTCCTGGGATTTCTTTTCTTCTCAAAGTTAGCTGCAATTTGTTGTGAGCCACACAGTCAAATGCCTTTGCATAGTAAATGGGAACACAGATAGACATTCCTCTGGTACTCTGTGATTTTAGCCAAGATCCATCTGACGTTGGTGACGATGTCCCTAGTGCCATGGCTGGATTGCATATCTGGTAGTTATCTGTCAATGTACTGAGTTAAAACCATCTGAAGAACAGATTTGAGGCCTTGGACACTAATGAGCAAAGGGCAGATGAGTTGTGGGAGGCTAGAAAAAAATATTATCCATGAAGAATGCAAAAGGTCATTATAAAGACAAAGGATGAAGGAAAGACTGAGATGGCTATTAGTAGAGACTGAATATTGCATTACAACACTGAAGCTAAGGCAAAGGGAAAGAATCAAGAAGTTAAGGTGCTGAATAAACGATTTCAAAGAGCAGCTCAAGAAGACAAAGCAAAACATTATAATGAAATGTTCAAAGAGTAGAGTTAGAAACTCAAATGGGCTTGGCATTTCTTAAGCTGAAGGAACTAAAGAACAAATTCAAGCCTGGAGTTGTAATTCTTAAGGATGTTATGGGCATAATATTGAATGATTCAGGAAGCATCCAAAGAAGATGGTAGGAGTACACAGAGTCACTGTACCCAAAATAACTGGTTGACACAGAAGTATTTAATGAAACAACTTATGTTCAAAAGGCAATGATGATGAAGGAGGAAGTCGAAGGCCATAGGAATTGATGGAATATCAGTTGACATATTTCAACAAACAGCCCTGGAATTGCTCACTGGAGTGAGATTGTATTTCATTGTGGTTTTGATTTGCATTTCTTTTATTGCCAATGATTTTTGAGAAGTTCTTCATGTGTCTGTTGGCCATGTGAACGCCTTCCTATGTGAAAAGTTTTTCCATGTCTTTTGCTTATTTTGTAATTATCAGTCCTTTTTTATTGTTGTTGTCAGAGGCCCTGTAGTATTCTGTAAACTTTTGTTATATGGCCCTTGTCTGAGATGGTATTGCCAAATGTTTTCTTTTTCCCTCTATGAATAGGTTTTCTTTTCACACTGCTAGAAGAAGCTTTTGATTCACACAGGGATTTAATCTTTAGCAGTTTTCATTCATCAATTTTTCCTCTCCATTTCTGTATTTGCCAGTTTCTTTATACCATGAGCTAAATCTTTGACGCTTGGCTTCACCTTTGCCTTTTTAATGGTTTTTATGGTCTTAGGCTTTACCCCTAGATCTTTGATTCACCTTGAGTTGATTTTTGTGTATTGTGAGAGCTATGCTTCCTGCTTCAGGTTTCTGCAGGTTGTACTCCAGTTTTGCCAGCACCATTTGTATGACATTTGTTGTCATAATGCAGATTGTTGATGAACTTTCCTCCAGTCCTGATGCCACATTCTCTCTCATATTGTCAAGCTCTTAATGATTTCAAATATTTTTAAAATAAATGTGCACAAAATATATCTTCTGTTAAACTCATTCTCTCCAAGATATTTCCAGCTCCCTGGCTGGTTCAGTAGTCCTTTCTTTCATCATTCTTGGTACAAGATGTGACATTCTAGTAATAACACAAGACTTACAAACTTGCCATCGGTGCATTCTAAACAAGTAAGTCTAACAAATGTATGAATCATAACTGGCACGCTGAGTTCTAGTAAAAATAAAAGTACAATCCTTAAACAAAAAACAATTCTTGGAGTAAAAGGATACATTTCTGGTAAGTGCTTTGGTGTTTCTTCAAAAAGTTAAATGTGGAATTACCATGTGACCCAGCAATTCCACTCTTAGGTATGTATGCAAAGCCTTGAACACAAATATTCAAACAGAAAATGTTTATGCCAACGTTTAGAGCAGCAATATCCATAATAGCCAAAGGGTGGAAATTACTCAAGTGTTCAGCAACACTTGAATAGATAGACAAAATGTAGTATATATGTCCTGTGTATACATCAATATTATGTAAACATAAAGAGAAATGAAGTTCTGATATATGTTACAACACGAATGAACCCTGAAGACATTATGCTGACAGATGAAAAATGAACAAATATTATCTCACTTCTATGAATTATCTAGAATAGGCAAATGTAGAACTTCAAACTCAGTGTCATTAAGCCAGTTTCAAGTATGGTGCCCTTCCCATGTGTTTCCAAGGTTATAAATCATTACAAAGGAGATTGCTTCTTTTTCTACCTTGGAGCAGCTGGTGGATTTGAACCAGAAATCTCTCAGTTAGCAGCTTAACATGTGATATGATATCACCAGAATTTAGCAAAAGCATAGCAACAAAATAGATTAGTGGTTACCAGGGCCTGGGGGAAGGGAGAAGGAATGAGAGTTTCTGCTGAGGGAGTGCTGGCTGTTGAAAATTTTTTTGAAAAGTTTTAATGCCGATGGTTACACAATATGTAAATATATGTCCAAGTTATACATTAAAAGTCATTAGAAGGGCATTTTGGGGGCCAACATATATTTCACTATAATACTAAAATTCCTTCCCTACCTTTTCTTCTTTACAACACTTAACAAGAATTAGCTTATTGAATGAACTTAATTCTTCAGGATTCCTAAACTCTTGGGCTTGGTCCTCCTTTTCCTGGTTCATGACATTCTCTTGTGTTTGTATTTTATCATATCCTTTCCACTGCTCTGGATTAATAGAAGTCTCAAAAGATCCTGGAAATACAATTTAAAAAATCTCTAATTATATTTGGTTTTGATTTTACAATTAAATATATTTTAGTTGGCTAACAAATGGCTACATTTATTCTCAGTTTCAATCGTAAATGTAAACAAAATGGCCTTTTCTTTCAGAGCTAATGAATAAATGATGGTCTGTGCCACAGTCAGCACCTGGCCTGGATTGCAAGTTCAAATTGAAGCTGAAGAAAATGAAAACAAGTTCCCAAGAACCATAATATGCCCTCAAGTCTATCCCAAATGAATTTAAAAATCATCTTCATAAAAAATAAATTATCTTAAGAGCAGGTTTGAAGCACTGAATACCAGTGATTGAAGATTTTAGGAATTATGGAACAATATCAAAGATATCATTACATGAAGACAGCAAAAGGTCCTTACAAAGACAGAGGTGAAAGAAAAAACCAAAACGGATATCAATAGAGACTCTGAAAATTGCATTAGAGCATTGGCAAGTCAAAACAAAAGGAAGTGGTACTGAAGTAAAAGAACTGAACAGAAGATTTCATAGGGCAGCTTGAGAGACAGAGCAAAGCATTATTACAGAAAGTGCAAAGAGCTGGAGTTGGAGAATAAAAAGGGAAAACTCGCTTGGCATTCCTCAAGCTGAAAGAAATGAAAAACAAAAACAAGCCTTGAGTTCTAATATTGGGAGATTCTATGGGCAAAAATCTTCAATGATGAGGAAGTGTCAAAAGAAGATGGAAGGAATACACAGAGTCACTATACCAAAAAGAACTGGTTGACACTGAAGGATTTTAGGAAGTTCCATATGGACAAGAGCCAATGGGAATGGGAATGAAAACAGATATTCAAGCTGCATTCAAAAAGCAAAAAGGAAGGTCCCAAGACTAGATGAGATACCAAGTGATACGTTTCAAATAACAGATGCAACTTTGGATGTGCTCACCAGTCTTTGACAGGAAATTTGGAGGACAGCTGCCTGATTGACTGACTGGAAGGGATCCATACTTGCCCCCTTTCCCATGGAAAGTGATCCAACAGAATGTGGAAATTATTGAATAGTGTAATTAATATCATATGCAAGCAAAATATTGCTGAAGATCATTAAAAAAAAGCAAGCTAGAGTGTACAGTACATAAACAGAGAACTACCAACATCCAAGCTTAGAAAAGGCCGTGGCATCAGAGATAATAATTGCTGATGTCACATGGATCTTGGTTGAAAGCAGAGAATACTAGAATCCTATTCCTAGAGTAAGAAGCTGTTGTCTTAACACAGCAAGGAAACATTGCATGTGGTCAAGAAAGATGTGTATCATGGCTGTATCCTGTCTCCATTTCTATTAAATCTGTATGCTGACCAAACAAATCATTCAGGAAGAAGAATGCGGCATCCTTCCTTTGAAGGAAGACTCATCAGCCACCTGCATGATAAGATGACACAATCTTGCTTGGAGAACTTGAAATGCTTGCTGCAGAAAAGTAAAGACTATAGACTTCAACATGGATTATGTCTCAACATCAAGAAAACAAAAGTCTCACCACTGGACAAATAAACAGCATCATGATAGATGGAGAAAAATTGCAGTTGTCAACTATTTTATGTCACTTGGATCTACAAACCACACCCTTGGTACCAGCAGCCAGGAAAAAGGATATGTATTGCATTAGCTATGTGCACTATGAGGGGCATCTCCAAATTATTGGAGAGCAATGATGTCAGTTTGAAGACAAAGGTGCACCAGATGCAGGCTATGGTCTTTTCAGTAACTTGCGCTGCATCTGAGAGCTGGAAATGAATAAGAATGACAGAAGAAGAATGTATGCCTTTGAATTCTGGTGTTGGAGAAGAGTACTTGCTATCCCATTGACTGCTAAAAGAATAAACAGATATATGTCTTGGGAAAAGTGAAGCCAGAATGCTCATTAAAGGCAAGGATGGTGAAACTTGTCCCACATACTTTGGGTGTGAGTCTAGTCCTTGGAAATGCAGATATGCTTGGAAAGGTGGAGGGTTAGTGAGAGAGAGGAGGATTCTCAAAGAGATGGATTAATGCAGTGATTGCAGCAATGGGCTCAAGAATGTCAGCAATAAAGACAGTGGCATAGGACAGGCAAGGATTCAGATCTTTTGTTTATAGGGTTGTTATGAGTCATACTCAAATTGCCAGTACCTAACAACAACAATAACAACAATCAAACCAAATTATAAATAATTTAAAATTAGATCAGAAAACAAAATCCAACAGCAAGCCACTTACAAACAGGAAAATGAACAAAAATATCAGAGAAGTTATAAACAAAAGGATATACAAAGATGCATCAAGCAAATGTGACCAAAAAGAACCCAGAAGTGGTAAGAGTAGTGTCAGCTACATTAGAATTCAAGACAAAAGTAATTGAGTGGAACAAAGAGGTTTAAATTACATGAATTAATACACAGAATCTATTATAAAAAGGGAACTCTGGTGGCTTAGTGTTAAAGACCTGTGCTGTTAACCCAAAGGCACACAGTTCAATTCCAGCAACTGCTCTGTGGGAGCAAGATGGACAAACTCCTCCCTTGTGATATACAGCATCTAAAAATCTGTTAGAGGGTAGACTATGAGTTGATCTGACTTGATGGTACAACAACATAACAGAAACACGATAAAATAATATTGGCCAGATAACAATATAAAAATATATGCAACAATCACTATTAGATGGAGAAGGAAAATAGTTAAAAGTCCATGATAGTGGTAGGAAGTAATACCACCCTTGGTACCAGTTATTAGGGGATTAAAAGGCATAAAGCATGAGGAATGTTTACTTTCAGGAATCTCTCCAAAGTCCTGGAGAGTGATGATGTCAGTCTAAAGACTAAAGTGTGCCCAATTCAAGTCATAGTTTTCCCAATAACCTGCTATGCATCTGAGTGCAGGACAATGAGTAAGCATGACAGACGGAAGAATTGATGCCTTTAAACTCTAGTGTTGGAGAAGAGTACTGAATCTACCTTGGACTGTCAAAAGGACAAACAGATGTGTCTTGGAGAAAGTACAACAAGAGTGCTTCTTGGAGGCAAGGATAATTAAGCTTTGTCTTACATACATTGGGCATATTGTTAGGAGAGGCCATTCCCTGGAAAGGGACATCATGCTTGGAAACATGGGAGTCAGCAAAAAAGAAGACTGTCAATGAGATGAATTGATACACTGACAGTGAAAATAGGCTCAAGTGTGTTGGAAATGATAAGGATGGCACAGGATAGGATAGGGTTCATATCTGCTGTTCAAATGGTTGTTATGAGTTGTACTTGGCTCAACAGCTTCTAGCAACAACAATGGTCTATGACAATGAAGTAAATGGAAAATTCTGGCATAAGTTATATACATAATAAATACATTGGCATAAATTCAACTCTGGCCCCATCCAATCAATAGAATATATCATTCACTGCCTCTGCTGTAACATCTGTAAGAAATAAACTTGCATTTCACATGGGCATTATTATCCTAGTTAGCTCTCCCAATGGCTTTAATGTAGTGAGTGTAGTGAGAATTAGCATGGGAATCCTGGTAGAGATAGGGCTCTGATCTGTTATAAGCCTCTCAGAAAACCTCACAGCCAGTGAGTCTTCCAGTGCTGGAGCAGATTCCTTGGGTTGAAATCTAGTCAAAAAGGGCTTGGAAAAAAGCTAAGTGCCCATCAACAAACGAATGGATAGAGAAGTTGTGGTATATTCACACAATGGAATACTATGCTGCATTCAAAAACAAGGAACTCATGCAATATTATTCAAAATGGGTGACCCTGGAGGACATTAAGGTGAGTGAATTATCTCAGTCACAAAAGGACAAATACCGCATAATGCCACTGTTGTAGAAAGGGACTGACATCAGGGTCGGGGTGAGACTGAGAAAAACTGGATAAATTATGTATACTGCATTGAAACAGATGAGAGAGAGAACAGTTTAAAAGCGATATATGATTGGGTATTATGGTTATCATAAGAGTCTAGAATGAAGTTTGCATAGTGGAGTGTACTCGGGGGTGGGGATGAGGGGATGGATTGTATACCAATGAAGGCATTTTCTTTTACTTTTCAAAGAGAAGAGTGAACTGGTCGGGGTAGGGGTGGGCAGGGAGAAAAATGCAACAATGAATGGAAATCCAAAATCTTTATAAATGTTCATCAAAATTTAAAAAAAAAGAAAAAAGGCTTGTGTTTTAGAGCCGTATGACTGACTTCACCTGGTCTGCTGAGCTTCTCCTTTGAAGGTTTAATAAAAACAGTGAAAGAGCTGGTAGCAGGCCACGGCCCTGGAGTTGTATGGTGCTTTGCCAGGTTTGTGATTCCTACTTAGAAGACAGACTTTCACCTGACGTGAGCCCACACTGGTCTTTCGTTGTAGGCAGCTCCATTGCTCTCAGGACTGGGCTGTAGCTCTGTTGTCCCAAAGAGACTTCTTTTTCTTGAAGGTCTCATTATTATATAAGCACGAGAACTCAGACCAACAAGAAAGGAGATAATCAACCA
>NW_006400033.1:2835743-2839952 GCF_000299155.1 Elephantulus edwardii
TATTGTCTTATAATGAGAAAAAGGTCTATTAAGAAGTTAAAAAAGAGTTTAAAAATTAACAAAGTTAGATAATACAATGATAAAAAAGTGATATATTCAGATACTTGTTCGCAGTAACACTAAACAGTTTTATAAACTTTTATGAAATACTGAAATGAGTTGCAATTGACTTGTTGGTGCATTATGACAATAACAACAGTTACAAACTGATACTAATACTGAAAATTCTTGACTGTTGAATCAAAACTGACTCATAAGTGACACTAGTAAATGTCATCGTCTATAAATTGTGTGAAAGTAGATTGCCCATCTTTCTCTCATGTTACCTCTAGTAGATTTGAACAGCCAAAGAGGATATTCCTCTTTTCTAACCATACCTTGACTAACCATACCTCACTTTAGGTTAAAAAAAATCCTTTGAATTAGCAATAGAGCACAACATCCTACAGACTATACCATTAGAGTTCACTTTAAATTTACAGGGAAAGATAATATTTAACAGAAATTATTTTTATCAGTATTATTTCTATAGAGATTTCGTGATTAGTATCCTTTTCCTTTGTGCTGATACATTCACTCTGACTAATAAGGGTCAAAATAAATCTATCTATAAAGTTAAAAAAAAAGAATTAATGGTGCTGAGAATCACTTTGCCTCTCTGCCTGCTAACTCTCCCCAACCTCCCCTCCTCAACCCCCCATGTTTAGCACTTTCTGCTTTGGGCTTCCATCTAATATGCCCATCTCTGGCCTTCTCCTGAGTATTTCGGTTTGCCTCGACCCTTAAGTTGTCTGACCTAGCTGGCCCAAAGACAGAAATACTCTTACTTGATATATTTATTGATGAACATTTTAATTTTTAGTCTTTATAAAAAAACCAAAAGAACACATTAGAATTCTAGAAATACTGGCCCACATGGACTATATGAGGTTGTGCTCACTGTGTGCATCCAGTTAAACAGATATTCAAACTAGAAGTTAATCACATTAGGAGCAAAAATAGAACGTAGAACTTCAAATCACTGGAGGAAGAAAGGCAGAAATAAGAATGTAGACAAACGACGTGGAGATAAGAAAAAGGGGGCGGGGAAGGAGCAAAGGAAAAGGTGGGAAGAAAAAATGCCATAAAATAAGATGTTGTTATTGTTATATGCTGTCGAGTTGCCTGCGACTCATAGCAACCATATGAACAATAGCTCTGAACCCTGACCTATCCTGAGCCAATCTCACTGTTTCTGACACAACTGCCCCTATAATCCCAGTCACTGTGTCAATGAGAGAAGTGTAAATAGATTAAGATTTTCTCAACCTTGGCACTATTGACTATTGACAGTTTGGACCAAGTAGTTATTTGATGGAGGCGGCTTCCAAAGCATTGTAGGATAATCACTAGCATTCTCAGCGCTATCCGCTGTTGCTATTATCTCTTCTCAGTGTGTGACAATCAAAACTGCTTCAGATATTTCCAAATGTCCTTGAGGGAACAAAACGTCCTCTAGCAGAAAAACACAGAAATGTACCAGTCATCACAAGAAATACAATAGAGCCAAAACCTACCTGTTAAAAAAGAGAGACTGACTGCTTAAAACAACAACACAATCACAGTAATGATACATAAAAATATTATGACATCAAATGTAGAAATAATGCAGAAATAGATGGGGTGATGCTAATTACTTAATAGAAAGATATTAGTATCAGAAATGACATCCTACAGCAAAAAGCCTTTTCAGAGTTATTGTTGTTATGTGCTGATGAGTTGGGATCAACTCATAGCTGACCTTCTAGTGGGTTTTCAGAGGCTGCAAATCCCATGGGAGGAGACTGCCTATCGCTTCCCCATGGAGCAGTTGGTGGATTTGAACCTCTTGCCTTTGGATTGGTAGCACAACTAGAGACAGAAATATTATTTAGTAATAAAAAGGATAACTTACCAGGAAGACAATAATCCTAAATTTCTCTGCACACACATCCAGTGTCATAAAATAGGAAAGGGGAAAATGGGAAAATGCAAAGCTATAAAGAGGAATGGCATACCAACTATAGTACATCTCTGAGTGGCACATTTCTGAAACCATGACAACACAAATACACAAAACATCAGTAAAAAATGGTACAAGGAGCAAGTTTGAGCTATTTTGTATATTTCGTGCACCCATGAGTATAATTTTTATAATATAATTAAATTATGAACAGTAAAAAAAGGTTCTTAAAATACATGTTTAGAGCTGAAAGGGCTACTTAAAGTTTGTAAGGGAGAATTAATTCAGAATGTTATAAGTCAGAGTAGTATTTACCTGCAGAGAAGAAAGAAGAGTCAGTGGGAAGGGCACAAGGAGATTTTGAGATGTTACCTCTTGTCTGTTGTTATTGTGTACCTTCAAGTCAAAACTGACCCATACCTATCCATCCAGCAGGTTTTCAGAAACAGTAAATCACACAGGAGGAAACTGTCCATCCTTCTCCTGCAGAACAGCTAGTGGATTTGAACCATGTATCTTTGAGATTGCAGCATGGTTTCTTACCTCTAGACCACCAGATCTAACTAGATCTCTTGTCTCTGTTTGTTTATTTTGTGTGTGTGTGTTTTTCACTTTCGTAGAGAAATAGAAATACCATTTGACCCAGCAATTTCATTACTGGGAATATACCCTAAAGAAAACACAGGTACTACCCAAACAGATATATATACACACCCATGTTTATTGCTGCATTATTCACAATAGCAAAGAGATGGAAACAACTCAAGTGCCCATCAACAAATGAATGGATAAATAAACAATGGTATATTCACACAATGGAATGCTGTGTAGCACTGAAAAAGAAGGAACTCACAAAATATTGCACAATATGGGTGACCCCAGAGGACATGCTGAGTGAAATATCTCAGTTACAACAGGACAAATACTGCATAACCCCATTGTTATAAAATAGGAATGATATGGAGTTGGGGGAAAACTAAGAAAAGAGGGAATAAATAACGAATACTGCTTTGGAACAGATGAAGGAAAGAACTGTTGAGAAGGAATATTTGATTAGGCATTATTTGTATGACAACTATCTAGAATAAGAGGTGCATTGCAAAGTGGACTTGAGAATGGGTGGAAGAGGGAGGGAGGAAAGTAGGCAACAATGAATGAATGAAAATCTAACTTTTCTATAAACTTTCATTAAAATCACACACAAGAAAATTTAGGTAGGTGTTACTTAAGCAAATTAATATTTTGATAATTAGTAAAAGCATACAGTTTTAGGAAGTACTGTGCTTAAAGCACTTAGCTGCTAACAAACGGTTGGCAGTTCAACCTATACCAACTGCTCCCCAGAAGAGAGATATAGGGAGCTGCTTTTATAAAGATGTACAGGTCTGGGAATCCCACAGAGAGTTCTACTCTGTCTTACCTATTCTGTCACGATGACTTGGGATTGAGTTCAATGACAGCAGAGGATCTGGATATAATTTTAATTTGTGCATGTTTATGTATGTATGTATGTTATCTATAAAATTATTAAAGAAGATAATATGTGAAGTAATACCTAGAGGTAGGTACATTTTAAAATCTTAAAACAAATATTATTATGTGTGTGAATTACTGAAACTTCATGGATAAAGCAGTTAAGAATCAGAAAACATTGTCAGTAATGAAGACATTTCCTATGAAAAATGTTGGTATAGAAGGAAAGATATGTTTAAAAGTTAGGATTCCAAGGCCCGTTTATGACCCCTTGCAGTAAAATTTTTTTTTCATGTTACCGATGCGTATTGAAACTGGATGTAACAACAGATAACGTGTAATTCCAGCAAAAACTGGAAACGATTCTTCCAGGTCACAGCACGCAAACCACATGGCAGGAAGGAGCCAGGGGACATCAGGCTTGGGTGGGTATTCCTAGGAAAAGACATAAAGCACTTATGATTCACAAGCACTTTCAAGAAATAGACTTTCACTGAATCTAAGTGGAAACTCAATCTCTAAAAAAAAAAAACATACGAAAAACTCATTTTAAAATTTTCAAATCACTAATGAACCAAACCAAACCATTGCCGTTACATCTATTCTGATTCCTAGCCACTCTCTAGTATAGAGTAGGACAGCCCTCTAGGGTTGCTGAGGTGTTTTTTTTTTTTAAATTTAGGTTGTTTATTTTTCATTTCAATGAACATCTACAGAGATTTTGGGATTCCATTCATTTATTGTTGCACCCTTCT
>NW_006400033.1:2840247-2841372 GCF_000299155.1 Elephantulus edwardii
TGGCACCATATAGCATTTGTCCCTTTGTGACTGAGATACCTCACTCAGCATAATGTCCTCCAGGGTCACCCATTTTGAATAATATTGCATGAGGTTTATTTTTATGAAAGGCAAATGCTGTATCTTTCTCTCAAACTGCTGACTGTGTATAGCTAGACCTTAATCACTGCACCACCAGGCTTCTTCCTATAGCTAATGCTGTTGTTGTTTGTTAGGTGCCCTCAAGTCAACTGCAATGCATAGTGATTGGAATTGATCACAATCAACAATTGATTGGAATCTTGTTTTATCCTTATGATCTCTGATATGTTTGAGCCCATTTGTTGTGACTCTGTTAATCCATCTTGTTGAGAGTCTTCCTCTTTTTCACTGAGGCTCCACCTTGCCCAGCATGATGTCTTGTTCCAAGGACTGGCCCCTCCTGACCACATACTCAAAGTATGTGATATGAAGTTTCACCATTCCTGCCTCTACAGAGCATTCCAGTTAGCATGCTAAAAATGAGCATTTACCTAAGGTCGTTGTTGTTGCTATGTGCCGTTTGAGTCACTTGCGACTCATAGCGACCCTATGTAAAAGAGCCCTAAACCCTGCTCTATCCTGTGCCAACCTCACCGTCTCTGACACACTTACTCCTACCCACTAATCACAAAATAGATCCATCTCATCGAGGGTCTTCCTCTCCTGCGCCATCCCAAACATAATGTCCCTCTTCAAGGACCAGTCCCTCCTTGCAACATGCCCAAAGTATGTCAGACGAAGCTTCAGAATCCTTGACCCAAGGAGCAGTGTGGTTTTACCCTCTCTTAAGAAAAGACCAAAATGGATGTCAGAAGATACTCTGAAAATTGCACTGGAGTGCAGAGAAGCCAAAGCACAAGGAAGAATTCAAGATAATAAAGAGTTGAATAGAAGATTTCAAAAGGCAGCACAGGATGACAAAATAAAATATTACAATGAAATGTGCAAGGAGTTGGAGTCAGAAAATCAAAAGGGCTGAACTTGCTCAGCATATCTTAAGCTCAAGGAAATGAAGAACAAATTCAAACCTCGAGTTGCTATAATCAAGGATGTTTTCGGCAGAATGTTAAATGATCCCGGAAGTATTAAAAGAAGATGGAAGGA
>NW_006400033.1:2842809-2863635 GCF_000299155.1 Elephantulus edwardii
GGTCGCTATGAGTTGTAGGTGACTCGACGGCACATAACAACAACAACAGGACAAAACTGTTTGTTCTTCTAGCTGTCCATGGTATATTCAACACTCTTCTCCTGCACCACAGCTCAAAGGCATCAATTCACTTTCTATCATCCCTAGTCACTAGTTATGTCCAACTCTATAACACATAGCACACAATTGCAAAGACTATAGCCTGGATCAGGCACACCTTAGTCTCCAGCCTGATGTCACTGCTCGTTAAGTACTCTGGGGAGGTCCCTGACAGCTGACTTTCCCAATGTAATTTGTCTCTTGATTTCCTGGCTACTGGTACCAAGAGTGTTGACTATGGAGCCAAGCAAACTAAAACTGTTAACTATCTCAATCTTCACCATCCATACTGATACTGCCAATTGATCCAGTGGTGAGAATCTTTGTTTTTTTGATGTTGAGCTTCAAAGTGAATTGAAGGCTGCAGTCCTTGACCCTCTGCAGCATGCACTTCAGGTCCTCCTCAGTTTCAGCAAGCAGGGTTGTGTCATCTGCAAAACACAGATTGTTGCTGAATCTTCCACCAATCCTGATGCCACATTCCTCCTTATACAGCCCAGCGTTCCGGATGATCTGTTCTGCATACAGATTGAATAGTTATGGAGACAGAATGCATCCCTGGTGGACCCTCTTCCTAATTTTGAACCATGCAGTGTCTCCTTGCTCTGTTCTGATGACTGCCTCTTGGTCCAAGTATAGGTTTCTCATAAGCACAATAAAATGTCTGGGATTCCCATTCTTTTCAGAGTCAGCCATAGCTTGTTATGATCCACACAGTCAAAAGCCTTTGCATAGTCAATGAAGCACAGGTAGACATTCCTCTGGCACTCTGCTTTCTGCCAAGATCCATATAACATTAGCTGTAATATCTCTAGTACCATAACCTCTTCTAAATCCAGACTGCACATCTGGCAGTTCTCGTTGACATATTGCTCCAGTCATTTTTTAATAATTTTTAGCAGAATCTTGCTTACATATGATATTAATGATATTGTAATTTCCACACTCTGTTGGATCACCTTTTTTTTGAATGGGAACAAATATCGATCTCTTCCAGGCTAGGTGGCTCTCCTCTAGATTTCTTGGCACAACTTAATGAGCACATCCAGGGCAGCAACTGTTTGTTGAAACATGCCAGTTGGTATGCCATCAACTCCTGGAGCCTTGTTTTTTGCCAATTCTTTTAGACCAGCTTGAACTTCCTCCTTCATCACCCCAGGCTCTTGCTCATAAGTTATTTCATTAAATTCTTCTGTGTCAGCCAATTCCTTCTGATACATTGATTCTGTGAATTCCTTCCATCTTATTTTAATGCTTCTTGGATCATTTAACATTCTATCCAAAGCATCCTTACGTATTGCCACTTATGGCTTGATTTTGTTTTGAACTCCTTCAGCTTAAGAAATGCTGAGCGAGTTCAGCCCTTTTGATTTTCTGACTCCAGCTCTCTGCACATTTCATTATAGTATCTTGCTTTGTCATCCCGGGCTGCCTTTTGAAATTTTCTGTCTAGCTCTTTGATTTCTTGGTTTCTTCCTTTAACTTTGGCTTCTCGGCGTTCTAATGCAATATTCAGAGTCTCATCTGACATCCATTTTGGTCTTTTCTTCCTCTTCAGCCTTTGTAATGATCTTTTGCATTCTTCATGGATTATATTCTTGATATCCTCCCACAGCTCATTTGGTCTACACTCATTGGTGCTCAAGGCCTCAAACCTGTTCCTGAGATTATTTTGAAATTCGAGTGGGAGAGACTTAAGGTCAAATATTAGTTCCCGTGGATTTGATCTAATTTTCTTCAATTTCAGCTTGAACTTGCATGCGAGTAGTTGGTGGTCTGTCCCACAATCAGCACTTGGCCTGTTTTCACATATGACATTGAGCTACTCCAGTGAGTCTTTCCACACATGTAATCTATTTGATTCCTATGCATACCATCAGGTGAAATCCATGTGTATAGCCTGTGTTTATGTTTCTTATAAACGGTATTTGCAATGAATAAATCATTGAATGTCCAGAATTCTACCATTCTATCTCCAGCCTCATTTCTGTCACTGAGTCCATGTTTTCCTTCTTCCCTGTTCCCAACTTTTGCGTTCCAGTTACCCATTATTATCAATGCATCTTGATTGCATGTTCGATTGGTTTCTGATTGCAAAAATTGGTAGAAATCTTCCATTTCCTCCTCTTTGGCTCATATATTTGAAGGATAGTGGTATTCACTGGACTTCCTTGTATGTGTGTATGGATATTATCACTGGACTTCCTTGTATGTGTGTATGGATATTATCCTGTCACTCACCAAACTGTATTTCATGATGGATCTAGAAATGACTTTTTAATTATGAAACCAACCTTATTTTTTTTCACCTTGTCATCCCCGGTACAGTAGATCAGATGATCATCTGATTCAAAATGTCCCATGCCAAGCCATCTCATTTCGCCAATATCTAGTATGTCAGTATTTATGCATTCCATTTCTTTCTTAACAATGTCCAATTTTCCTATATTCATGCTTCTTCCATTCCACATTCCAGTCACTAGTGTCTGCATTCAGCTGTTGCTCCTCCTTTGTGTTTTCATTTCTAAGATCTCAGTCTCAATTGCCATGCCAGCAAGTCTAAGTGTGCTCTATTGTACGTAGGGTTTTTGGAGGCCTGTTATTTCAGAAGTGGATGGCGAATCCTTCTTCCTGGTCTGCCTTAATTTGTGTGTTTGTTTGATAGACAAGCATTTTACAGAAAAGAGCAGATTAAAGACATTTACCCAATTAGAAAAATGACCAATAGATTCAATGTTGCTACCCGCCCTTGCTACGTGTATATTGACATATCCCTTTCCCTACTCCACCACAAACCCTTTCTACTTCTGCCTACAGATCCCTCTTCCCTTGACCAGTCCTTGCTATGATGGCTTAAGTCTCAAGCCCTTTTCTTTAGCATTTTACAATAGTGCTCATGCAGTGTAATTATCCTTTGTGTAACTGATCTATGTCATTTAGCATAAATTGCTGTAAGTTCATCTAAATTGTGCAGTGTTTCACAAATTCTTCTCCATTCTTCAGTGTTGCATAATATGCCATTGTATGAATGTACCACCATAGTTTGTTCATCCTTCAGTCCACTGATGGACACTCAGGTGGTTCCCACCTTTTGTTTCTTGTAAATAATGCTACATGAGTATATGCGTATCTGTTTTTGCCACTCCTCTTATTTCTTTGGGATATATTGTTTGTTGTTGTTGTTTGGTGCTGTCGAGTTGCAGACGACTCATAGCGACCCTATGAACGAACAGCCTGAGCACTGTTTGCACATAGAGTTTCTGGAGGCAAGCCATTTTGGAAGTGGATGTCGGGCCTGCTTCCAGGCTTGATTTAGTTGGGAAGCTCCAGCCAACACTGTCCACCATGGGTACCCATTACCACGATTGGCACATCACTGTCACAGGCTTTAGCATCACAGCAACCACGAGTTGCCTCTGTACAGCAACGCACAGATGAGTGCTATACCACCTAGAAGAATGTTTGTTTGACAGGAAAACAATTTGAACCCGGCTGAGGGCCCCAGATGAAAATCACCCACCTTTGGCTTGGTAGCATAACTTCTTTTCCACTAGGTCAACATAACTCTCTCTTTGGGATATATACTCTTTGGGATATATACTTACGTGTAAATGATCAAATGGTACTTTTATTTCCTAAACTTTCTAAGGAAGCACCAAACTGCTGTCCATAGTGGTTGCACCATTTTACATTCCCACCAGCAATGTATGAGATTTCCAGTCTCTCCACATCATAGCCAGTATTTGCTCTTTGCTGTCTTTTTTTTTTTTTTTGGCTGTCTTATTGAACATGTTGTATTTGCCGGTATGGGATAATATCTCATTGTTGCTTTGATTTGTGTCACTCTAACAGCTTGAGCCTTACTGCATGTGTTTGTTGACCACCTGATCATCTTCTTTGGTAAAGTGTCTTTTCAAGTCTTCTGTTCATTTTATGATTGGATTGTTTTTCTTGTTGAGCTGTTGGAAAATTTCCATACATATTAGAGTCCTTTGTCAGAAACATCATTGCTAAATGTGTTTGCCCCAATATGTAGGTTCTCTTGTTACCCTTTGGAGAAATTTTTTTATGGACTCAGGTATTTAATTATTAGGTAGTCTCAATCATCCATTTTATTCTCTACTGATTGTACATTATTGGCTATACTTAATAGTCTGTTTATGCCCTAAACCAGGGCTTCCAAGCTTATCCTTTCTTTGATGAATTTTTTTGTTTTGTTTTGAGCCTAGGTCCTTGATCCATCTTGAGTTAGTTTTTGTTTGTGATGTGAGGCATACATCTTGTTTTAAGTTTGTGTAAATATCCAGCTTTGCAAGTACCATTTGTTAAAGAGACTGCCTTTCTCCTACATAATGAATTCCATCTCTTCATCAAAGATAATCTGTCCACAGGAGGATTGATTTCTTTCTGGGTTCCCAATTCCATTTTATTGATATATGGAATACATTTATCATTGTAAAAGAAACAAGCTTTTTTGATTACTGTCACTGTGTAGTAGATTTTGAGGTCAAGAAATGTAAGGCCTCTTCTGTTTTTCATATTCAGTAGCACTTTCCTTATCTGTCATCTCTTTCCTTTCTATATTTAAATTTTGGGAAAACTTCAAACTGTTTTCCATAATGGCTAGACTATTCTACAATCCCAAACAGAATAGATGAGAGTTCCATTTTCTCCACACCTTTGCTAACATCTATTGTATTCTGATTTTTTTAATCATAGCCATCTTGGGATAAATGCAAATAGGTTTGATTTCTATTTCCCTAATGACTCTTTTCATGTACTTTTTTCCATGCACTTTTTGGCCATTTGTATCCATTCTTTGCTTGTTTTTATTTATTTTAATTATACTAGTTTATTTACCAAATTAAAATACAGTGTTTCCCAGAATAGGTGTTTTTAAATTGCTTTACTTTTTTGGCTGTTAAGTTGTAAGAATTTTTAGTTTTAATAATAAGCCCTTGTCAGATAGATGTTATTGCTGTCATGTACTGTCGAGTCAGAAGTGGGTCAGAGCTGACCCTCCAGCAGTTTTGCAGAGGCAGTAAAGCGCACAGGAGGAGGCTGCCCATCAGGTGGATTCAAACTGCCTTTCAGTTGGCAGCACAACTCTTTATTACTAAGCCACCTGAGCTCCCTTATCCCTTTATTTGCCAGGTCTGTCTTTTGAGGAACTTCTGTGTGAGTTTGAGCCCCCACTTTTTGGCAATTCATCATTGTTTTCTTCATTCCATATTGTTGATTGAAAAAATTGAGGTTGTTAACAACCACAGCTTGCTCTGCTCTACATTAAACACCCCTGGCAGCAGCACTCAGAAAAGCAAAAGATGACTCTCACTGGGAAAATCTACTATCAGGGACCTCTCCAGAGTACTAAGAGGCAATAATGTCAGTCAAGAGACTAAGACATATCTGGTCCAGGCCATGGTCTTTGCAATGACCTGCTGTGCATCAGAAGGCTAGACAATGACTAAAGGTGACAGAAAATTGATGCCTTTGAGTTGTGTTGTTGGAGAAGAATCTTGAACATACCACGATCATCAAGAAAACAAATAGGTCTGACTTGGAGAGAATGAGACCAAGTTTCTCCTTGGAGACTAGGATTTTGAAGCTTTGTCTCACATACTTTGGGCATGTGGCCAGGAGCGACCGGTCCTTGAAGAGGACATCATGCTTGGAAAGGTGGAGGGACAATGCAGGAAAGGAAGACCCAGATGAGATGGATTGACAGTAACTGGGGCAATAGGGGTAGGTGTGTTGGAGTCCTTGAGATTGGTTCAGGACACAGCAGGCTTCAGAGCTATTGTATATAAGATTGCTAAGAGTTGTAGGCAACTCAAAGGCACATAGCAACAACAACAACTGTCTGATCATCTATTCATCTTAGGCTGATGTTGCCTTCCCCTACTCCATTACAGTGTTCATTGTATTTCAATTTTATTCCTGTTCTCCCTGTCCGCTTCCCATAACCCTCCTATTTTAGTAAGAGTGGTCTTACATTACTTGTCTCTCTGTGACTGAGTTACTTCTCTCAGCATAATATCTTGTAGTCCTGCCCAGTATGTGTAGTGTTTCATGAATTCTTCATTGTTTTTCAGTGTTAGCACTGCAATGTACTGCAGTTACTCTATCCATGCATTTGTTGATGGTATTTAAGTGGCTTCCATTTCCTTGCCATTGTAAACAATGCTACAATAAACATATATTTGCATACAAACTATTCATGCTGAAGCTCTGATATCTAAATGGTGTATTCCCAGTAGTGGAATAGCTGTATCAAACACTTTTTCCATTTTTAACTTTGTGATGAAATACCTGAATCATTTTACATTCCCATAAGCAGCGCAACGAGAATTCTTTCTAATCTCTCCACGTTTTTGACAACATTTGTTGTTTGCTTGCCTATTAAACTTGACTATTGTTTCTTGAGTGAGATGATATACCATTTTTGTTTTGACATGAAAGGCACAGGATCTAATAGGGTTCAGTTCTGCTGTTCATAGATAGGGTTACTAAGAGTTGTAATCGACAGCACTTAAAATAGCAATAATAGTGGTCTTAAACATTTATTCACGTGTTTGTTGGCCATTTAAACTGGTTGACGTGGAGTCTTTTCACATATTCTCCCCATTTAGTAATTGGATTGTTTGTCTTTTCCTTTTTGAAGTGCTGGTTGTTACATGCTGCCAAGTTGGACCCAGATCATAGTTGACACATAGCTGGCAGTGGGTTTACAGAAGTTGTAAATCACACAGGAGGAGATTAGCTATCATTCTCTCCTGGAGCAGCCGAGACCAAAGTGACATAAACTCAACAGATTAGATATGGATTTTAGGGGGCAATGAGTTCATCTTCAAGAGGAAGAAACAATTTAGAAAATGAGGGTAAGAACAATTGCACAGGCTGAAGAAGGTAACTAGTCATTGACTTGTACATGTAGATGGAGTTGAGAAATCAGACTGCTGAAGTGCACACAGGACTGCTGTAAGGAAAGTTATAACACAAAGTAACAGTGTGGGAGCATTACTGATTATAAATTGTCAACAATAAGCTTGTTAAGAAGCAAATTGTACAAAGGTAGGATTTAAAATGCAGTTCTGTTACCTAATAAGATTATGACCATGACAAATTATTTAACTTTTCTATGCTTTATCTCATAATAAAAAGAGAATGAAAGTAGGAATTCACCTAAGAGGAACCTTGAAAGGAATAAATGAGTTAATATGCACACAGAATACTAAAACAAAATACACAGCAAGCTGATAATAAATGTTAATGTGCTTATAAGGTTAAACCAACATTAAGTAAGAATTAATTGAATATCTGTGGAACAAATGTAGATATGGAGGGGCCAGTCCTTAGAAAAGGACATCATGCTTGGAAAGGTGGGGAGTCACTGAAGGAGGGGAAAATCCTCAATGAGATTAATTGCTGCACTGATTACAATGATGGTTTGAAGTATGTTAGAGATGGTGAGGATGTCACAGGACAGGGCAGGGTTCAGATTGTTCATAGGGTCACTGTGAGTCATAGAGGACTTGATGGCACTTAACAGCAACAATATAAACAACTTAGATTTAACTCTTCACATTTTATAAGATGGTCAAGTTTTAAAAATATGTTCACACTACTAAGCTCAATGGGTTCTCACGACGACTAATTTCTACATATGACAAAACTGTTGTATGAAGAGGTCAAAAGTCACCAACACCACTCAGCTAACTGTTGGCAAAACTGAGCTAACACTTGGGCTTCCTGATCTCTGGCCCCCTCGACTCTGGGCTACACAGTGCCAGGGTCCCTCAGCTGCACTGGCTAGTACATACAGACTTTATCCAGAATGACATTTGCCAACAAAATGTAAAACAGGTACCTTTTCTAATCCAGCAGAACCTCGAAGAAAGAAATTCCATTCAGCATCAGTAAGTCTTCCTTGCTGACGCATAATCTCAACACAGATCATAAAGCTGTAGATGAGTTTATGTTGTTCAAAAAGTCCTCTTGAAATATTGACATAAGCAGTCAAAAGAGTTTGTTCCAGCAGTATGTCAAGCCGTGTCTCTAGGTCACTTGCCTTTTCAGAGGTTTCAATTGTTGTGTTGAACAACTGTATGAAAGAGAGCTTGGTTAAAGTTTCAGTTCAGTTAATTCTTCGTGGAGATAAGACAATCTCTGCTGCTCTCTTCCCCATATCTAAGTTCAGTGAGTAAAGAATAACATAAGAGTTGACCACTATACGAAGTTCAGAATTCATTACAAATTGACACTTGATGTTTCTTTTCCACACTCCTGTCTTTATTTGGAATGTGCATCCTAGACCAGACCCACTACTCTTGAGTCAATTCCAGCATATAGCCATCCTATGGACAGAGCAGAACTGCTGCCTGGATTCCAAGGCTGTGATCTTTACAAGCAGAGAAGGCGGTGGGTTCAAACTGCCCGTCCCTCAATTAGCAGCTGACAACCTAGGCCCTGCTGCCACCAGGGTGTTTTATAGAAATGAACCAAAACCAACCTTCTGACAATACACAAAAGGCATCATATTTATGTAGGACAGAAAATAATGGAAAAGAGAGGTAAGCGAGTACTACCAGTTTTTTTACGTCTTCTAAAAAATGTTTGACAAACCTTTCATATTTAGGTGACAGATGTTAGAACAAGGTAAGGTCATGTACTCTTAGCACTTCTTTAAGATAAGGCCTAGAGTATGAAAAGAACATTCTGGAATTTTCTTTGGAATTTAAGACAAATTTATTTTAAAGGTAACATCCACCTTTCTGTTCGGGAATTTTGAAAGGACCCTTCTTCCTCACGACAAGTGCTCCACACGACAAAAGTGTAGAGAAGGCAGCGATGATGGTAGTTTAAGAATGAGAGGATCGGAGCCTGTGGGGAAACTGGGCAGAAACTGAGCTTGTGAGCCTGGCTGGAGATCATGAGAGGCGAATCCTGAGCAGTTGTTGAAGGCTCATTCTACCAAGGACAAGAGGGGCACTTGGCAGAGATTTCAGGGGGCCTAAAGTACAAGGAGGCAGAGAAGGCCAGTGAGGTAATGGTTGACTAAATTCTGGATCACCCTGAGAGGAATTAAAGTGCATAAAGAGAGCAGATGGATCAAACCAGACTAGAAACCAGAACTAGCTGAAAACCAGGGCAAATGAAAGCCAAGAGGTGCACATCATTCCTCTCTAACAGTACCACACTCGGGTGTGCAGCTCTGCCATGGACCCACCCTCCTGCTGTTGCTTGGATGAAGCACATGATGAAGGAAAGAAGCTGGATGGTCAATGTTGCCTTACTAAATGGTAGACCTCCATTTAAAATATGAAAAGGGCTTGGAAGAAGGGCTTAGAGAACTGTAGATGTTAAAGCCTCTGAAATGCTCTTGAAAGTGTGGTTTACAAAGGGCAGTGGAGTTATTGTTTTAAGACGTATATTAGACAAGAAAGTGAAACTTTATTTAACAACCAGAAAAGAAGCAGAACAGTAAAAGCACAGTGTAGAGGCAACAGATTTGGTGTGAAAATAAAGTACAGTGAGATGGAAAGCATTCTGAATGCTTTCAACCTACGCTGTGGTGGCGAATGGTAGAGGATGACTTGATACCACCCACGAATACAGGTAAGTATCTAGTTTCCCTTTCAAATTACAGCTTTATTGATTAGCCCAATATTTCCTTTTTATCTCAGCTCAAGCTAAGATTTTTTTTTCTAAATCTTACTTTTATTTACTGCTGTTGTTTACCGTTGGGTTGGAAACAGCCCATAGCTGACCCTCCAGCAGGTTTTCAAAGGCAGTTAATTGCATGGGAGGAAATTGCCCATCCTTCTCCCGCAGAGTGGTTGGTGGCCTCGAACTGTATGCCTTTGGGATTGCAGCACAGCTTCTTGCCACTAGGCTACCAGAATTCCTATTGTAACAGCTTTTAAAACTTCAAAAATCTCCAAATACACAGCATAAGCAAAGTTATCATTACAGTTAGATAGTATTCAACAGGTAACTGATCCTTATCTTGCTTATTACCCACAAACTAAAGGAAGGGAACAGATAGGAAGTTTATCTTTTAATATGCCTTCTCTGGCCCTAATTTGATGTTGTTATGTAGATGGGCTAGAATATGTGAATGGAGTGTGTTGGCCTATCCACAAAGGGATTGGTTATCTGCCATTCCACAAGGAAATTGGCCAGTCTCAACAACCTGCAAGGGGATTGGCTAGTCTCACCAATAAGTGGAAGAGATCTAGCTGCAGAGATAGTAATTCTTCTTCTATCAGAAGCAATGAATTCTTTACCCAGACATCTCTGGGTAAGAGAGAACTTCCTTACCTGGTGAAATGTTGGACATGCTTTGAAACATCAATAGCAGCAATGGCTAAACTGGAAAATTGATTTGAGATGGGAAGTTGGTAGATGCAAGCTAATATTGGCAAGACTGAGAACTTTGTTGGACAATTGGTGAGAAAAAGCCAATTTTAGCAGGAATGAGAACCTAGAAATACTTAGAGCCACAAGACTTGAGGCTGAGGTGCCTGTGTGCACATTTTGGAAGCTGTCTTATCTGTATTTTGTTATTAATCTGATTCTGAATTATAATCTTTTAACTCCTCCAATATGGTTCTGTGTGGTCTGTGAGCTATCCCTTTGGATTCTGGATCCAACCAAGCATTAAATTGGTGTTGAGATGAGTAGAAGGAGGCATGGGAGTGTGGGGGACATGTCTGACCTCATGGGAATTGGTGTTGTGTTATTCATGCTGTGAGCAGGGATAGTTTCCCTCCGTGAAGTTTATAAAGGTCAGATATAGAGCTCTTCAAGTGGCCTGTGCTCTTTTTACAGCAGAGCTATGAGAGTGGCAAACCCTTGACTTTAGGAATTGAGGAAAAACTCCAAGATAGCACCTTTTCCAAGACCTATTTGTTCTTCAGGCAGTCCATGGGATATTCAGTATTTTTTTCCCCAACACCACAGTTCAAAGGCATCAATTATTCTGTCATCCTTATTCGTTGTGCAGCTCTCAGCTGCCTAGCAGGTGACTGGAAAGACTATGGCTTGAATAAGGCACACTTTAGTCTTTAAACTGACATCAATGCTTTTTAGGACCTCAGAGAGATCCCTGGAAGTAGACTTTTCCAATGCTATATGTGTCCTGATATCCTGGCTGTTGATACCAAGGGTGGTGATTGTGGATCCAAGTAAAATGAAGTTGGTGACAATTTCATCTTTTATCTTTTTCAATGTTGCATATTGGTGCAGTGACGAGGATTTTTGTTTTTTTGATGCTGAGATGCAAGTCATGTTGAAGGCTGCCCTGTTTAACCTTTTGTAGTAAGTGGTTCAAGTTTTCCTTACTTTCAGCAAGCAAGGATGAATCATCTGCATAATAAAAGTTATTGATGAATCTTCCTCCATTCATGATGGGACATTCTTCTTCATAGAGTTCAAGTTCTCAAATAATATGTTTCGGGTACAGACTGAATAGGTATAGAGAATGAATTCAACCCTAATACATGTTGTTGTTGTTGTTATGTGCTGTCGAGTCGCCTGCGACTCATAGCGACCCTATGTACAACAGCCTTAAACTCCACTCTGTCCTGTGCCAATCGCACTGTCTCTGACACTCCCATCCCAATTATCCCAGTCACTGAATCAATCCACCTCATAGAGGGCCTTCCTCTCCAGCGCTGTCCCTCCACCCTCCCAAGCATGATGTCCCCCTCTCCAAGGACCGGTCTCTCCTCACAACATGTCCAAAGTACGTTAGACGGAGCCTCAGAATCCTTGCCTCCAAGGAGCCACCCGGTTGAACCCTTTCCAGGACAAATCTGTTTGTTTTCCTAGCAGTCCATGGTATTCTCAATACTCTTCTCCAGCACCACAGCTCAAAGGCATCAATTCTCTTTCTATCCTCCTTAGTTATTGTCCAATTCTCTGATACATAACAGGTGATTGCGAAGACCGTGGCCTGTATCAGACGCACCTTAGTCTCCAAAGAGATACCACGGCTTTTCAGTACTTTGGAGAGGTCCCTAACAGCAGACTTTCCCATGGCAATGCGCCTTTTAATTTCCTGGCTGCTGGTGCCAAGACTGTTGACTACGGAGCCAAGCAAACTAAAGCTGTGTACAATCTCAATCTCTTCACCATCCATCCTGATGCTGCCAATTGGTCCAGTGGTGAGAATCTTTGTCTTCTTGACATTGAGCCTCAATCCATATTGTAGGCTGTAGTCCTTGACACTCTGCAGCAGGCGCTTCAGGTCCTCCTCAGTTTCAGCAAGCAGGGTTGTGTCATCTGCATAACGCAGATTGTTGATAAATCGTCCACCAATCTTGACCCCACATTTCTCCTCATAGAGCCCAGCCTCCCGGATAATCTGTTCTGCATATAGGTTGAAAAGGTATGGAGATAGGACGCATCCCTGGCGTACGCCCTTCCCAATTTTGAACCATGCAGTGTTCCCTTGCTCTGTTCTGACAACTGCCTCCTGGTCCAAGTATAAGTTTTGCATTAGAACGATCAAGTGTTCTGGGATTCCCATTCTTCTCAGAGTCAGCCATAGTTTGTTATGATCTACACAGTCAAATGCCTTTGAATAGTCAATGAAACACAGATAGACATTCCTCTGGTATTCCCTGCTTTCAGCCAAGATCCATCTAACATCAGCTACAATATCTCTAGTACCACGACCCCTTCGGAAACCAGCCTGGACTTCTGGTAGTTCTCTGTTGATATGCTGTTCCAGTCGTTTCTGGGTAATCTTCAGTAAAATCTTGCTTGCATGTGAAATCAATGACATTGTTCCATAGTTTCCACATTCGGTTGGGTCACCTTTCTTTGGGATAGGAACAAATATCGATCTCTTCCAGTCAGTTGGCCAAGTGGTCGTTCTCCAGATATCTTGGCACAACTTGGTGAGCACATCCAGGGCAGCATCTGTTAACTGAAATATGTCAATTGGTATACCATCTATTCCTGGAGCCTTATTTTTTGCCATTTCCTTCAAAGCAGCCTGAACTTCTTCTTTCATCACCATAGGCTCTTGCTCATATGTTGTTTCATGAAATTCTTCTGTGTCTTCCAATTCCTTTCGATACAGTGACTCAGTATATTCCTTCCATCTTCTTTTAATACTTCTGGGATCATTTAACATTCTGCCGAAAGCATCCTTGATTATAGGAACTCAAATTTTAACCTATGTTGTGTTCCTTTAAATATGGATTGAAGGTCAACATCAAGAAAACAAAGATTTTTTTTCCTTCTGAGGCTTTGTCTCACATATTTTGGACATGTTGCAAGGGGGGGCCAGCCCTTGGAGAGGGACGTCATGTTTGGGAGGATGGAGGGACAGAGAAAGAGAGGAAGACCCTTGATGGATATATTGATTCAGTAACTGGGGTAATCATGGTAGGTGTGTCAGAGACAATAAAGTTGGCACAGGATAGAGCAGGTTTCAGGGCTACTGTACATAGGGTCGCTATGACTTGCATGTGACTCAACAGTGCATAACAACAATAACAGTGTTCCCATGCTCTGTCCATACAAAAGCCTCTTGGTGTATGTATAGGTTTCACATAGAATATTATAGGAGCATCAGATTGACAACTCTCTTCTGGAGAGGTTCTCACAGATTTTATTCATGTAGCATTCATAAAGTGTGTTGTGGTGCTAGACACCATGGGGAATGCAGGAATGGGTGAGACTTGAGGCCTGCATTTGGGAGAGCAGACTCTAACTGGGGAGAGAATCCTACTCAGGCAATTAATATCCATGCCATATATATTAAATTAAAGGCATATCCAATGTGTTCCATTAAAAACTGCTGAAAATTCCTTGCTGTGTTTCCCATTGAAAGATGAGAGTCTAGTTGCCCTCCTCCTGAGCCTAGACTAGTCTTAGTGAGTTTATTTGCAAGAGAAAGAAGAGAAGTAATGTTTCAGGACAACCAGTGCTAGGAGGTCAGAACAAGCTTTGAAGCTTTTACATCAGTTTCTTAGGATATTTGTTTTTTGCTAACTCCCTCATGGAATCCAGTTGCTAGATTGTGAGAAGTCCAGCCATATAGAATAGTCATGAAGGTGCTATGCTTGGCAGCTCAGCCATGTAAGTCGGCCATCTGGGGAGGTCCAGTCCACTTGAGATTCCAGATGCCTGCAGCCCATCAGTAGGAATCCCTGGAGAAAGTGACATTTGAACCAGGAGGGAGGGCTTTATAAATGGAGGGAGCACCATAAATATCAAATCACGAAGTGGATCAATTTGCAGAAGAACACTGAGAAATGTGGCTAGAGCAACTGGATGGGCTGGATTCAGCTCTGAGAACATGGATTGAGCTGTGTTTGACTCCCCTAAAAATTTCAGTAAGACCAGTGCTGCATACTGAAGCTTTGGAACACTGAAATTACTTATGTGCAATGTCATGAAATGCGTCTAGAAAGAGTGAGGAATGGAGACAAGTCTTCCTCACAAGAGAAAAGATAGGATGCAATTGCGAGTATGAGACAGAGAGACCATAAATCAGGCAGGAGGGTCTGACAGCCATATATATAGTGAGAGAGCAAAGGGGGCCAGGGCTTCTAGGATACCTCAGAATGAAAGCCTGGACTAGTCTGCATTATTAAAAGTCTTTCCAGGGAAAAGGGTGCTCTTGTGGCCAAGTGGTAAGAATTTGTACTGCAATCCCAAGGAAATGGAGAAAGCAGATTAGTTAAGGTCGGTACAGTTAAAGACATCACAGAAAACACAAGCCATGGAAAGGAGGCTAGACGACTATAGAAAAGGCTAAAGAAATAGCTCACAGGAAGAAGGCAGGAAGGAAAACGAATTAGTTGACAAAGTCAGGAGAAAACCGAACATGAGAAGGGGCGTTCTTTTCCTCCTTTACAGACAGTTCTATGCACACTGGGTTTGTAAATCTTTAGGAATCATAGCAGTTAGAGTCACTTTAAAAACCAAACTCAATAGAAGTCCAAACCCAGACCCCTAGTGACATTTACTTGTTAAACAGACTCATGAAAGGAACAAAATATCATTTAAAGGAACATCATGAGATACGTTTCATTTGCAATGATAGCAGTAATGACCACCACCTACCTTACCTGTTTAAAATACTTCAGTGAATATTGATACATGGGGTCTATCTCTGAGAGGCTGGCAATGACAAAGTACATGACAGACCCCTGAGTGGCTACTGGGCGGTACTTCTCACGAGCAACGTTGATCATCTTTTCCGTGGACTCTGCTTCCTTCAGTCGGGTTTTAATAGCCCCAGAAGTGATCTGAATGAACAGACAAGGATATGTTCTTAGAGGCTGGTCTCAGGAAGAGTCAGATTTTAAAATCTATGCAGTTGGTCTGTTGTTGCTGTTGTGCACCATCGACTTGGAACTGACCCATAGTTGACCCTCTAGTGGGTCTTCAGAAACAGTTTATTGCATGGGAAGAAACTGCCCACCTTTCTCCCCTGGAGTAGTTGGGGGACTTGCACCATGTCTTTGGTATTGTAGTGCAGCTTCTTGCCACTAAGAACACAAAAGGAAAGATGACACTAAAATTTTGGGAGCTGGAAAATGGAAGAAGTGAAAATGACTTAGCAGATGTGGAAAATGGTTTTTAAGCTGGTGAAGGAGAAAAACAAAAGAACCCACCAAATTTATGAAGCACAATTCTTTTCTAGGGCTTAGGAATTTATAGCAACAAGCAACTGGTTAGAAGTGGGAAGGGCTTAAAAAAATAGTATTGATTTGGAGACCTTCAGGCTGTTTACCTACATCACCCAGCCAGAGGATTGCCCCTTGCCCACTCTGGCAGAAAAACAGATGTTAGCTGTGAAGTAAGAAGGAAGGTCTTTGAATGGAAGGAAACCAGGCACAGGAGAGAGCAGGGTTGTTACTGTGTGTCATCAAGTCTATTCTAACTCATCGTGACCCTATCTGATGGAGCAGAACTGAGGCTGAGGGTTTCCTAGGCTGTAACCTTTACAGGAGAACTGAAGGCCTTTTCTTCCTTTTGGGCTTCTGGGATATTTTGGCTGCTGAGTGCCAAGTCATTGGGCCACCACATCTCCTTGAGGGCAGGTACCATACTGAAAACATATTAACGAATTTATACACTGAAGGGACAGCAAAACCCCCATTAATGCCAGAAGCAGAAGCGGGCCATAAAAATTCTTAGCTTAAGGCAAACACGAATGCCCTGGGTAAAGTCTTATTTGTCCTTGCAAAGTAAAGAATTAACTAGTGTCTAAGTGACACGGAACGAGTAAAGGCAGGCAACGTAGCCAGCCTGTCAAAAGCCAACCCACATGACTGATCCCCCGACCCACCAACTATGATTCTCAATCTCCCTGCCCCAACAGGGCACCCAAGAAAAGCTATAAAAGCAATTGGGAGGGGGGACTCGGGGCTTTTTCCCCCGCTACCAACTCACGGAGGGAGAAAGTCTCCATATGTGGAATTAATAAACGCTCTTGAAATTTTCAGACATGTGATTGGATCTCCTTTGAGGGGCATTTCGTGGTCAGAACATACACACTGGGTTGTGAGACCTTTCCTTACTCCTTTTCTCAGCCTCCAAAATGCTTCTAGTTAGGTCTTCTCACCCTCCAGGCAATGTAGGCATTGAATGTTTAGCTATAATTCAGATACACTTACATGGCGAAGTTGGGACATGGGAAGGTTATGAGTGTGTAATGTAGAGGTTCAGGAAGATACTTTTGATATTTTATTATGGATAGACAATAATCAATGGGCAAAACAAGAAATTCAAGCATTAACAGCAATGAGTTTGAGTTTAGAGAAAAGATGTGAGAATGCAATTCCCAGCAAAAAAAGAGAAAGCACTGGCTTCTGTGAAGGCAAGCATGGAGGAAGGTGGATGGAACCCAGGGATTACTGGGTTTCATAAAAAGCTTTGTAGAACTATTTCACTCTTTTAAGCAGTTTGAAAGTAAATCGCTGAGAAGAGGACACATAACAAATAGGTTAACAAGTAACTGAATTAAACACTCAAGAAGAATGAATGACTGATGAACAGAGACAGAGAGGGAGGAAATGGTAAGCTGAGGATTAATTATTGACTGTTCCGACACTAAGATCTCAAGAGACCAGGATGTAAAGTGGTAAGCAACTGATAATGTTAGGGAAAGACAATGGAAAGAACTTTGCTTCTTGTCCAGTGAAGTTAAAGGAATTTTTAAAACAAATGAATTTTTTTTCATGAGTGAATAAACATAATTGTGCAGGCTTTGTTACTGTCGCTGTGGCTAGGCACCGTTGAGTATGATTCAAGGTACCTATGAATGATAGCTCTGAATCGTATCCTATCCTGTGCCATCCTCATCATCTCTGGCACTTGAACACATTGTTTCTTGGAAATTAGCACACTAGGTTCTTAATGTTCACTTTTAACATCATGGCTTGGGTCTGCAAAATAATTTGCTGTACTTAAATGACATTTTATGTAAAACTATCTTTGTATGAGATGTTCATACCTTCAACAAATATTTATTGAGCACCAAAAATGTACACCATGCTAAGTGCTTGGAGAAGTAATATCAGATGAATTAGTCACTGATTCCAACCACATAAAAGTTACAATGCACAATGAGGGAGAGAATAGTTTAAAATTAATATATTTTAGGGCATTATGATTATCATAAGAGTCCGGAATGAGGGTTGCGGAGTGGAGTATACTTGGGGTGGGGGTGGGAATGTGCAGGGTTGGGGAGGGGACTGTGTACAAATGAAGGAGTTTGTCTTTTGCTTTTCAAGGAGAGGAGCAAACTGGGGGTGGGAATGGGGTGGGTGGGGAGAAAAGTGCAACAATGAATGAATGGAATTCCAAAATCTCTGTAGATGTTCATTGAAATTAATAATAATAATAATAATTTTTTTTAAAAAGTTACAATGCAGCAGTGAAAGAGAGGAGATGTGAAATTCAGTAACTGTGCTAGATGGTAAGTGTAACAGGTGTTAGAATAGAATAAGGTGCTCTAGAAGCTCCCAGAAGGAGGAGGCAAAACCACCTATGAATACCAAGAAGATGTCCTGAAGGGATGATAGTAATGTACGTATGTAATTCTACTTGTTCCTTTCAACTAATATTTTGTCCGTGTTCTTTACATTGCATGCTTTATTAAAAGACAGAGACTAGAGGAGCAGCTGTCTACAGTTTCTCTACTCTTTTTGGTTGGTGAGGCGCACTGCTAGCCAGGCAGCAGTGTGTGTGTGCCCCAGCCAGCCGCCCTCCTGACACTAAAGGCCCTGTAGCAAACTCATAGATCATGGCTGTACTTCTTAAACAATCCACTTTCTGTAAACACTGAAAATATTTTACTTGCCTTTGAATCCTGGAGTGTGTCGATGAGTTCTTCATTGTCCAGAATATTTCCTTCTGATGTAAAGAGCATTTTCAAGATTTTCTCTTCTATGCTTTTCAGCTGGTTCTTGTCGGTGTTGATCCTCACAATGAGCTTGATTCTTTGTTCTTCTAGCTCAGGCTTTTCAAGTCGCACCACATCACTAGAACCAAAGTTTGAACAGTTGAGTTATTCAAACTGGTCCGTGTCCTCAACTTGTTATTTCCCTTTATCTATTTCTAATGGTTCCTATCAAAACACCATTCAGCTGAGTATATAAGCTAGTCACCAAATCTGAATGCACACAGCCTCTTGTGTTGGCTTTGCTTAGTGACTCATCACTGAACTACTCCCACTTACACTTCTTCATTTTGTAGTTCAGAGCCCTGTGCAGGGTACTTTCCATAGCTTCTGCTTGTCTTAGAAAAACCTCAATACTTGATATATGTATCACCCAGTTCTGTCTCTAATGCTTCTTTGCTCCAATCTGAAAATAGAACTTGGATCATATTTCTCATTTTGCATGAAGCTTTCTCCTCTCCCTCACGTAGGGGGATTCCCTCAGACTCTGTAAAACAATTCCGACGCATCTGAACAAGGATCCTCACCACTGGATCCAAAACGTGAGCTGAGGTCCTTCTTTACATGCTCATTCATAATTTGAGTCCCAGCCCTCTATTTTCAGGAATCAATGTTTAGTGAGTAGCATGTCGCTCGTGGCTTATTCTTTCCGGTCCTCAGTATGTCCCTGAGAGGCAGGCATTGTGCATGTGGGCACAACAGACTCTTACGGGTCAAGGCCTTGAGGCTAAGAGACACACAGTTGGGCTTGAGTCTGGTCTGCTGACTCCAGACTACAGCCACTGCTGAGTTCAATGTGACTCCGCAAGCCTGTGTGGTACAGAGCAGAACCCCTCTATACTAACTTTGTAGTCATAATCTTTGGAAAAAATTATTTTATTGTAATTTGGGTAAAAACGTACAGGCCAAATAGTTTTTTTTATCTGACAAGTCAGACATATTTTATTTTATGACAATGGTGGTAATTCCTTTAGTTTACATTAAAGTTCTTTTCCCAATTCTTTCCTGAGTTTCTTGTTTCAGTTTGCCTTTCTTTCCTGACCCTTCTTGCCTTCTGAGCTTGACATTTGGGAAAATACTGCCCTTTTAATGTTATATGGCTTATTGGACCAAGGAGTACATTCCACTTCAGTGTTATTATTCAATTTACAGTCTCAATATTCACTATTGTCTGGTGAAAGGTGACCTCTGGGTCTAAAGACTACAAACCCAACAGCAGAAGATTATAAGGCCTTATTTTTTTGGTGCTGCTGGAAGTCTAAACTAGTCCTTACTAACCGTCTGAGGGACCACTGCTGACTCCAGTGTACGTGTTACCACCCACTATGATAACATATTAACAACCCACTCTTCATGTGCTATGCACAGGCTGGATTCGGAAACCTTACAAATTATTCTATGAAATCTTTAAGAAGTTAGCACCTCATATTTAGTTGATTAAAGAAGTATTCCCAGAAGAGAAACATTTAAAGAATTTCTAAGATAAAGGTAAGCTCATGGGACAGAATGGTGGATCACAGATCAAATGGATCACAGAACCCAAGAGGGTGCCAGGGAAGGCAGTGAGAATAAGAGATGGAAGGGAGACCGAAGGCAGTGGGGATGGTGGGATGGGCTAGTGGACTCCTGAAGGTGAAGGAGGATGTCCTGTTCTTTGGGTGTCCTCTTCCTGTTCTTTGGGTATCCTACTCCAAAGAACAGAAAACCTGCCTCTTGGCAGCTTCCAGAAGCTTCAGAAATGAACCATAGTTTTCAAAATTGTGAGGAGCCTGGAGAAAATGTACACAGTCAGTAATGACCAAGAGCTCAGCAGATTGGAGGACAAGTAAGACAACAGTTGCTCGTCAGCACTCTGGAGATAGAACTGCATCCTTTCATAAACTTGGGTCTATCAGCTTCCCTCTTCAAAATCACCAACCAAGGAGATTCCACAACCCACTGCTGAAGTCTCAGGAGACTTCTTGTCCCAGTCACTTTAGCAGTATAACCAAGCTTAACTACTTATGGGGATAGATTGGCCTGAAAAATTCTCAATCATACCATGAGAGTATTTCCATGAACTATGGTGACATATCCTTTGATTGGTAATTAATGAACTTAGCAGAAGTTAAGCAAGTTAGCAGAATAGATTCTTAAAGGAAACAAGAAAAATGAGACAAGTTTGTCAGTGATAACAGTGGTTCTTGAGTCTAGCAATTGGATCCTATCTCCATACCTTTTCAACCTATATGCAGAACAGATTATCCAGGAGGCTGGGCTCTATGAGGAGAAATGTGGGGTCAAGATTGGTGGAC
>NW_006400033.1:2870550-2878651 GCF_000299155.1 Elephantulus edwardii
TTTAGTTTGCTTGGCTCCACAGTCAACACTCTTGGTAACAGCAGCCAGGAAATCAGGAGGCAAATTGCATTCGGAAAGTCAGCTGTCAGGGAGGGACCTCTCAAGAGTACTGAAGAGCAACGATGTCAGGCTGGAGACTAAGGTGCACCTGATCCAGGCATTTATGTGCTCTGCATCAGAGAGTTGGACAGTTGAATAGGGATGATAGAAAGAGAATTGATGCCTTTGAGCAGTGGTGCTGGAGAAGAGTGTTGAATATACTATGGACTACTAGGAGAACAAATAGGTTTGTTTGTATAAATATGTATATTATAAATAGAGTAGAATATAATTAATATAATATATAATTATATTTTTTATATATAATACTTAGTATGTATATTTCTATAAATGTTTTAAAAATAGGTATATTCCCAAAGCAGGTGATTTGAATCCTCGAAGTGATCCATGGGAGAAGGATGGGCAATCTCCTCCCCTGTGATTAACCATTTCTGAAAAACCCAAGGGAGGGTCAGCAATGGTTCAGTTGGTCAGTTCCAACTCGATTACATACAATAACGTCAAGTATCAACATTTATTAAAAAATATACATTTTAATTTATTTTTAACTTCTTTTTACAATTTGAGTGGAAGTTTATAGAACAGGTTGGTTTTCCATTCAGCAACTCATACACATTATGTTTCATACCACTGAGTACAGCTTCCTCATCATAGCATTATTCTTCCCACTTCCTTCTTGTATTTTCCATTTCCATACATCCTTCATCCTCTCCCTTCCTGTCTTCCAAGCAATAACCCTGGGAAAATGCAGCTCTTCTGATCTGGTATGGTTGATTGCTCTAAGGAGTATTTCTCTCTGTTCTTATTGATCACCTTACAGGTCTATTTTTTTGTCTACTGCTGATCAAAACACTGGTAGTTCAAATCTACCAGTTGATCCAATGAAGAAGTATGGGCAGTCTACTCTTATGAAGTTGTACAGTTTGGGGAATCCACTGTAGGATTACCATGACTCAGAATCTACTTGAAGGCAGTGAGCTTTGATATCAACAATTTTTTAAAGTAGGCTCTATCTCCACTTTATGGTTGACTGATTTGAGGATCTAGGAGATGGAATAATCCACCCACAGTCATAAAGCTAGGAACAGTGGCAGGGCTGGTTGTAGGGTGCAATGCTGCCTTATAAGGAGAACATGCCTTTGTGTAATAGATTATACCAAGTGACCTTGATGTTCTCAAGATTATGGTCCTATGGTCTCAGAACTAGCAATTTATTCCCTCAAGGCCCTTGGTTATAAATGTAGCTTTTCTTCTCATTGGCTCTGCTATATACATGGACATAGTTACAGCATATAGAAATATGAATTTAGTAATATCATCTGGCAAACATATGTATGGCCTTTGAGAGTCCTTTTTTGAAATAAAATTTTATTTCAGTTGTGATTTTAATGAAGATTTACAGAGAAGTTAGATTTTTATTAATTCATTATTTCACATCCTTTTCACCTGCCCAAATCTGTTCATCTTGCCTATCTGCTTGTAAGTGAACATTTATTATCGCTGTATTGCAGGATTATTGGTCTGAAAGAGACTGGTGGAACCCCCAAGATAATGGCCTTCAGTCATCCTATGTACCTGGAACTAAACTAAACCACATGGCTCAACTTTCAGGCAAACAACAGGAAGACCTATAAAGTGACCATGACACCAGAGGCACTCACTCCTTAGAACAACTGTAGGGAACCATAGAATGTAAAGGACTGCATCCTTAGAATATGACTGTGTGCCTTGTACACAGAAGGTGTCTTCAGAAAGAAGATTGCAAGCAGATCTCACAAGGCACTCTGAGAAGGAAGATTGCAAGTGGTTCTCATACATCTTTAGACACTGACTTTCATTATTATTCCTGCTCTTGATAAGGTTGTTGCAAGATGAAAGAAAGCACAGTTTATGAATACAAAGAAGTCTTGGTTGAATGTATCTAACTATGTACTCAGCCCATAGAAGCCCTATGGCAATCTTAAAGTTTCTACTTGTATTGGTCCATCTGGGCTCTATGATGTAACCCTTAAAGTTTCTATGTCCCTGTGAACCATCTCTTTGTTTCCATAAGGTATAAATAAATATGGCACAGCTGCCAGAGTGGTCCAGTCCTGTCCTGTCTGACTGCACCGATCCTATTTTGTCTCTGTATGTTGTTTGTCTCTTGTGTCCTTATTTATTAATTTCTTCCAGGCATAATTTCCCCCAGAGAAACAGAATAAGTGGTCCCCAACAAGCAACCAGCTATAGAAGGTCAGAAGAGCAGCATTTGTCTAAGGATAAACGTCAAAGGCAGGAAGATGTGAGAGAGAAGGAGTAATAAGAAAATTCAAAACTCATCACTCCCAAGTTGGAACTGATTCCTAGCTGAGGACCCAGTGGGCTTTTGGAGACTGAAAACCACCTGGGAAGAGACTGCTCATCTTTCTCTTGAGATGTTGCTGTTGGATTTGAACTGCCAGAGAAGCAGGTGCCACTTTAGGGTTAGCAGCACAGCTCTTCCTATGGACTATGTCGCAAGATCTCCATTAATGGAAATTTTAAATGCCGGGAAGAAGTGGCAAGAGTACACATTGTGAGCATTGCAATTAATGTTATAAAACAAAATATACATGAATGAACAGTTGAATGGAAAATCAAAATTTGCTTCGTAAACATTCACTCAAATATCAATAACAAAACAACAAAACAAAGTAAGAGACTGAAGTGTTCAAGAAAGCATATTGGTAACTTTTATCAGTGCTAAAAGGGATCAAAGATAGGGAGTCCTGGCAGTGACTGTGTGATTGAGTCTCGTGAGAATAAGGAATTCATGACACTGGCTTTCACTACCATCTCCCCATACTATTGGAGAAATGTGTAAATTTAATTCAACTTCACCCCATGTAAAATAAGCAGCTATGAGAAATTCAATGGCAGAAATGAAAATGGAAATATCTTAAATAGTATACAAGAAAATTTTAGGGGAGGGGGAAGGGAGCAGAGGAATAAAGTTGGCTGGGTATAGTCTCTTTCCTATTTTGTGAATTGGCTCAAAAAGACCCCCCCACCCCCACCCCCCGGTGAACATGTCTGGAGCTGTGGCAGCCCCGGGGGTGGAGTGTATGAGGACAGTGGAGCACAGAAGATCCTGTGCACGAGTGAAAAAAAGACATCTCACTGGTGGCAACTGCCTACTCTGTAGCATAAGAGTTGTCCTAGGTTGCCTGGACCCTTGTGTGGCTCAGAGATGTTGACAGGAAGAGGGTTTTCATGGTTCTTTCCAAATAGTCTGAGAGCATAAGGTAGGAGACTTGATGTTCACTCCAGAATTCTGCTCTGACTCTGGACACTGAACCATGGTCTCTGACAGTGCTCAGCATCAGAGGTCTCACGTCTGCTGGGTATCATAGGGATGCACACAACTGAACACTGATAGAACTCCCTCTCTTAGATGGATTCTCAGTTAAGGTCTGATTCATTTACCTACCAGATGAAGGGGTGGGGCAAAAAAGACTTATGCTGAGGGAGGGAGATGAATGCAGGAAGGCACTGGCGGTCCGGCTATGAGTGGAGCAGAAGGAGATGGGGATAGAGAGGAGAGGTGCACAGTCTCAGCTAGATAGTGAGTGTTAGGGATCAGGGAGGAGGATGATTGGAATCAGAATCGTGACTCAGAAGAGAAGAAGGATGGAAGAAAGTGGGAGGAAGATGAGTTATGGAGCGGCAAGAGAAAGGAGAGAGAGTGCTTCCTCCAGATGGCTCAGGTATCCACCACACTTTTGAGACTCACCACATCCTAGCAACCCAGGGATGCTGGGCATCCAGGCCAAGAACTTACCTCAGGCAGGTAGTGGGGATTTGGCATTTTTGTTGTCATATAGAACCGAAAGTTTTTGTCATAATCAATGTCTGAGTCTCCAAGGCGAATGAGAAGTCGTCCACCACTAGTGAAAGTCTGTTTTAAAAGAATGGGTTCCAGAGCCGGATCCAAGGTTTCTTTAAGCTTAAAAATAAAACCAAAGCAACGTGTGAAAAGTAATTAAAATAGCCAGTTATGGCTTTCCCCACCCAGTGGTCCAACAAACTTGGTAAAAGCTCCTAAGTTCTGGTTCTCCATGGGGTAGCAACCCCAAGTCTGCTTTGCCTCATGTCAGGCCTCTGATTCTGTGCTGCAGCTGCTGTGGCTACTGCTTTCATATACCCTGGTCTGGCTGGTACAAGAATTTCTGGCCCTGAAGGACGTGCTACATTTTCTTGCTGCTGCTTTGCTTGGTGGTGAGGCTCTGTTTGCTGTGGATCCACTCAATTTAATGGTGAGAGGCTAGCCAATCCCCTTGTGGATAGGCCAACACACTCTATTTACATATTTTCACACATCCACACGACAAAGCCAGTCAATGGCTAAGGAAGCCATTTTGAACGATAAACACTTAACATTACAGGTTGATTCAACTTTGAGGAGGCAGCTCTATTCAAGCCATTTTCTTCCCTCCCAACGGCCCTATATTCCAGTACTGCATCAGACAGTGTTCTGCTGCTATCCATAAGGTTTTCTCACAGGTCAATTACTATTTCAGAAGTGATGCCAGGCCTGCTTCTTAGTCTGTTTCAGTCTGGGAGCTCCCCATCAAGTAACCCGTGCAGTGTGATAACCTGACAAGTGAGTGGTGGGGGACACTTCCAGACATGACTAGATAGAGATTGACACCTTGTTTTCCTTCAAAGTTTTAGTCACAAGTTTTCTTCTTCCTCCTCCTCCTCTTCATTTTCTATTTATCCTCTCTGTCTCTAACTGGATAGTCAGCTCTTTGTGACAGGAATCATATCTCTAGAGTGTGCCATTGTTCTCAAATGTCTGTTGAACAAGTGAACTAGTTTATTAACATTCATTCTTAAGTGGTAGCTGAAGAAATGGAGCACTTAGACTGAGCAAATATTTTTTCTTTTCATTCTTTTTTTTCTTTTTTTACAAAATCTCATTCTTACTTGATTTAACTCTGACCTACCAGAGGAATGTCAACCTGTGTCTCGTTGATTATGCAAAGGTGTTTGACTGTGTGGATCACAACAAACTGTGGCTGACTCTGAGAAGAATGGGAATCCCAGAACACTTGAGCATGCTAATGTGAAACCTATACTTGGACCAGGAGGCAGTCGTCAGGACAGAGCAAGGAAACACTGCATGGTTCAAAATTGAGGGGGTGGGTGTATGCCAGGGATGTGTCCTGTCTCCATACCTTTTCAACCTATATGCAGAACAGATTATCTGGGAGGCTGGGTTGTATGAGGAGGAGTGTGGTGTCAGGATTGGTGGAAGATCTATCAACAATCTGCGTTATGCAGATGACACAACCCTGCTTGCTGATACTGAGGAAAAACTGAAGCACTTTCTGCAGAAAGTCAAGGACTGCAACCTTTAATATGGATTGAGGCTCAATATCAAGAAGACAAAGATTCTCACCACTGGGCCAATTGGCAGCATCAGAATGGATGGTGAAGAGACTGAAATTGTTAACAGCTTTAGTTTACTTGGCTTCATAGTCAACACTCTTGGCATCAGCAGCCAGGAAATTAAAAGATGTAGTGCGATGGGAAAGTGTGCTTTTAGAGACCTCTCCAAAGTAATGAAGAGCAATGATGCCACTCTGGAGACTAAGGTGTGCCTGAAATAGGCCATGGTCTTTGCAATCACTTGTTATGCATCAGAAAGTTGGACAATAACTAGAGAGGATAGGAGGAGAATTGATACCTTTGAGCTGTGGTATTGGAGAAGAGTATTGACTGCTAAGAAAATTAACAGGTTCATCCTAGAGAGGGTTAAACCAGGCTGCTCCTTGGAGACAAGGATTCTGAAGCTTCGTCTGACATACTTTGGACATGTTGCAAGGAGGAACTAGTATTTGGACAAGGACCTCATGCTTGGGAGGGTGGAGGGACAGCACAGGAGAGGAAGACCCTCTATGAGGTGAATTGATTCAGTGACTGGGGTAATCAGGGAGGGTGTGTTGGAGACAGTGAGACTGGCACAGGATAGCGCAGGGTTTAGGGCTGTTGTACATAGGATCACTATGAGTTGCAGATGATTCGACGGCACATAACAATAACATACCTATCTAGGAGTAATTTATAAGTTTCAGATAATGTGTGTGTATAGATGACCACCAATGGTACTACTGCTTTGTGTTTTTTGGCAGCTAATCATCAAATGAACCTTCACAAAATATTTGTGTTTTATTGACTATGCAAAGGCATTTGACTGTGTGGATTACAATAAATTATGGCTAACAATGAGAATAATAGGAATCCCAGAACAGTACTGACTCATAATGACTCTATAAAAATAAACCATACAGGCACAGGCACATGCCATCCTCATCATCCTGACATACTAGAGCCCATTGTTCAAGTCACTGTGTCAATCCGCCTTCTTGGAGGTCTTCCTCTCCTTCAATGACCCTCCCTCTTTGCAAGTACGACGTTTCTTTCCAAGGCATAGCCTTACCTAGCTACATGTTTAAAGTATGAAAGATGAACTGGAAGCACCTTTTCCAAGACATATGTTTGCTTTTTTGGCAGTCCTTGGTATTTTCAATACTCTTCTCTAATGGCTAACATTGAGAAGAATGGGAATCCCAGAACACTTATTGATTGGCTGCTATTGTTTTATTAACTATCACAAAGACATTTGACTGCCTGAATCATAACAAATTATGGCTAATATTGAGAAGAATAAGAATTACTACAATAATAACAATTAATTGTGCTCATACAGTATTCATATCTAGACAAAGAAGCTGGTGTCTGAACTGAGGAAGGGAACACAGGATGGTTTAAAATTACAAAGGGTGTACATCAGGGGTGTATCCTTTCTCCATATCTATTCAATATGTGTATGCTGAGCAAATAAGTCACTACACCAGGCTTTATAAAGAAGGTGGCATCAGTATTGGAGGAGGACTCATCATCAATCTGCATTACCTGCACAACTTTGCTTGCTGAAAGTGAGGAGGATATTAAATGATCAAGGACTACAACCTTCTGTACGATTTACATCTCAACATCAAGAAGATAAAGGTCTTCACCACAGGTCCAACAGTTAACATTATGAAAGGTGGAAAAAAGTGTTTAGTGGTTAATGATTTTAATCTTGATTGGATCAACAACCAATATCCCTGGTACAAGCAGTTAGGAAACCAGGAAAAGTCCACTTGTCAGGGACTTCTCTAAAATACAGAAGAGCAATGATGTCGGTTTGAAAATTAAGGTGCCCCTGGCTGAAGCCATGGCCTTCTCAGTCTCCTGCCATGTATCAGAGAGCTGGGCAATAAATAAAAATTACAGAGGAGTAAATACTACTTTCAGCTGTGGTGATGGAGAAGAGTACTGAATATCCCATGGACTGCCAAAAGAACAAACACATGTCTTGGAAAAGGTGCAGCCAGAGTGTTATTTGGAGGCAAAGATGGCGAAGTCTTTCATATTTCGGACATGTAGCTTGACAAGGTTATTCCTTGGAAAGGATATCATGCTTGGAAAGATAGAGGGTCAGTGAAGGAGAGAAAGACCCCCAAGGTGACTTGAGCGATGGGCTCTAGTGTGTCAGAAATGACAAGGATAACACAAGATAGGGCAGGTTTCAGGATGGCTGTTCATAGGGCTGCTATGAGTCATACTCGACTGGGCAGCAACTAACAACAACAACCATCAAAAGATTTATGAATACCAGAGAATTATCTGTGCCAGGAAACAAAATATATGCCACTTAGTTGTGTCTGAGAAGGAAAGAGTGAATTCAATCAGCTGATTCCTTTGTGAATGAGAGTGCATTGTTTCAGCAGCAAAGCAACTAACTTCTTTGACCAATTTGAAAATTATATTGACTGATGTCTTTGACATGATTCAGATATGGCCTCTACAGGATTCTGTATATAATCTGAAAGTTGAGAACTAATATGAATGTTGTTGTTATGTGCCGTCGAGTCACTTGCTTGGCTCCATAGTCAACAGTCTTGGCACCAGCAGCCAGGAAATTAAAAGACGCATTGCTATGGGAAAGTCTGCTGTTAGGGACCTCTCC
>NW_006400033.1:2878751-2883601 GCF_000299155.1 Elephantulus edwardii
GGAGTTTAGGGCTGTTGTACATAGGGTCGCTATGAGTCGCAGGCAACTCGACGGCACATAACAACAACAACAACAATAAATCTAATTTGTATTTTCTTTTAGTACCATGTATATAAGTTTTTAAACAACACCAATGCCAGTGCCAGTATTATTTTGATAATGTTGTTGTGTACCGTAGAATCAGAACTGACCCATAACTGGCCCTCCAGTGCATTATCAGAGGCAGTTAGTCACAGGGGAGGAAATTGCTCATCCTTCCCCCGTGGAACAGCTGGTGGCCTGGAACCATGTGCCTTCAGGATTGCAGTGCAGCTTCTTGTCCCTAGGCCACCAGAGCTTGTTCAATAATTTACACAGTCTGTTGGATCATCCTTTTTTTGGAATGCGAATATATATATATATATATATATATATATATATATATATATATATATATATATAATCTTCCAGTCAGTTGGCCAAGCAGCTGTCCTCAAGATTTTTTTGCACAATCTAGCGAGCAGTTCAAGGGCTGCATCTCTTTGTTGTTAGTATGTCAATTGGTATTCCATTAATTCCTGGGGACTTTTCTTTTTTTTCCAGTTCCTGCAGAGCAGCTTGAACTTCCTCCTTTCTTACCATTGATTCTTGATCATATTCTACTCCCTAAAATTCTTTTTAGTACAGTGACTCTGTGCATTCCTTCCATCTTCTTTTAATGCTTCCTGGATCATTCAAGATTTTGCCCTTAGCATCTTTAAGTATTGCAACCTAGTGCTTAAATTTGTTCTTCAGTTCTTTCAGTTTGATAAATACTGAGTATGTTTGCTCCTTTTTATTTTCTTACTTCAGCTCTTTGCACATTTCTTTATAATTCTTTGCTTTGTCTTCATGAGCTGCCCTTTGAAATTTCTTGTTCAACTATTAACTTCCTGGTTTCTTCCCTTTGTTTTGTTTCTCAGCTTTCTAGTCAGAATCTCTTCTGACATCCATTTTGGTCTTTTCTAAATATAGGTATCATTAAATGATACTGTTGTTGTGTACCATAGAGTCCGAACTGACCCATAGCTGACCCTCTAGCAGGTTTTCAGAGGCAGTTAATTGCATGGGAGGAGACTGGGCATTCTTCTTCCATGGAGCAGCTGATGGCCTCAAACCACGTGCCTTTGGAATTGCAGCGCAGCTTCTGGCCACTAGGCAACCAGAGCTCTGCTAGTTGCCATCAAATTGAGTGTCTCCCTGGTTACCCTGGTTATACTGCTTAGTCCACTAACACATTTGGCAGCTCATGAGATACACTGCCAATGAGATACACTGAACCAGAGTCTCCCACATGGGAAATAAACAACTACCAATGCTCTCATGATAACACTAAAATCATCAATGCCATTATGATCATGTTAAGAACACATATAGAGAAAAAAAACACAAACAAAAAATATACTTGAGAGTAGTAACACTTTCTTTGGTGGTTGATATTTCCCCCCAAAGAGGTGGAGAAATGAATCTTGAAGACAAAAAAATTCGTTAACCCAAGGTTGGAAATAAAGGTAAAGAAGAATGGGCATGGTAGGTCTGACCGAAAAGATAGCTAAGAATTAAAGGTGCTTCTTTGATCAGCTTGAGAAGACTGTGGGCAAGATCAACAGCTATGAGCAATGATGTAAAGTTAGAAAACCAGCTGAGTGGGTTTTGGTTTTTTTATAAAAATGTCTTATTCAGTTATCTTCCTATTTTCACAATGGTGGTCTTATACAGTGTTTGTCCTTATGTGATTGAGTTATTTCATTCAGCATAATGCTTTCTAGACATTCCTTTGTATTTTACAAAATCATCGCTTCTTAGTGCGTCATACTATTTCATCGTGTGAATGTAATCTTAATCTATTCATTTGTTGATAGGCATTTGGGCTGTTTCTATTTTTGTTGCTTCTATAAATAACGTTGATTTTTATTAAGAGTTAACATGTGGTGTTTACAGACATTAAAATTTTTCTTCTTTAAAACTCCTGAGAAAATGATTAGGAAGTTTCTATTTTCCATGCTAGAGCCCCTGGTGGTCCAGTAGTTAACCATTTTCTGTATGTTGGTGGTTTAAACCCATGGGGAAAAGATGCAAATATCTTGGGCTAGGAAACCCTCTGGGGTAGTTCTCTGTCTTTGCTATGAGTTTGCTATGAGTCAGAGTCAACTCAATGATAATGAGGTGGATTTTTGGTGGACAAATCAATATAGAAGAGGCTCCAGTAGCCTAGTGGTAAGGAGTTGCATTGCCAAACCAAAGGCAGGAGAAAGATGGGCAATCACCTCCTCTGAAAACCTGAGTTCGCCATGAGTTGGTTTCGACTTAAAAGTATAGAACAACAATAGCAATAAAAAATGAGTTGTGCTGCTAACCCAAAGGCCACACCTCTCTGTGGATCTGAAGCCAATAATGACTCCAAGGGACAAAGATGGGCAATTTCTTCCTGTGTGATTTACAGTCTTGGAACCCAATAGAAAACCATCTCTAAGTTCATTCCAAATGAACATCAATGAGTTTCTGAGATTCTTTGCCTTCACTAAATAGGAGCTCTCATGGTCTAGTGTGTAAGGATTTGACTGTCAATCAAAAGGCAGGCTATTTTAAAATCTATCAGTTTCTCTGAGAAACACCCCTGTGATTTTATAGCCTCTGAAAACCCCCTGGAGAGTCAACTATGAGTTGTGATTTGATGGTGCATACATAACAACTGTAATACAGCTTCCCAAATTATCTCTTCTCCTCTCTCTCCCCACCCCTCCCCTCCCCTTTCCTCTCCTCTCCTCCCCTTCCCACCCCTCCCCTCTCTTTTCTTCCCCTCCCATACCCTCAGCTCCCCTCTCCTCTCCTCCCCTCCCATCCCCTCAACTCTCCTGCCCTCCTGTTCCTCCCTTCCCCTCTCCTCCTCTCCCCCTCTCCCCTCCTCTCTTGCCTCACCTTAATAATTGATCCTCCAGACCTGATTTAGTCACAGTGAAGTTGATGATGGTAACTTTTATGCACACCTAGAAGAGAAGCAATATATATAAAAATGCTAAGAAACAGATTAACTTATAAGAAGCATTTTCTTTGTTAGCAAGAGGCTCATTTTTACCCAGCTAGAAGAGCTACAGAACTAATTGTGTCTGTCACTTCACCCAACTCTCCAAGCTCACTGTGTCCTATAAATCCTACAATGTTTTCTCATCCCATGAAGGTCAATCATGTTTTCCAAACAGTACCATAAAAGAATCCTACATAATGGCTAAGGAAAGATGATTAGAAGTCATGTTTTAGAATCAACAGTTTGATTCAAATTCCAATGGCCCTCATCAGTAGATGCATAATTTAGGGCATGCAAAGCCATTTTTCACTTGCTCTGAGCTTCAGTTCCTGATATATAAAAATTGGGAAAACAATAGTAACAATTCATATGATAACTGTGAAAATAAAATGAGATCAAAGATTCAATTATACTACCTTGTACACAGTAGGTCTATATTAAAAATTATCTATTAATAACAAGAAATAAATGACCCATTACATATTTTTTCTTGCCCTAATAGCTATACATAAAATTATTGTTGTTGCTGTTATATACCATCCTGTCAGAACTGACCCAAAGCTGACCATCTGATGGGGTTTCAGAGGCAGTTAATCAAATGGGAGGCGACTACTCAATCTTCTCTAGTGGAGCATTTGCTGGATTTGAACTGTGTGCCTTTGGTATTGCAGCACAAATTTTTACCACTAGGCCACCAGTGGCATCAGGATTGGTTGAAGATTCATCAACAATCTGCATTATGCAGATGACACAACCCTGCTTGGTGAAACTGAGGAGGACCTGAAGCATTTGCTGCATAAGGTCAAGGATTGTAGCTTTCTATATCAATCCAGATTGAGGCTCAATATCAAGAAGACAAAGATTCTCACCACTGGGCCAAGTGGCACCATCAGGACGGAGGGTGAAGAGATTGAGACTGTTAACAGTTTTAGTTTGCTGAGCTCCACGGTCAACACTCTTGGCACCAGCAGCCAGGAAATTAAAAGATGTATTGCAATGGGAAAGTCTGCTGTTAGGGACTGTGCCAAAACACTGAAGAGTAATGGTGTCACTGTGGAGACTAAAGTGCATCTGATACAGACCATGGTCTTTGTAATCACTTGTTATGCATCAGAGAGTTGGACAATGACTAGGGAGTATAGGAGGAGAATTGATGTCTTTGATCTGTGGTGTTGGAGAAGAATATTGAATATACCATGGACTGCTAAGAAAATGAACAGGTTCACCCTAGAGAGGATTAAGCCAAGCTGCTCCTTGGAGGCAAGGACTCTAAAGCTTCATCTGACATATTTTGGATATGTTGCAAGGAGGAACTAGTCCTTGGAGAAGGGCATCATGCTTGGGAGGGTGAAGGGACAGCACAGGAGAGGAAGACCCTCTGTGAGATGGATTGATTCAGTGACTGGGGTAATGGAGGTAGGTGTGTTGGAGACAGTGAGATTGACACAGGATAGGGCAGGGTTTAGAACTGTTGTACACAGGGTCGCTATGAGTTGCAGGCAACTTGACGGCACATAACAACAACAACAAAAAGCCACCAGAGCTATATAAAATTCTTATAAGAAGATAAAAATATTCTGATATTACTTAAGCATGAATATGTCAACAGCAAAAGACAATAAATACACTAGGTGCTTCCAGGACATATATATGTTGTTGAATGCCTTCAAGTCAAGCACAACTCATAGCAATCCTATGAAGAAAAGGCCAAAAGGCCTGAAGCGCCTTTACAGCTGATAACATTTATCAAAGTTCATAGAGTTTCCAGAAGCATGTTGTTTAGGAAGTGGATGTCACTCCTGAGATA
>NW_006400033.1:2895966-2898554 GCF_000299155.1 Elephantulus edwardii
GGATTGATTCAGTGACTGGGATAATGGGGATGGGAGTGTCAGAGACAGTGTGATTGGCACAGGACAGAGCTGAGTTGGAATGCAACTAATATGAATAAGAAAGTGAAAAGCCAACCTCTTCCAGTAAGACAGGTAAACCAAGTCGGATTGAATTCTCAAGGGTACGTAGGAAATTACTATCTGTAAGTTTAATGATCTTTAAACCACTTCTGCTCTCCTTGTTTCTTATCCAGCGGTTTGCCTGTATGAGAAAGCAACAGAGCAGGACATTTATGTTAGAGTTTTCATCTCCAGTAAACGAACGTGTACAGAAGAAAATGTAGTAATTTTATTCAGATTTAAAGTAGTTTGGAAAATAAAATTTTAAAAAAGTCCCTCTTAAAAATTATATATGACAATTTTTTATTTATATTTTCAACAAATGAAGAAAAGAGCTTTGTAGGGGGAAAATCAAGTCATACTTATTCTCATATTTAAGTGGTCTCCTTCCCTTCACAACATTTTCTCCTCTAATATCCACTCAATACAAGCTGATCTCTGGAGCTGGGGAAGAAGGATGATGGCTTTTGGAAAAGTACAACCACGTTTGCTTAAAATTCCTTCCCAACATTCACACTTTTTAGGAGCAAGGACTACACAAGAGTGAATTTCGGCCCACATAAGTAGAAGAGAACTATGAGTTATCCTTTAAACAAAACCAATAAAAAGAAATTATGTCGAATATATAAACATGTATCTTCTGACCTCTCCTCCACAAAATTAAGTCCCCAAAGTAGATGACTTCTAAACTCTTCACTAGGTCTACATAGCCATGATGTGACAAGTCCATCTACTCTTCATTATCAACTATCTTGTTATGCAAAATTTTTGACAGAAGTCTCCATAAAAATAGTGGGAAAATCTATTATATTGATTATTTTAAGTATTAATAATGGACACTGGCAGTAAAGAATGCCCAGGTGGAAGGTGGGACATGACAGTAATGCTAATTGTGATGGCTAAGGCTGTGTGTGAATCTGACTTGTTCTTGATTCTCAGTAGTTTGCCATTTATAAATGTTATAATTTGTATATACTTATGTAATGATGAAATCGGCAAGTCATATAATATTTTAAGTTGGAAGTTACCGAATAATAAGACTTGGAAGTTAAGCAATCATGTAAGCACCCTTCATTCTGTGATCCGATGTGGTCATCTTTCATTTTCATATAATGCTGATTTTCATATAAATGGGTCTTTGGAATCTAACTATGTCAGTAAGTAAGGAGTGGGTGTATGTTAGTTTTCTAAATATTAATAGCATAATATTTAATGTTAACAAGTCACTATCTTCAGTATTTGCTACCTACCTGATCTTGAGGATCTATCATCAAAGGCCACCGTCGCCCCTGAGTAACTAAAATGCCGTTTTCTGTTGATATCGTGTCCCGAGGCAGTCCATCAGTGTTCCATCGCCGTATTTCATAGGGATCTCCAAGGATGTTAATAAGACTGAAGGAAGTATCGATTGGGATGTTCAGATAGAGGCAATCATTGATCCACCATTCTACAAGCTGAGGAAAAAAGGAATGCTTGCTTACACAAAGTCAGGAGCACTCAGTAGTTAAGGGAACCCAAGTGTGGCGATGAGGCATAAGGACTGGAAGAGTAAAGCCCCATACAATCTGAGAGCATGAGATCCAGCATAGGACAATCACTACTGTGGCACCAGAAACCAGAACATCCATTGCTCTTGAGTTAATTCCTACCAATGACAATTATGTGATGCAGATTAGATGTGTATCCCACAAGGTTTTCTTAGGTGTATTCTTTATGGAAATATTGCCAAGTCTCTCTTCTTGGTAAATTAAAATCCAGGGACTTTTTTGGCAAAACAACTGGACAAGAAATCAGTGTAACTGAGCGAGTCCCCAGAAAAGACCACCAAGCCAATTAGCCAAGTTAATAAAGTTTATTTCGAGTTCGAACCTGGGCTCCCATGTGCTGACACAGCAGCATTCACCTGAGAGCCCCGAGACAAAGTGAGCCCTCCCTTTTATACTTTCTTGCTTCTTTGTCTAGCTATACAGTTTAAGATTGGTTACTTATAGCAGTTCTAGTACTAGTTTGCTCTTTATTTGTTAGCCATAGCAGGGAGGCAGTTTGGAGACTTGTTTGAGCCTGATTGATGGGGAAGCAGTTTGGAGACCTATTTGAGTCTGACTGGTTACTTCAGACACAGGGCTGCAGAAAAAACTTCCTTATGTCCTTGAAGAAGAGTTCCACTTTATGGAAGTTGGCCAACAAAGTGTGGTTTATCACAGGTAGGGGAGGTTGCTTGCTGGAAACTACGCAAATGAGTGGGATGGAGGTAGCTGCACTTTGTCAGAAACTGAGTTTTTGATATTTGATTCTTACAATCAGGAGAGAGATTCATGTGTATAGCCTACGTTTATGTTTCTTATAAAAGGTATTTGCAATGAATAAATCATTGAATGTACAGAACTCTATCATTCTATCTCCAGCCTCATTTCTCTCACCGAGCCCATATTTTCCAGCTACTGAACCTTCTTCTCTGTTCCCAACTTTTGTGTTCCAGTCACCCATTA
>NW_006400033.1:2901475-2903453 GCF_000299155.1 Elephantulus edwardii
GATTGTGTACAAATGAAGGAGTTTTTCTTTTGCTTTTCAAGGAGAGGAGCGAACTGGGGGTGGGGTGGGTGGGGAGAAAAGTGCAACAAGGAATGAATGGAATTCCAAAATCTCTGTACATGTTCATCGAAATGAATAATAATAATAATTTTTAAAAGGGAAAAAAAACCCCTTGCTTTAACAACCTTCCATATATAAATTTTCTAGAAAATGCACTCAGCTGGAACTTTTAATCTCTGGTAAATGACAAGTTATATTAACTCCAAAAAGTATAAGATAAGCAAATCCTAGATTTGTCTGTGCTCAGCCTCCTCCCACTGCCCAGCCTTCTGCAGAAGAATCATCAATTCAGAACGTTTCCTCCTGGCATCTGTAGGTACCACTGCTGAATAGAGGGCTGGGGATATTCTGTCCCTTTTCCTTCCTTCAGCAGCAGAAGGAAGGGAGAACTATGTTAAGGAAAGCCTAGTTGTGATGGGCTGATAGAGGAACAGGGAGTGGAATATGTAAATATGTTTCCCTCCTGGAGAACTTCCAGCCTGGAGAGCCTCCATCTCAGTACAGGAATTAAAACTTTTCCTAGGCCCAGCTGCTTCCCTAGTGCCTCAGAGAAGCAGCTTTACTCACCAGCTGCCTGTATTGGGCTGTGAATGCTCCATAATAGGCCACACAAGCTGCAGATATGAACACATTCCCTATGATATTTGACAGCTCGTCTTCAGATTTCTGGATACTTTCTTCCCAGCGAACCTGTTCATCTCCTAGTGCTGCTGTTAGTTTCCCAGCTCGTAGGAGGCGTGCTTGTGTCAGGGCCATGGTCTTTGCTGGGAAATGTTAAGAAAATCAGATTACATTATTTGGTTATTTTCCTAAAAGGCAAAATCCCTCCTTTCATTGCAAGAACAATACTCTAAGGTTCTAATCCATTCCCATGCCAGTTGTGACCTGAGAATGTGACAACTGTGGTTCAGAGTTTTAGTTAGCTGATTTTCACTAGTAGACTGCCAGGTTTTATTCCTAGTCTGTTTTAGGCTGAAAGTTTTGCTGAAATTTGGTCATCTTCCTCACAACCCACATGCTCCACTGCTGGAGGAGTGATGGCTGCACATGTGGTGTATTGGGTGGGAATCAAATTCAGTTCATAAAAGGTCAGAATTCTATTAATGAATACCAAGTTTATTCATCTGCTTTTGCTTATAAAGGAATTAGGCACTGTTACTAATGATGTCAATGTTTCTCCATGAATGTCATATTAATTCAACATTAAGTCCATATTTTCCTTTTCCATGAAAAGAGCTCTTTTTTTGGTACTCATTTATTCTGGATAAAGGCAGTATCTTTGCTGTGACTGTGGAATATTTATTTTCTGCATTAAATTCATACGCAGTTTTTAAAACCATAATATGTCCATGAAGTTTTGTTCACATATTCAACAGACTATCTGTAGTTTATCCAATTCTGTACTAATAGGTTAATGGCATAGGCCTAAGAAAAACATCCTACATGTTGGACCGAAAGTGGAGATTTGATTGTTTGAAAGCTCTTCCTATTTTTACAAGGTTGGTATTTTCTGACCATTATATATCTTATGAGTTACTTACAAAGACTTTCTTTTTCATTCACACTTTTGTCATATTCATCTTGTAAAGCCTGTATTTGATCCTCTACTTCTTTTAGTAATACTTGTTTGTCTTTCAGAGTAGCCAATGTAACATCAAGTTCAGCCTTGATAAAAAAAATCAAGAAAATATTCAACATAGGTCTCCAAAGAGAGCTGAATATGCATATTTATAATATATATTTTACATATTTTTGGCATCTCTCCCATTTTATATATGTTCCATCAAAGCTTTTTGATAGGAGGGAGCTCTGGTGGGCTTTTGGCAAGAAGCTGCACTGCAATCCCAGAAGTAAGTGGTTTGAATACACCAGATGCTCTGCTGGAGGAGGGGCAATCTCCTCCTGTACCAGTCAGATC
>NW_006400033.1:2903553-2942271 GCF_000299155.1 Elephantulus edwardii
AATAGAAAGTTTTTTTATATGATAAACAAAGTTAATAAAAATATAAGCTAGAGGAATATATAAGAATAAAAATAAAACATAATCCAATTATTTTGTTTTAGATTTCTTTTAATCTTAAAATGAAAAGAAATTTTGTTAGATTTCTAAGATTTTGTTTAGATTTCTTTTAATTCTAAAAGGAATATAAAATCAGATGTATCAAGAATGGGATGAAATTATTATAGCAGAGTAGTAAATTTGAATGACTAACAAACTCCTATTTAACAGCGAAAAGTAATCTTTCCTAACTAGTTCCCTCAGCAGGGTCAGCAATGAAAGACCAACCTGCCTGTGTATGTACAGGCTGTGAGTAAAAAGGAATGATTTTTACATTTGTAAGTGTCTGGGGTAAAAAAAAATAATTAAAAGAATAATACTTCATGACATTTGATAATTGCATGAAACAGCATGAAATGGTATGATTTTTAATTCCAGAGACTCTCTCTTAAGGAGTGTTCATCATTAAATTACACTGGAGCACAATAACATCTTGTTCTGTCTATGACCATTTCTGCACTGCTGGGCAGAGGTAAGTAAGTCCAACAGAGACCCTAAGTCCACAGAGGCAAAACTCATTACTACCTACATTTTTAGAGAAAAATTTTGCCAACACTTATCATATAGCCACAATGTTTTAGCTAAACTGTTTTGCTAAAATTTTTTGTTCTGCTGGAGATCAGAAACTTCACGTCTCATTGCAGACAAAGCTGGTTTTTAGAACTTCAGATAACACCGTCACACTTGAGAGCCTGATTAGGTAGATACAGCCTATGATTGAAGGCTCTCTACTATTTCCCTCTTTTCAGACGATTACATTAAAGACTCTGATATTCCTTTTTGTGCTAGAAGAAGGCTCATTTTAGACATCATCCATGAAGAAAAAAATTTGCCAAGTTAGCTCTGCTGTATAAAAATAAAGCTATATTTCAAGACTGTTGTCACTATATTGTGTAAGGTGACACAGGTTCTAAATAAAACATGAATGACAGGTAGTCACGACTCTTATTGTTGTTACAGGCTGTTGAGTCGGAATTGACTTATAGCTGATCCTCCAGTGAATTTTTAGAAGCTATACATCACAGTTCCTATGAACTTGGAGAAATGATGAAAGTTATTTAAGTGTTCAGGTCTTTTGTTCATAGGGTCGCTATTAGTAGTCTATGACTCGATGGCACTTAAGAACAACAACAACAACAACAATAACAACACAACAACGAAAGAACTCTTTTGGCCTAGTGGATAGAAAGTTATGCTACCAAGCCAAAGTTGGATGATTTTAATCTGCAACCCTCGGGCCTGGTTTTAATTGTTTTTGGTCAAACATTCTTCTAAGTGGTATAGCACTGGTCTGTCATTTGCTGTACAGATGTTGTTGTGATGCTAAACACTGTGATGCTGATGTGTCAAATGTGGTAATGGTTACCCAAGGTGGACAGTGTTTGGTGGAGCTACCCTATTAAAACAAGCATGTGGAGAGGCATCCACTTCTGAAATAGCTTGCCTCCGGAAACTATGAACTTGGAGAAATGATGAAAGTGATACAAGTGTTCAGGACTTTAGTTCATAGGGTCACTATGAGTCGTCTACAACTCAATGACACTTAACAACCACAACAACATACATCACAGAGGAGGGATTGCCTATCTTTCTCTCACAATGCGGATGGTAGATTTAACCTGCCTCTCTTTGGTTTGGCAGCACAACTCCTTACCCATTAGGCCACCAAATCTCTCTTTTAATTCTGTAACTTAACTCAAAACTCGAACTCATTGCTGTCTTGTTGATTTGGTTTTATAATGACTAGGTGTTAGAAAACATAAAAATTGGCGTTTTTAGCCATTGTCTTAGTCCCTGCTGGGGCATGGTCTCTAGCTACCTTAACTGTAGACACAGTCTTGCAAATCATCAACAGCTCTGTGGGACCAATATGAGGTAGAGATAGAGCTTCTCACACTGAGGTGCCTCCGACAACAGCAGTAGAGAGACTGGGAAGGCACTGTGAGAAATGGCACTGTGGCACTGCTTTGAGATAAACTGGGAGAACCTTGGAGATGGAGCCACAGTTAAAGGTTTTGCTTTCTGGACGATTGAAGAAAAAGCTGCCTTATAACTACTTTGAGATAAATTTTGCTGGCAAATGAAGAAACCAGACATTTCTTGTTTTTGTGCTGTTGAACTGAATGTGTACTTTCACAAATTGGAGAATTATACCTTGTTAATCTAGCTTGGGACTGACTGCTGGACTAAACCTGGACTTACATTGGGTGATATTCTTTGCCTCTCCCTCTCTACAACTTATTTCCCTAGTAAATCCCATAATTGCGAATAAAGTCTGAGTCAACAACGAATATCAGACCTAAACAATTTGTAGAAATAGGTGCAGGAGCATGTGGGGTGGAGTGTCTGACCAAGCAGCTGTTTGTTTGGGACTACTGATGTTATTGGTGGAGACAGTTCTCCTTTATGAAACAGGTAATAGACTAGGCCATCCCCACATTGCATCTTCTCCTTTCACAGTGACCCTCCATCAGGTTTCTGAGGCTGTAAATTGAAACGAGAGGATGACTCTCCTGTGGAGCCACTGGTGGATTTGAACCTACTCAGATGTGCAGACACAGTAGAGTTAATGTACCTGAGCAGCCCGGAGTTTCTGTCTCTTTGGTTCCACTTCTTTGACTACACGAGAGTATAAATCCATTGCACGTACCCACATGCACATGGATTTACACGCTTTGGACACTTTCTCTACTTTTTCAGGCACAAAATCAGGATTGTTAATATACTTTTGAAGCTTTGCCAATATCTGAGGCTTTATATTTTCCTTATCATACTCTAAAAGCCTTCTGAGAAAGTTAGAATCACCAAGAAGTTGCTTTGCTGTTGGCCAATCAGGTCTGAAAGACAAACATGCTAAGTTAGTAGCGTTTTAATAAAGTAAGAACACAATAAATACATTTCCTTGGGAACTTTATAGTATTACGGCTTTAAGTGGAGACTTCTCCTCTCTGTACTACAGGTCCAGTAATTAGCAGTTTTAATAAAAGCACATTGCAGTTTATTGGGAGACAGTGAATTAGATAACTAAAGTCTTATCTAGCTCAGTTTTGGCACAGAAATAATTATAAAACTACTATTTTAGAAATGTAATGCTTGAAAGTAATAGTTTTCTTTTTAAAATGTCTATAGACACTCATTCCATGCCTTTTGAATCTATATGCAGAACAGATCATTTGGGAGGCTGGACTTTATGAGGAGAAATTTGGCATCAGGATTGGAAGAAGATTTATCAACAACCTGTGTTATGCAGTGACACAACCTTGCTTGCTGAAACCAAGGAGGACATGAGACATTTGCTGCAGAAGGTCAAGGACTATAATCTTCAATATGGATTGAAGCTCAGTATCGAGAAAACAAAGATTCTTACCACTGAGACAATTGACAACTTCATGATAGACGGAGAAGAGATTGAGATTATTTATAACTTCAGCTTGCTTGGTTCCACAGTCAACACTCTTGGCACCAACAATCAGGAAATCAAAAGACAAATTGCATTGGGAAAGTCCGCTGTCAGGAACCTCTCTAGAGTACTAAAGGCCAATGATGTCAATCTAAAGACTAAGGTGTGTCTGATCCAGGCCACGGTATTTACAATTAGTTGTTATGCATCTGACAGCTAGAAAACAGTTAAGGATGACAGAAAAGATTGGTGCCTTTGAGTTGTGTGCTGGAGAAGAATGTTGAGCATACTATGGACTGCCAGGAGAACAAACAGGTCTGGCCTGGAGAGGGTGAAACCAAGCTGCTCTCTGAAGGAAAGAATTTTGAAGCTTAGTCTCACATACTTTGGGCATATGGCCATAAGGGACCAGTCCTTGGAGAGGGATTTCATGCTTGAAAAGGTGGAGGGATAGCACAGGAAAAGATCACCCAGGATGAGATGTATTTGCTCAATGACCAGAGAAATTATTAGATTAGATCTGAAGAAGATAATGAGATCGGCTCAGGATAGGGCAGGTTTCAGATCTAGTGTACACAGGGTTACTATGAGTCACAGGCGACTTGATGGCAAATAACAAAAAACAACAAGCACTCACATTTACCTCCTTTGGCCTAGTTTCAAACACATTGCTATTGAATGGATTCTGACTCACAGCAATCCTCTGTTGAATTACTGAGGTTGTAAATTTTAACTGGAAAAGATTGCTCATCTTTCTCTTGAGGAGTAGCTAATGAATTTGAACCACTCGGAATGCACAATCTGTTGGTTAGTAGTGCAGCATACTATGGACTACACCACAAGAGCTCCTCTGGCCCTTACAATTTCTTGCCAGGATCACTACAGTTACTTTCTAATTGAGTTTAAGTCTCTTGATCAACCTTGCCCCTTCTGAACTTTGGCCAGAGTGGTCTTCCTTTCCCCCCTTTTTTGTAAATATTATTAGTTTTAATATAGTAATTCATTTATATTATGTTTCATTCATATACATTGTGTTTTATACCATCTTTCATTTACACTGTGTTTCATACAATCATTCATATACATTCTATTTTATATTATTATTTATACTTGGTTTGCTTACAAAGTTTATTTACACCATGTTTTACACTATTTTTCATTCACATTGTATTTCACACAATCATTTTCATACATTATGTTTTATAAAATCTATTACTATTGGACCTTGCCAATCATTCTACCTTTTTTGCCCAGATCCTTTCCATTTGTTTACCCCCTCCTTTCACCCACCAAATTATGCAGCCCTGTGGTTTCACCCCTACTTATCCCCACCCCTTCGCTCTGCCTTTTTACTTTGAGTTCCTATACATGTTTTACTAGTTACCCTTCTATTTTTACAAAAATGGTCTTATGCAGTATTTGTCCTTATAAAATGGTATTAGTTCACTCAGCATAATGGTCTCCAGGATCTCCAAAGTTACATAGTATTTTTCAAAATCATCACTCCCGAGTGCTGCATAGTATTCTATTGTAAGAGTGTACCATAATTTCTAAATCAATTCAGTTGTGGTTGGACATTTGGGCTGTTCCCACTTTCTTGTGATGAATAATGCTGCTATGAACACTGGTATACAAATCTGTTTGGATATTTGTTCTAATTTCCTTAGGGTATATTCCAAATAGTGGAATAGCTGGGTCATCTGGACTTCCTTTATTCAACTTTTTAAGGAAAAGTTAAATTGTCTTTAAGAATGGTTGGACCATTTTACAATTCCACCAACAGTGTATGAGAGTTTGCACCTTTCCACATCCTCTCCAACATTTATTGCTTGCTGCCCTACTAAACTTGGTCACTGTTCTTGGCTTGAGATGGTATCTCCTGGTTTTGATTTGCATCTCTCTTATTGCAAGTGATTGTGAGCATTTCTTCATGTGTCTGCTGGCAACTTGAACGTCTTCCTCCGTGAAAAATCTATGTCTGTTGCCCATTTTGTAATTGGGTTATTAATCTTTTTCTGGAAGCCCAGGAGTATTCATTCTGTAGACTTGTTATGAGACCATGTCCAAAAAGGTATTGTCAAATATTTGTTCACAGTCGGTAAGCTTTCCATTCACCTTTTTTGGAAAACTTTATGACGAGCACCAAGATTTAATCTTTAGAAGGTCCCATTTACCAATTTTATTCTCTCCAAATTGTGCATTTTTGGCTACAGTTGGCAGTCTCTTTGTAACACAAGCTAAGCCTTCTAAGCTTAGTCCCAGTTTGTCTCTTATGAACTTATGGTTTTGAGCTTTACTCCCAGGTCTCTGATTCACTTTGAGTTGATTTTTGGGTATGGTGTGGGATGTAGATCCTGTTTCAGCTTCTTGCAGGTAGCAGTCCAGTTTTGCCAGCACCATTTGTTGAAGAAGTTGTCATTTCCCATTTGATAGGTTTGATTTCCTTGCGGAATATCAGTTGCCCACAGATGGATGGGTCATTTCTGGGTTCTCAATTCAGTTCCATTGGTCTATGTGTCTGTCATTGTACCAGTACCTTGCTGTGTTGGTTACTATCACTGTAACCAGGGAGTGCTATGTCTCCCACTTAATTTTTGTTGTTCAGAAGTGCTTTGCTTATTCAGAGTCTCTTTCCTCTCCAGATAAACTTGACAATTTCTCTTTTGATCTCCTTGACAAATGAATTTGGTATCTATATTGGCATTGTGTTGAACATGTAGATTGTTTTTGGTAGGACTGTCATTTTCACAATATTGACACTTCCTATTATTGAATAGGATACATTTCCCCATTTATTCAGGCCTTTTATTGTATCTGCAGAAATGTTCTGTAGCGTTCTTTGCATAGGTCTTTTATGTCCCTAGTTAGGTTTATTCCCAAGTATCTCAATTTGTGATTGGCTATTTTAAATAATACTGCTTTCTTGGTTTCCTTCTCTGAGTTTTCTTTGTTCTATAGAGGAATTCCACTGATTTTTGGATATTGATTTTTGTATCCTGCAACCCTACTAAACTGGTCCACTAGCTCAGTTTTTGGTTTTTTTTTTTTGTTGTTGAGTCCTTGGGGTTTTCTATGTACACTACCATATCATCTGCATATAACGACAGTTTAACCATTTTTTGCTGATCACGATGCCTTTTATTTCCTCCTCTTGTTGCATTGCCCTAGCAAACACTTCCAATACAATGTTGAATAAAAGTAGTGATGATGGGCATCCTTGTCTGGTCCCTGTTGCAAGGAAAATGCTTTTAGTCTTTCTTCATTGAGAATAATGTTGGCTTTTGGTTTTGCATATATACTTTTGACTATGTTGAGAAAACACCCTTCTATCCCAATTTTACTGTATGTTTTAATCAGGAAAGGGTGTTTGATTTTATCAAATGTCTTTTATGTGTCTATCGTTAAGATCACATAGTTCTTCTTATTTGCTTTATTAAACTAGTGAATTATATTGATTACATGTTGAACCATCCTTGAGTACCTGTTATGAATCCCACTTGGTCATGACCAACTATTTTTTTTTCTTTTGAATTCTATTTGCTAGGATTTTATTAAGGGGTTTTGTGACTAAGTTCATGATAGATTTTTCTTTTTTGGTAATATCTTTGCCAGATTCCAGTATTAGGGTTACATTTCATTCATAGAATATCTCTGGGAGTGTTACTTCTTTTCAATTTTCTGAAATAATTTAAATAGAATTGGTGATAAGTCTTCTCTGAATGTTCGGTAGAATTCAACCGTGAAGCCATTTGGTCCACGACTCTTTTTGTGGGAAAGTTTTTTAATTTGTTTAGCTTCTTCTTTTGTGATGGGTCTGTTCAAGTGATCTACATCTGACTGTGTCAATCTAGGTAAGGCATGAGTTTCAAGGAATTTGTCAAATTTATCAGAGTATACTTTTCAGAATAATCTGATATTACAGATTTCATTTCTTCTGGATCTGTTGTGTTGTCACTTCTGTCACTAACTAATCATGCTATTAGTGTCTTCTCCATTTTTCCTTTTGTTAAGTTTGCCAATGGTCTGTAAATTTTATTGATTTTTTTTTTAAACAGCTTCTGGTTTTGTTGATGGTTTCAATTGTTTTTCTGTTTTCTATATCATTGATTTCAGCTCTTATTCTTGTAATTTCCTTTCTTCTAGAGGCTATGGGGTCAATTTGCTGTTATTTTTCTCTTTGAAGAAGGTGTTGAGTTAGATCATTAACTTTGTTTCTTTCTATGTCTTTGATAGGAATATAGCTATGAACTGCCCCCAGAGGACTGCTTTAGCTGCATCCCAGAGGTTTTGGTTTGTTGCATTTTCATTATGCTTTGTTTTGAAGACTTTTTTAATTTCACTCTTTTTTTTCCCTGCAACCCAATCATGCTCTGTTGTTTTTGTTAGGTGTCAATGAGTCCAGTACGACTCACAGCGACCTATGAATAAAAGATCTGAACCCTGTTCTATCCTATGCCATCCTCATATTTCCTGACACACAAAAGCAAATTGCAGTAGCCACTGTGTTAATCCACCTAGTTCAGGGCCTATCTCTTTTTTGCCAACCCTTTACCCTTCCCAGCATCATGTCCTTCTTCAAGGAATAGCTCCTCCTAGCAACATGCCTAAAGTATGTGAGACAGAGTCTCTTCATTCCTGCCTCCAAAGAGCACTCTGGCTGCACCTTCTCCAAAGATATAGCTAGTCATCTTTTTGGCCGTCCATGGGATGTTCAGTGCTCTTCTCCAAAAGCACAGCTCAAAGATACCAAGTCTTTTTCTGCCATTCTTATTCACTCTCCAGCTCTCAGATGCATAGCAAGTAATTGGAAGTACTACAGCCTGAAACAGATGTACTTTAGTCCTAAAACTGACATCATTACACCTCAATAATTTAGGAGGTCCCTAACTGCAGATTTTCAGAGTGCAATATGTTCACTACATTGACCATAGCATCTTTGAATATTGTGACACAAGGCTTAAATTTGTTTTTCAGTTCTTTCAGCTTGAGAAATGCATAGCATTTAGCTTCCACATTGGTGGTTTTATCCTCTTTTGGTTATTTTCTAGTTTTATTGCATTGTCGTCTGAGAAGATACTTTGCATAATTTCAATGCTTTTGAATTTTTTGAGACTTTCTTTGTGCCCTAAAATGTCCTAATATTCACAATGGTTAGTTGGCTGTATGTATAGTTTAGATTGTCTGCATCTTTGTTAAGTTTCTTTTGAGTTGTCCTATCCTTTGGTGAGAATAGTGTGTTAAAGCCTCTCTTCACTATTGTGGTGATATTTCTTTTTTCAACTCTGTTAATATTTGTTTTATGTATTTAGTAGATCTATCATTTAGTGCAAAGATGTTAGACAATGTTATGTCTTCTTGTTCTACTGTGCCCTTAATCATTCCTTATCTTTTATGGTGGTTTTCATTCTGAAGACTATTTTATCAGAGATTAGTATTGCCATCCCTGCTTTTTTGTAGATGCTATTTGCTTGGCATAATTTTTTCTAGCCTTTGGTTTTGAGTCTATCTTTCTCTTCATTTCTTTGATGCATCTCTTGTAGTAAACATATTGATGGGCTTTGGTTTTTTGGGTTCTCTCCCACCCATTCTGCTACTGTTTTCCTCTGGATTGCTGTATTTAGTCCATTCACAATAAGCATGATTATTGACAGGCCAGGTTTTATCATTGCCATTTTGCTGTGTTTCTTGTTTTGTTTCTACTGGTTATTCTGGTCCATCCACTTTTGTTTGGTGTCTCTGTGTGAAGGACTTCCCTTTAGAGTTCTTATAGATTTGGTCTTGTTTGCACAAATTCCTTAAGTTCATTCTTTTCTGCAAAGGATGTGATTTTTCCTTCATATTTGGTGGAGCGCTTTGCTGGGTATGGGATCCTCAGCTGGTATTTGTTTTCTTTTAACACTCTCTATATGCTATTCAATTGTCTTCTTGCTTGCATGATTCCTGATGAAAAATCAGAATTTCTTCTATTTGCTTTTCTTTTGTAGGTAACTCTTTGTTTTTTTGTGCTGCTTTCAGTATTCTATCATTATCTTTTATTTTGGGGAATTTGACTATGATATGATTTTATTTTTAAATTATTTTTGATATTTTAATTACAGTTTCTAGAAAAATTGGATTTGTATTAATTCATTTGTTTTCCTACCTACCCCATACCCCAGCTCACTTTTCTCTTTTAAAAGATTCTGTTTTGAACAATTTGCACAATTTTTGCACAATTTCCTCCCTCCTGCCTGCCTCCAGTTTACTTTGCTATGCACCTCTTATTCTGGACTGTTGCAATGCAAATAATACCTAATCATATATTTCTTTTAGACATTTCTTTTCCTTATCTATTTAAATGCAGTTTTCATTATTTATCCTCTCTTTACTTAGTTTCCCCCAACTCCCATATCAGTCCTGTTTAAGAACAGTGGCATTACGCAGGATTTGTCCTTTTGTAACAGAGTTACTTCACTCAGCATAATGTTCTCCAGGGTCACCCATTTTGTATAATATTTTGCGAGTCTCTTGTTTTTCAGCTCTGTGTAGTATTCCACTGTGTGAATCTACCACAGCGTCTCTATCCATTCATTTGTTGATGGGCACTTGGGTTGCTTCCATCTCTTTGCTATTGTGAACAATGCAGCAATAAACATGGCTGTGCATATATCTGGTTTGGGTGGCAGTTCTGGTTTTTTTAGGGTATATTACCAGTAGTGGAATTGCTGGGTCAAATGGTATTTCTATTTCCATCTTTTTGAGAAAGCATTATACTGCTTCCTAGAGTGGTTGCACCATTTTACACTCCTACCCATAGTGAATAAAGGTTTCAATTTCACCACAACCTCACCAGCATTTGTTGTTTGCTGCTCTGTTGAACTATGCTATTGTTAATGGGGTGAAATGATATCTTATAGTTGTTTTGATTTGCATCTCACTTAGAGCTAGGGATTTTGAATATTTCTTCAGGTGTTTGTTCACCATCTGAATGTTTTCTTTGGTAAAGTGTATGTTCATATCCTGTGCCCACTTTGTGATTGGGTTGTTTACTTTTATCTTGTTGCGCTGCTGGAGTATTCTAAAAATTCTAGGTAAAAGTCCCTTATCAGAGATGTCATTGTTGTTGTTATGTGCTGTCAAGTCACCTGTGACTTATAGTAACCCTATGTGCAACAGCCCTAAACCCTGCTCTATCCAAATATTTTTTCCCCAGTCTGTGACTTTCCTTTTTACCCTGTTGGAGAAGTTTTTTTGATATGCATAAAGATTTGATTCTCAGAAGGTTCCATTCATCTATTTTATCCTCTCCTGGTTGGAGGTTTTTAAGAATATTTAGAAGACTGCGCAATTCGTGGATTAGGGCTTCTAGAATTCTTCCAAGCTTTTCTTTGACGATGTTTATAGTCCTTGGTTTTAATCCTAGGTCCTTGATACACTCTGGGTTGGTTTTTGTGTATGGTGTGAGGTGTGGGTCTTGCTTGAGTTTTCTACAGATAGTTTTAGTTTTCCAATTTTGTCAACTTCATTTGTTAAAGAGGCTTTCATTTCCCCACTTAACTGATTTTATCTTCCTGTCAAAAATCAGTTGAACAAAGGTAGGTGAGATCATTTCTGGGTTCTAGTTATATTCTATTGATCTATGTATCTGTCACAGTGTCAGTACCATACTGTCTTGACCATCACAGTTATGTAGAAGAATTTTAAATCAGGGAGTGAGATGTCTCCTACTTTGTTTCTCTTTTTCAAGAGTGCTTTGCTTATTTGGGTCTCTTTCCATTCTGGATGAAATTACAAATTGCCTTTTCCATCTTGTTCAAGATTAGAATTGGTATTTGTATTGGGATTGTATTGGGCTTGATATTGCCTTTGGTAGTATTGCCATTTTCACAATATTGAGTCTTGCTATCCAAGAGCATGGTATAGTCTTCCATTTCTCCAGGTCTCTCTTTTTTTCCCCCTTGTATAATGTTTTGTAATTTTCTTTGAATAGTTCCTTTTGTGTTTCTAGTTAGTTTTACTCCTAAGTATTTAATCTTGTGATGGGTATTGCTTTTCTTAGCTCCAGTTCTGTATTTTCTTTGTCACTTTAGAGAAATACAACTGATTTTTGTATGCTGTTCTTGTAACCTGCCTCTTTGCTGAATTGGTCAACTATGTCCAGTAGTTTTCTTGCTGTTAGGGTTTTCTAAATATGCTATCATATCATCTGAATATAGAGATAATTTTACCTTATTTCTTTCTTTTGTCTTATTGTTATTGTTAAGTCTTCCAACACAATATTGAACAGGAGAGGTAATAGTGGACATCCTTGCCTAGTTCCTGTTCTCAAGGGGAATTCCCTTAATCTCTCTCCATTGGGAAAATGTTGGCTCTTGGTTTGCTTTTTACTATGTTGAGGAAATTATCCTCTATTCCTATTTTGTTGAGTGTATTAATCAGGAAAGGGTGCTGGATTTTGTCAAAGGTCTTTTCTGCATCAATTAATAGAATCATGTGGTTCTTGTTATTTGCTTTGTTAATGTGATGAATTACACTGATTGTTTTTCTTATGTTGAACTATCCTTGCATACCTGATATGAATCTCACTTGGTCACGGTGTATTCTTCATTATTATTATTTTTTATATACTCTTGGATTCTATTGGCCAGGATTATATTCAGGATTTTTTCGTCTATGTTCATGAGAGGCATTAGCCTATAGTTTTCTATTTTGATGGTGTCTTTACCTTACTTTGGTATCAGGATATGTTTGCTTCATAGAATGAGTCTGAGAGAATTCTATCTTTTTTTATTTTCTGAAATATTTTATGTAAAATTGGTGATAATTCTTCTCAGAATGTTTGATAAAATTAACTTGTAAAACCAACTGGTCAAGGGTGCTTTTTTATTGGAAGTTGTTTTATATTCTTTTCAATTTCTTCTTTTGTAATGAGTCTGTTCAGGTGTTCCATTTCAGTCTGTGTTAGCTTAGTTAGGTTGTGAGTTTCTAAGTATTTGTCTATTTCTTCTAGGTTTTCATATTTGAGTATTTTTCATGATTTACATTGTGAAACCTTTTAATTTTAGTTGGTTCTGTAATGAAATTGCCCCTTTCATCTCTTATTCTGATTATTTGTGTATTTTCTTTCTTTTCCTTTGTTAGTTTTGCTTGTGGTTTGTTGATTTTATTGACCTTTTCAAAGAACCAACTCTTTGTTTTGTTGATAGTTTCAATTGTTTCTCTGTTTTCGACGTCATTTATTTCTGCCCTAATTTTTATAATTTCAGGGGCTTCTTAGAGGGTGTCAGGCTTTCTTGGTATTCTTTTTCAATTTGTTGGAGATGTTGGGTTACAGAGTCAGTTATGATTTTTTTTCTTGCCTTTTGATGTGTCTGCTTATTGCTGTAAATTGACCTCTAATTATGGCTTTAGCTGTTTCCCAGAGTATTGGTAAGTTGTGTTTTCATTGTCATTTGTTTGAACAATCTTTAGAATTTAATTTTTTATTTCCTCTAGTACCCACTCATGTTCAAGCAAGGTGATGTTCAGCTTCCAAATGTGTCATTATTTCTCTTTTATCTTCTTGTTATTAGTTTCTAATTTTGTAGCATTGTGGTCTGAGAAGATGCTTTGTATTATTTCTATGTTTTTAAACATATTGATACTTGCCTTGTGATCTAAAATGTGATCTATTCTGGAGAACATTCTATGCACATTGGAGAAGCAGGTATACTGTGTTTTTAGGGGGTGCATTAACCTGTACATATGTATGAGATTGAGTTGGTTTATTGTGTGGTTTAATTCTTCAGCAACTTCGTTGAGTTTCTTTCTGATAGTTCTATCTTTTCTTGAGAGTGGTGTATTGCAGTCTCCAACTACTATAGTGGTGTTATCTATTTCTTTTTTCAGTTTTGTTAATGTTTGTTTTGTATATTTTGCAGCTCTATCATTTTGTGCATAGATATTTATTATTATGTTCTCTTGTTCTATTGACCCTTTAAGCATTATGTAGTGACCTTCCTTGCCCTTTGTGATGGCTTTTGAATGGAAATCTACTTTATTAGAGATTAATATCATTACTCCTGCTTTTTTCTGGTTGCCATTTGTTTGATTTTTTTCTCCCCACTCTTTTATTTTTAGTCTTTTTTATCTTCACTTTTCAGGTGTGTCTCTTATACATACCATATTGATGTTTGTTTGTTTGTTTGTTTGTTTTTTATCCAATCTACTACTCTTTATTTTCAGTGGTGTGTTTAAGCTTTTCACTTTCAATGTAATTATTGAGAGACTAGGTTTTATTGATATTATTTTGTTGAGATATTTTTGGTGTTGTTGCTGGTTACTTTGGTCTATCATGCTTTCTGTGGCACACCTGTAAGAAGGATATTACTCAGTATTTCCTGCAATATTGGTTTTGTTCTTACAAACTCCATTAGGTTCTACTTTTCTGAGAATATCTTGATCTCTCCTTCATATTTGATGGACAGTTTTGCTGTATACAGTATTCTTGGTTGACAGTTGTATTCTTTGAGTGCTCAATATGTGCCATTGCACTGTCTTCTTGCTCGCATGGTTGCTACTGAGAAATCAGCACTTAATTTTATTTGTTCTCCCTTAGAGGTTACTATTTGTTTCTCCCTAACTGCTTTCAGAATTCTTTTTGATTTTTAAATTTGACTCTGATATGCCTTGGTGTTTTTCTTTTAGGGCCTAAGGTATCCAGGGCTAAAGGCAGCTCAAGCTCTGGGAGGGGAGAAGAAATGAGGTCACCTATGATATTAATGTCCCTGGCACAGTTCAGAGGGGTGGCAGTGGTTAGTTTTCTAGATGGCAGGATGTCCATGTAGAAGAGCCAGTTCCTTGAGGAGGTAGGGCTGGGCTTCCAGGTAGCAGGCAGGAGTATCCCGGTGGCAGGGCTGCAGGTCAGGTCATCCAGGATTTGGGGCCATCGTGTCCAGGTGGCAGGGCCAGGTCCTCCAGGTAGTGGGTTTGGGGGTCCAAGGGACATCAGGTGGAGGGGCCAGGGGCCTCCAGGCAATGGGGCCAGGGGCCTCCAGTCAACAGGGCTTGGGTTCTCCAGGCAGGAGGGCCAAGGGCTCCAGGCAGAGGGGTCAGGGGCCTCCAGGCAGGGGGTTCAGGGGCCACGAGGCAGTAAAGCCTTGAGCTAGTGCTCCAAACAGGAGAGCAGTCCAGCCCACCCTAAGAACTTTTTAATACAGGTACCCAGCTAATTGACTGGAAGAGATCCATGGCTGCTGCTCATGTGTACAGTGGTGGCAGTTTTGACTATGATATGTCTTGATGTTTTCTTTTTGGGGTCTAGTCTATCTGGTGTTCACTGAGATTCCTGAATGTGGATTTCCTCATTCTTCATAATACCTGGGAAAATTTTCTTCTAGTACTTCTTCCATAATTTTCTCAGTGATTTCCCTACCCCTCTCTTTTGGAATTCCAATCATAAGTATCTTATTCCTTTTGATATCATCACATATGATTCTAATATTTTCTTGATCTCATCTCTAATTTTTCTTCTAGTATGTTTCTGTTGAGGTTCTTCTAGCTCTCTGCTCCATCTTCTCTGTTCTACATTTTTTAAAGAGTTCTATTGTGTCATTTCCTTTTCTCTTCTTTTTTTTTTAAAAAAATTTATCATTAATTTCAGTAAAAATTTACAGACTTTTGATTTCCATTCATTCATTGTTGCACTTTTCTCCCCTCCCAAACCTCCCCCTACTACACTACCCTCTTGTAAAAGTAAAAGAAAAATTCTTTCATTGTTTTACAAACCCTCCGCCAGGTCCATTCCACCATGTAGCCTTCTCTCTAGACATCTGTCATGACAAAAATACCTAATCACATATCCATTTTAAACAGTTTTCTCCCTCATCTGTTTCAATGCAGTGTACATTATTGAACCCATCTTTCTCAGTCTCCCCCCAACTCCAAGGTCAGTCCTGTTTTACAACAGTGGCACCATATAGTATTTGTCCTTTTGTGACTGAGATACTTCACTCAGCATAATGTCCTCCAGGGTCACCCATTTTGAATAATATTGCATGAGTTCCTTGTTTTTCAATGCAGTGTAGTATTCCATTATGTGAATATACTACAGCTTCTCTATCCATTCGTTTGTTGATGGGCACTTAGGTTGTTTCCAACTCGTTGCTATTGTGAACAAAGCTGTGATAAACATGGGTGTGCATATATCTGTTTGGATGACAGTTATAGTCTCTTTGGGGTATATTCCCAGTAGTGGAATTGCTAGGTCAAATGGTATCTCTTTTTACAACTTTTTGAGAAAGCACTATACCGCCTTCCACAGTGGTTGCACCATTTTACACTCCCACCAAAAGTGAATAAGGGTTCCAGTTTCTCCACAACCTCGCCAGCATTTGTTGCTTTCTGTTCTGTTGAATTTTGCTATTCTGACTGGGGTGAGATGATATCTCATAGTTGTTTATTTGCATCTCTCTTACAGCTAGAGATTGTGAACATTACTTCATGCTTGTTAGTCATCTGAATGTCTTCTTCGGTGAAGTGTCTGTTCATATCCTGTGCCCATTTTCCTATTGGATTATTCACCTTTATTTTGTTGTGGTGCTCAAGTATTTTATAAATTCTTGGTATAAGTCCCTTACCTGATATGTCATTACCAAATATTTTTTCCCAGTCTGTGGCTTCCCTTTTTATCCTGCTGGAGATGTTTTTGGATGTGCATAGGGATTTGATTCTTAGAAGATCCCATTCATCTATTTTATCTTCTCCTGGTTGCAGGTGTTCTACATTTTTTGTCTTTCAAACATGTTGAACAATTCTGCCATTTCTGGCTTAATATTCCAGATTGCATTTTCATGCATTTCTGTTATTTCTAGTTCTGTATTGGCTGTACCCCTTTATGTTCTTGTACCTCTTTATATATAGTTTCAATTCTTTCTTCCATTTTTTACATTTTCTTCTGTAGTTGTGCAAGTTTCTCCTCATCAATATATGGCTCCATGGAGTGTTTGTTTTCTTAGTGGTCCATTGTTACTTCCATTATTTGCACCTTTTTCCATAGCTGTTCAAATAACTCTTAATCAATATATTTTTGCTGATTCTCTACCTCTAGGTTATTCCCTTTATTTCTGGCTTCCATTGTTTCTTCCATCATTTGTCCTTTAATTCATAGCTGTTTGAATGTCTCCATATCAACATATATTATCTTCCTTCTTGACTCTGGGGTATTCATGAGGTCTGTAATATTCTCTGCTTGTTTTGGAGGAAGGCTTCATTTGTTCATTTACAGTGTTTGAAGCTGCCTGCTGCTTTCTGACATTATACAAATTTTTCTTGATAATTTGTTCAGTTGTTCCTATGGTGTCTGTGAAGGTTGTTTTTGGCTTTTGTCTTTATGATGTTACTGTTAATTGCCAAGTTATTATTCAGTTAATATTCAAGTTAATGTTCAGTCTATTAAGTAAGCTACTCACTCTACTGTGATTCCTTTCTGGGAAAATTTGCCTTTCCTAAAGTCTTTGAGCTACTCTCTGTTCAGCACAGAAGCTCTGTAGGAATCTCACCTTTATGTAGTTCCCTCTACCAATTCTATAGTCCTCCTTTATGTATGAAGTGGCTGAGTGGTTTGAGACTAGGTGCTCTACTCAAGCAGTTCTCATGCACCTTTTCTCCTCGAGCTTAAAGTCTTCCTTTGTTTCTGGAGTGGCAGCAGATTAGACATCAGGACCACCAGCTCAAGCAGCTTGTGTGCAGGAGATCTCATGTGAGAACTCCCTCACACAGAAATCTGAGAAAAGTCTTTCTTTGTAGTTTTGAGTCCTAATGTCTTCCCCCCTCCCCCCCGTTTGGCTTCTGGGATTGCCCCACAGTCAAGGAGGCAAAAAAATCCTCAAATGAAGGGACCTAGAAGCCCAGAGATGCCTCAGTCCTGTCTCCCCACAAGCTATGGAGAGTACTTGCTCTTGGCACAGAGCCTCTCATCTCTCACCTTTGATCCTGCAGCTTAGTGTCTTCCTTTGTCTCTGGTGTGGCAGGAGATCAGGACTGCCAGCTCAAGCAGCTGTATGCAGAGGGTCTCAAGTCAGCCCTCTTACTCATGGACAGCTAAGAAAATTCTTTCCTCTGCTTATAGTTCTGTATACTAAGTCTCTTGTCCTATTTGACCTCTGAGATGGCCCTGCAGCCAGAGAGGCAAGGATCCCCACATGGAGGGACCTATAACCCCAGGGAAGCTTGAGTCCTGTCTCCCCTGAGTTCTGTCTTCACACAGGCAATGGAGAGTGCTCGATCTTGGCACAGAGCCTCACCTCTCTCACCTCTTCTCCTGCTGAGTGGTCTTACCAACATGAAATTTTGATTAGGTAAAACGTTCGGTGGTTCTAGGTTCCTCTGCTGGTGTTTCCAATTGCCTTCTGCAGAGAACCCAGACAGGAGGGGCAAAAATGCAGGCTAGTCTCTACTCTTGCTCTAAGCTGTTTTCCAAAGGGAAGCTCCTTGCCATACACATTTTGTTGAAAAAATTGGGGCTGAGTTAAAAAAACTTTGAAAACATATTATCTAGATTAAATTAGAACTATGTAGTACAGCATAAAAGACCCTCGTTCAGCCTCATTTTGTTCTACCAACATCAATATTCCTGAGCTGTTCTCACTGTCCCACTGTGCTGAAGCATTAGCTCCCAAGTAACTTGCTCATACCTCCCTGGGTGGACGTAGGCACTTTGTAATCAGAATTCCCAACATCATGCAATTCCCAATACTACGAAATTTAAGTCAGCTGCAAAAGGACAAATATTGTATAAGACCACTATTATAAAAAGCTAAAGCAAGTTTCACACACAGCCAGAATAATTATTGGATGGTTACCAGGGATGGGAAAAGAAGGAGAGGGAGGGAAAAAAAAATCAATAAATATGTAAGTTGGGTGATTAGAGAGGCAATATACCATAAAGGGATGATCAGCACAATGCTGAAAAAAAGCACAAGAGAGGCACGCAGGAAAGATATCAACAGTAGACAAGCAGATAGATAAAGAGGACTGCACTGTGACATATACAGGTTTGACTGATGCTATTTCTACATTCATATTAGTATATACTGTTAATATATCAGTGTATCAAACAAAATCAACAAGGGACAATGCTTTGAAAGCTTCGTAATCGTAACTGAACACTTCAATGGAAGGAGTTACTAGTTCTGACACCTGGACCTCAGCTTTCAAGATATCAAGGCCAAATGACAGAACACAGCCCACAAAGATAACATCTTCCATGGATGAGCAGCACCTGGGGTCTTAAAAGCTTTTGAGTGGCCTCTAAGGGGCCACTATGGGTCGCTCCTTGCTAGAAAAAAGAGGAGAGAGAAAGTAAAGATGAACAGAAACAATCAGCGCAAAGGAATAATGGATTACGGACATCTCAACTTCCACAACCCTGATAATCAGAACTAGATGGTGTCCCTCCAACCTCTCTCAGGGATCCAGGGAAAAATTCTAGATAGAACAAAACTCAAAAACATAAAAAAAGGGCAGAAACCCTGAGACTATGATCTTCACTCAAAACTCACCTTCTGGTACAACTTTTAGTCAAACAACAGGCAAGCCTGGGAGGGGAGCAATGTCACTGGGGAGACACTCACTCCTTAGAATGATCAGGCATATGAGGCCAAAAGAGCATCTACCCAAGAAGAAAGCCCAGAAGGCCGGAAGGGAGAGGATAAAGATAGAAGGATGAATGGAGATGAGAGTTACAAGAGGGAAGTGTGATTAGGAAGAAGTAGGATTGCACTGTGGACATTATGATTAATATTGTGTTGTTGTTGTTATGTGCCGTCGAGTCGACTGCGACTCATAGCGACCCTAGGTACAACAGCCCTAAACTCCGCTCTGTCCTGTGCCAATCGCACTGTCTCTGACACTCCCATCCCAATTATCCCAGTCACTGAATCAATCCACCTCATAGAGGGCCTTCCTCTCCTACGCCATCCCTCCACCCTCCCAAGCATGATGTCCCTCTCCAAGGACCGGTCTCTCCTCACAACATGTCCAAAGTAAGTTAGACGGAGCCTCAGAATCCTTGCCTCCAAGGAGCCACCCGGTTTAACCCTCTCCAGGACAAATCTGTTTGTTTTCCTAGCAGTCCATGGTATTCTCAATACTCTTCTCCAGCACCACAGCTCAAAGACATCAATTCTCCTTCTATCCTTCTTGGTCATTGTCCAACTCTCTGATGCATAAGAGGTGATTGCAAAGACCATGGCCTGTATCAAATGCACCTTAGTCTCCAGAGAGACACCACTGCTCTTCAGCACTTTGGAGAGGTCCCTAACAGCAGACTTTCCCATGGCAATGCACCTTTTAATTTCCTGGTTGCTGGTGCCAAGACTGTTGACTATGGAGCCAAGCAAACTAAAGCTGTGTACAATCTCAGTCTCTTCACCACCCATCCCGATGCTGCCAATTGGTCCAGTGGTGAGAATCTTTGTCTTCTTGACATTGAGCCTCAATCCATATTGTAGGCTGTAGTCCTTGACACTCTGCAGCAGGCGCTTCAGGTCCTCCTCAGTTTCAGCAAGCAGGGTTGTGTCATCCACATAACGCAGATTGTTGATAACTCATCCACCAATCTTGACCCCACATTTCTCCTCATAGAGCCCAGCCTCCCGGATAATCTGTTCTGCATATAGGTTGAAAAGGTACGGAGATATGATTAATATTACCAAACAGAATGTGTAAGAATTGAATGTGTAGAATTGAAATGTATGATATTGAATGAAAAAATCAATATTCTTTGCAAATGTTCATTTATACAATAAAAAATAATTCCATTTGGCAATTCTCATATTGTCTTGAAATTATTATTTTTCATGTCTGTCTTTCCAACAGACTGTATGCCCTTTATAGAGAAGAACTTTATCTAGACACTCACTCCCATCATGTAGCACAAAATACTTTTTAAAAAAAGATTTTTAAAAAAATACTTGTTGAATCATAATGACTGAACCAATAATGGTATTCTTGTAATACATACATATTTCTGAATTACTCACTTTGCATTCAAGAGAATGGAAATAGCTTCCATAACTGTCATGACCATATCTGGGGGCTTTGTGAAAACTCTGATTTCAGCTATGTCAGCTTTGTCTAAGGAATCCAGTGCCTTATTGGCAGCTTCGAGCGCAGGTAGAGCTTCTTCAAGGTCTCTCTGAGCATCATCAGCAATGGCCTGGGTTTCCTCTGCTTTCACTTTTGCCACTGCTTCATCTTTTTGCACAGTTTGACGGACCTATTCATGGAAACATGGCTGCTTAGATGTCTCATTATTTGAATGTCAGTACTTAAAAGCAAAATCAGTGTTAATGTTAATGAATTCTATTTGCCTTTTTGGATTAGAGCAGAGATAATGTGTTCCATGCTCTCCTTGGTTTATGAAAATCCAGGTGATAGAATAATAGAGAAAAACTTAAATTATAACAAGAGTTGCTTCTTAGAAGAGGCATGACTACTTTATTTCTGTAGTGGGTATTTTGCTGACAACTCTACCCATCCTACTTGTTGAGATATAGTTATTCTGAGGGAGAGAACCATGCTGATTTATTGAAGGGAGATTGTTTACAACTTTAGACATTTTTTATCTATCCTCTATCTATCTATCTATCTATCTATCTATCTATCTATCTATCTATCATCTATCTATCTATCATCTATCACCCATCTTTTTTTTTCTTTAATGTCATATAAAAGACAGTCTGATCATTTGAATGACTTCATTGCATATAGGTAGGGATGCAGCTTACCCGATCAGCATTTTCCTGATCAATTGCCAGTTTCTCCATCAGGGCTTCAACATCTTGTGATTTTGCCAAAAGGACAGGTTTTAAAGCAGAAAGATCTAATTTCATCACATCTACTAGTTCATTCGTTTCTAGTAACCTGGTCAGACCATTCTTCACTCTGTTTATTGCCTAAAGGACAAGGAAAATATCAATTATAGTATTACAAACCATAAGCTTACTGATAACACATTCATGCACCAGAATTTCACATTTAGCATGGACAATCAGTTTGTAATGCCTTGAAGAACACGTCAGGTAGCTGTTCTGTGAGAAATGGCTATAACACTCAGCATGGCAAATTTGGACTCATGTCCCCTGGTCCTGCAGTAGGAGTTCACTGGGCTGTGGGTTGTCAGGATGCAGGGTCACATCTTTGTCATTTTTATCTTCTCACAGTAGCATGTGGGCATGTTAAATGGTTGAGGAGTGAGTTCAGATAGGAATCCTTAGAGGCAACAACATTAAGAACTTGTTCCTTCAAAGTGGGGCATCAGAGTTGAGAGGCCCAGCGGAGAGGGTGAGGAGGGAAGATACTGAGGAGCTAATCTCTAACCACTCCTGCTGGATCTAAGCACCACTCCCAGTGGTCAGTAGGTCTTAAGTAGATCCAAAATGATGGAATTTGTCGCCATTTGTTTTTTGTTGTTGTTTTTTGTTTGTTTGTTTTTTTAAGATGAGCTAGGATGCTTTGGTTAAACTGAAAAATTTCAACAGAATATGCCAACTTGTTTTACAGGGTATTTGGGTTTTTAGGTAATGATCTACTGAAAAGCATTTTAAGTGCAGACATGGTAAATCTACTACTATGTCAGTCTGCTGCACTTTGGTGATAATAGGCAGATGATACACGCTTGCTTGTTGAAAACAAAGAACACTTGAAGTACTTACTGATGAAACTCAACTACTATTAACATTCCGTATGTAACCTTAACATAAAGAAAACAAAAATCAGCACAACTGGACCAAATAAACGACATCATTAAATGAAGACAAGATTGAAGTTATCAAGGATCCATTTATTTGAGACAAGTATCAACATCCATGGAAGTAGTCGTCAAGAAATCAAATGACACTGGGAAAATCTGCTTTAAAAGATGCAGAACAGAGCAAGGAAACACTGCATGGTTCAAAATTGGGAAGGGTGTACTCCAGTGATGTGCCCTATCTCCATACCTTTTCAACCTGTATGCAGAACAGATTATCCAGGAGGCTGGCCTCTATGAGAAGTGTGGTGTCAGGATTGGTGGAAGATCTATCAACAAACTGCGTTATGCTGCTGAAACTGAAGAGGACCTGAAGCGTTTGCTTTCAGAGGGTGAAGGACTCTAGCATTCAATATGGATTGAGGTTCAATATCAAGAAGACAAAGATTCTCATCACTGGACCAATTTGCAGCATCAGGATGGATGGTGAAGACTTTGAAATTGTTCACAGCTTTAGTTTGCTTGGCTCCACAGTCAACATTCTTGGCATCAGTAGCCAGGAAATGAAAACGTATTACCATGGGAAAGTCTGCTGTTAGGGACCTCGCCAAAGTGGTGTCACTCGGGAGACTAAGGTGCATCTAATACAGGCCATGGTCTTTGCAATCACTTGTTATGCGCCAGAGAGTTGGATGATGACTAGGGACGATAGAAGAAGAATTGATGCCTATCGTGCTGAAGAAGAGTATTGAGTGTACCATGGACTGCTAAGAAAACTAACAGATTCATCCTGGAGAGGGTTAAACCGGCCTGCTCCTTGGAGGCAAGGATTCTGAGGCTTTGTCTGACATACTTTGGACATGTTGTAAGGAGGGACTGGTCCTTGGAGAAAGACATCATGCTTGGGAGGGTGGAGGGACAGCGCAGGAGGGGAAGACACTCTATGAGGTGGATTGATTCAGTAATTGGGGTAATTGGGTGGGTGTGTTGGAGACGAGCAATTGGCACAGGACAGAGCAGACAGAGCAGGAGGGGAAGACACTCTATGAGGTGGATTGATTCAGTAATTGGGGTAATTGGGTGGGTGTGTTGGAGACGAGCAATTGGCACAGGACAGAGCAGAGTTTAGGGCTGCTGTACACAGGGTCTCTATGATTCGCAAGTGACGACAGCACATAACAACATATGCAGATGACATGATATGTCAAAAAAACCCAAGGACTCAATAAAAATACAATTAGAGATAGTAGACCAATTTAGTAGAGTGACAGAATTTAAGATCACTATCCAGATATCAATAGGATTCCTTTACAGTAATAAAGAGAACTCAGAGAAGGAAACCAAGAAAGCAATATACTTGGGAGGGAACCTAACTAGAGATATAAAAGACCTACACAAAGAAAACTATAGAGGATTTCTATAAGACATTTCATTGGTTGGTATTTGTGTTTTGGTAATTTTTTAAAAAAAATTTTTTTAAAGTGTAATCTTAATTAAAGTTTACAGAAAAGTAGGATTTTTCATTTGTTTATTGTTGACAGCTCTCTCTTCATAAAAATATCAATCAAAAGGAACAACAAGAGAATAAACAAGCAGAAAGAAGTGAACTAACTCAGTCTCATGAGGACAAATTACTGCATAAGAACACTATTATAAAGACAGAAGGATAACAAGTAAGATGTGTACAAGAGTCCCAAAGGGGAAGGGGAGGGCAGAGAAGGGCTGAGGATAAAGAGATGAGAAAATCTCAAGGTTGCAGAGCCTGGTGGGCAGAGTGAGGTGGGTGAAGGAGTTAGGAAAGATCCAGTGGGGATGTGAAAAGGCAGGGTCATTGTGAGCATACATCCATGGTAAATAATTTTATAAAACACAATGTATGAGAATGATAGTACAAAATACAACATGAACAAGGGAATGTGTGAAACACAATGTATATAAACAAACTCCAATATATCCAAATTTTGTATGCATACCAATATAAAATAATTTTTAAAATGTTAGAAAAAGAAACAAAGGTAATACTGATGAACAATAAAACTGGAGGATAGTATTGATGCAAAGAAATTAAATTCCTGTTTAACAGCATAAAGATGACAACAGCATGTACCATTTTCTCAGCATCTCAGATGTGTCAGATAATACTCCAAAGTATCTTACAAATAGTATCTTATTTAATTTCACAATGTAAGAGGTAAGATATATTTTTAGGCTTTATTTTCTACTAAGATTTAAGAGAAGTTACAGAATGTATTCAAAGTTTCACAGCAAAGAAGAGGCAGCTCATAAGTTGTACCGAGTTTGGGTGACACCAAAGCATTTGCTGTGATAATGGGAACCTCTGATATGTGAGACCAGTGTATCCCATCTTTAATGCTTAACAGGAAGCTTTTCTTTGTATTAAATACTCCAGAGATGACCAGGTGCCTACTTAACGGGGCTGCTGCTGTATTGCCCATTCCACCTTACTAAGTTCAGACATGGCGTGAAGAACAGAAGATTAAACATAAATATGAAGAAAGACAAGTCCTCTGGACTGACAGCACCTCGTAATAGTGTGAGACACTGTTCTCCACTTCATAGGTTGTCAAAGACACATGTCAATACGGAGAACCCTCCAGGAGGTTAAAGGAAGTGCACAGATAGATATGCCACTTACTCTGGCAAAAGCTTTTGAGTTCAAGAGACAAAACAAAAATTAAAAAAACATTTCCTGATAATATTAAACTTACCAGAACCAACTGCTTCTTCTTGTCACTCAGCATGGACAGGTAGAGATTGATGAGCTCCAGGTAGGAGGTGGGTGTGGTGTAGTACCGTCTCCGGAGCTCTGTGTAATAGCGCTCTGCCATCTGCGAGACACTCAAGTGAACATTCACACACAATTGTGGAAGCCTTTCTCTCAGGTCTACGTTTCCTGTGTCAATATTTGAGAAGAATGTCTGTGATACGGACAGAAGTGCTTCCTTGGGCCACTTTAAATAAGAAAACAATTTGGAAATTCTGTTGGTCTTTCCAAGGATACATTTGAACAAATGAAGAAAAGTTAGCTCTCTGGGACCCTTCCTTTCCTTGTAACCCCCTCCCCACCCCTATAATTAATTAAGCAGCTCTGGTCATTAGAACGGGTCTTATGTCTGCTTTTGTTCAGCTGTCTGGCACACGGAAAATGTTTAATGAAGATTTGCTTACTGGATAAATAATGGGTGTCTTTAAAATAATTCTATGAATAAAATCACATTACCAGGACCTCATGTCCCCATTCTGTTTATTATACAGTTTGGAGTTCAGGTCCATCATTAAAATCACTGTCCTCTCACACCTTAACTCCTTTGCCCCATCTATTTCTCTGAGGTCACCTGAACTCTAACAAATGTAACTGTTACAGCGGGCCTACCACTGTGCGTGGAGCATGGCTGGGGAAAACCACACAACCATGCAGACTGGTCTTGCTAGAAATTCATGCCAACTTGACCAAGGGGCCCTAGGGTTGCCCAGAAATCCCACTGCATTTCTAATACATTTACTTTTTGTACTTTCTTATATAAAAACTTCACACCTTGTTCTTTCTACTCAAACCTTACAACCTCTTTCCTCTTCATTCTCAGTTGTAGGTCTTGTTCCTAGATTATTGTAAACAAAGCAGACACAAAACAGAAGTTTGGAAACAGGCTTCCACCCTCCATCCTCCCCCTGACTTGCATCTGTGCTCACTTACTCTGTCCTCCTGTTACTCTGGGGCAAGTTGTGCATGGTCTCTGCTCAGGTCAGCACCCTTCATTGGAGATCCTGCCCCTTCCTTCCTCCTCAATAATGTTGATACAACAATGGTTACCACTGTCTGTGGCACCATCTCTTTCCCCTTCTGGCTCACGTTCATGGGCACACGCGTGTGCTGTGTTTCCCACATAGTGATGCTTCTCTCTTGACCTCACACACCCCTCTAGCTGTTACCTCATCTCTCCATTCTCTGGGACAATACTTTTTTTCCAATTAGACTTTTTGAAAAATTAATTTTAATGAAAGTTTACAGAGACTTTGGATTTCCATTCATTCATCATTGCACACTTTCCTCCCTGCCAACCCCTCCCACCAATTTGCTTTTCTCTTTGATAAGTTAAAAAAAAATCCTTCATTGTTATACAATTACTCCCTCCCTCCCCATTCCAACCACTTCACTGTGCAGCTTTCATTCCGGACTCTTGTCATGACAATAATTGTTGTTGTTGTTATGTGCCAGTCGAGTGGTTTGCGACTCATAGTGACCCTATGTACAACAGCCCTAAACCCTGCTCTATCCTGTGCCAATCACAATGCCTCTGACACACCCATCCCGATTACCCCAGTCACTGAATCAATCCACCTCATAGAGGGTCTTCCTTCCCCTCCTGCGCTGTCCCTCCACCCTCCCAAGCATGATGCCCCTCTCCAATGACCTGTCTCTCTTTACAACATGTCCAAGGTACGTCAGACGAAGCCCCAGAATCCTTGCCTCCAAGGAGCAGCCTTACATGTTGTTGTTGTTGTTATGTGTCATCGAGTGGCTTGCGACTCATAGCGACCTTATGTATAAGCTCTACCATACAATAATCATGAGGGGCAATACTCTTAAAAGTAACTTACTTTAACTTTTTTTTGTAACTTACTTTCTGATTTTTCTTTTGAACTCTTTCCCACTACTCCACTGGTCAAGATAACCAGTAACTTTTACAATGCTAAACCAAATGGTATCCTCTGCCTTCACAAATCTGGTTTTTCCTTTGAATCATGACAACAAAATGGTGATTTCATTTCTAGTATATGAATAAATTCTTGGTGACCTTAAAAGCTAATGCCGAAGCCTGTGAGTTATTCTTTGATGATAAGTAACTGCTATAAACTCAAACAAATCTAGCGTGTGCAGGGGAGATATTCAGGGTCGTCGCGCACCTGGACAAACCAGTCAATGGTGCAGCAGTTCACGAGGGACGGGAACATGCGGCATCGGGACCGGAAAGCCTCTCCCACGGGGCTCATGCAGAGAACAATGTGCAGCTTCTGACGGACTCTGCTGATGAAGAACTGGAACACCTGATCCAAAATAGCGCCGGACAAAACAAAGAAGCGCTCAACAGTTTTCAACCACAAACAAGGTGAAAGTAAGTGTTGGCTAAGGAATTAGATATTACCAATATCAAATAGGAAAAAAAAAGTGTTCACTATCTTCCTCCAACCTTTCTATTATGCAATCTGAGAAGACTAGAAATAACTTTTTTCAGATTCTATTGCAATCAGGGTTCTGGATGTTGTTTGGGGCCTTCTAATCTGCTATCTGAGGAGATTTCTTGAATGAAGTGGAGCATTCACAGATTATTTTAATTTGGGAACCAGGATCACTGGAAGAGGCCACAGAAGTGGCATAGTTCTGGGGCCCTGTCTCTGGCATAGTGGAGGAGACAGAGACTGAAGCAGAGGCATGCTGATGGGGGGAGTCTTCCTGGTCCAGCAGGGATGGCTGTGGTAGATGAAATGTCCTCCCTGGTCAATACCTTCTTAATGGGAATTTTTAAATTTTAAATGGGAATTTATTCCCAGGTTCAGCCTAGAATCATATTTGCTGGCCTCCTAGTGATTCTGTGCCCTTCTAATCTACCCTTTTCACATACATGAGCTGAACTTGACCTAGTAATGGAGGTGTTCATCAAAGTCAAGAAAAATGAAATTCAGAAAGAAGTGAAAAGACTTAAGTATGGAATCGGTGGTTGTTGCTATGTACCATCGAGTTGGAATCGTCTCATAGTTAACCTTCCAGTGAGTTTTTAGAGGACACAAGGAAGATTGTTCACATTTCTCCTGTGGAGCAGCTGGTGGACGAGATGCTAGAAACCAGTGAGTGGAAACACACCTGTCTTGGTGGTGCTGTAGCATTGCTGATAGGTAAACTAGTCAAACTTACTGACTCATGTCTTTATTACTCCCCAGGTGGGTGCTGAGGTCATGTGAATGAATTTGCACTTAAAAAAGGCTATTGGAAACTGGCCAGTTTGGATATGACTTTGATCACTCTAGTGTATCAGGTGTTCAGGATTTACTCCCACTTTCCACAGATCTCTTTCCACAGTTCACATAATTGAGTACATATATATGATTACAAAGAGGATCAATTATGTTGAAAAAAAAGAAAAAATTGCATTCATGAGCTCTTTTTTTTTTTGGTGCAAAGTTTACTTAAAAATAATATGTTGCTAACACAGTACTAAGAAGAGGTGTTATAGTTAAGCCCTCAGCTACCAGCCAAATGATCAAACTTTCAAATCCACTGGCTACTCTGCTTATGTTCAGATTACAGCCTTGGAAACCTTTTGGGATATTTCTACTTTGTCCCACAAGCTAACTATGAACTAGAATAAACTTGATGGCCATGCGTTTTTTGAATAGAGCATTAGTGTTTTGGTCACAGAGGAAATTTGAATTAGACTATTGCAATTACTATGATTCCAACTCAACAGCCCACAACACTGTAACTTGTTCCAGTGCTCTGCTGTATGTGTCTATAGATATATGTTGTTGCTATATGCTGTTGAGTTATCTGTGACTCACAGCAACCTTATGGACAACAGATATGAATCTTGTACCAGTCTCAGCATATCCAATATACTTGAGCTCATTGTTACAGTTATATCAGTACATCTTGTTAAGGATCCTCCTTTTTTAAGGTGACCTTCCACCTTTTCAATGATGTCCTTCTCCAAGGACTGTCCCCTTCCAACAACATGTCCAAAGTATGTGAGATAAAGTTTCACCATTCTTGCTTTCAAGGAGCACCCTGGTCACACTTTCTTCAAGACATATCTTTTATTCTTTTCGCGGTCCATGAGATAATTCGGTACTCTTCTCCAACACCATAACTCAAAGGCATTGAATATTCTGTCATCCTTCTTCATGGTCCAACTTTCAGATGCATAGCAAGCAACTGAGAAGATCAGGGCTTGGGTCAGGCACACTTTAGCCTTTACATTGACATCGCTGCTCTCCAGCACTTAAGAGAAGACTTTCCCAAGGTGACACGTCTTTTGAGTGACATTGCTAGTACTAAGGGTAGATATATATGGATCTATATAATTGTGAGATACATAATTATTTGCATTTCAATGAGTTGAATTATGTTTAATGTTTGACCATTGCAGTATTAGCTTAACGTTGGCTTTTCCCCCTAGCCATTAAGTTAAGCTCCTCTGGTCTCCAGTTACCTTAACTGCAGACACATGGTCTTGCAAATCGTCAACAGCTATGGGGCTAGGATAAGAGCATGAGCGTGAGTGAGCACATCCCACACTGGATGGCAAGACTTGAGAGAGACTGGAGTAAGACTCTGGTGAAAATGAGACCATGGCGATGGTGATGGAGAGACTATGGCATTGCCATGGAAAAGCTGTGGCAAAGTGTAACTGGAGGATCCCCAAGAGAAAGGCCACAGTTAAGGTTTTGCTGTTCTTGCAGATGCTTGAATGAAAAGCTGACTTACAATTGCTCTGAGGCAAACCTCGCTGGATGATTGAGGAAACCCAAGGCTTCTTAAATTTGCATTGCTGAACTGAAACCAGAGCCTGCACTAATTCAGGAATTGTGCCTTTGGACTGCTGAGATAAAACCTGGATTTGCATTGGGTGGTATTCTTTGCCTCTTGCACTCTCTAACTTCCCTAATAAACTCATTTTCAGTACCACAATTGTGAGTCTGAGTCAACAATGAGTAAACAAACCTCTTGCTGCTAGTGCAGCTCTAGAGGCACCATGGGGTTGGGCTACAGGCTCTTATTTCTACTCAGGCAGTGAGTGTCTGTGCTATTCTCATTTCCTCTGGTCCTTTGAGAGAGACACATTTATGTGATGTTATGTCCTATTTTCTGCCCTCTAGACAACCATCAAGACTGTTTCCCAAACTTCCTAAAACCTTAAAGAGGAGTTTTCAGTATTCCCAAAGTCCTTCTTTCTCCCTATTCATGATCTATTTAAATATATTCCTGGATTCTTATGTAAAATACAAAGGCAAATCTTTTATTTGTAAAATCATATGACCATTTTGGTATGTCTCACCTCATCTCTATTCCCCTCAGCTATTCCTACTTCTTTTGCTTTTGGTCTTGTGGCAGCTAAAACCTGCTCCAGTTCATCCTTTTCAAATAAATTTGGCACTTCCCCCGAGTTCAGGATGTTATTTATGTCTTCCAGAAATTCTTCCACTACAATCTGTGGAAGAAAGTAGAATGACCATTGTAATTCACTCACCACTTCATATTTATTACATAAACTATTATGCCAATGTTTAATCTAAAATTGACACTGGATTAGTGATATGTTTAAGAAAAGGTAATCTCAACTATTAGATAGACTCTCAATATTCCAATAAGTGTTTCCTTTGATTTCTGGGTGCTGAGAGGTCAGCAGTTCAAATTTATTACCCTTCTCACAGAGGAAAGATGGGCAATTTCCTCCTGTAGAGAATTACAGCCTTGGAAACCTGAGAGAGGGTTGCTATAGGTTGGAACCAGTTTGGGTTGTTTATTAGAAGTTATTGATAGTTTACATGGTTCAATTAATATATGCAAACATTTGATTTACTGTTTTATTATGAATATTAATTCATCCTGGAGAGGGTTAAACCAGGCTGCTCCTTGGAGGCAAGGATTCTAAGGCTTTGTCTGACATACTTTGGTTATGTTTTAAGGAGGGACTGGTCCTTGGAGAAGGACATCATGCTTGGGAGGCTGGAGGGCAGGCGCAGGAGGGGAAGGCCCTCTGGGAGGTGAATTGATTCGGTGACTGGGACAATAGGGATGAGTGTGTTGGAGACAATGAGATTGGCACAGGACAGAGCAGAGTTTAGAGCTATGAGTCTCAAGTGACTTGATGGCACATAACAACAACAACAACAACAATTCATGATTATGCACAATGTATCATATTCATGATAATCAGTGGGAGCATAACATGTTACTGTCATTCTTCATACATTCATGTATGAACGCTCACAGCTTCATTGGCAAAGACACATCCAAACCTACAGCTTTCTACCCAGGTTTATTATTTCCTTAGGAGAAGTTCCCAGAAGTGAAATTAATAACAAAATTGTTTATATATACACATATATATGAATTTTGAAAATTTTACTCTTTCCCTAATTAAACATGACTTCACTAACTTAAATGTGATGATTTGCTTCCGGAGCTATTAATTTACATTTCTGTGACTGTTAGCAAATTGATACAAATAGTATCCTCACATTCATTGTTTGACATTTTTGAAAGGAATTATTTGTTCACTTCTATGTATTTGAATGGATATTAAATGAACCACTTGTCTCTCAGAAGTGATACAAATAATAAAAATATGTCATTTACTTATTTGTTTCAATTAGCTTTGTTAGTGATAATAAAAATTTAAATTTCAGATTTAATTGTGAGACTATATTTGTTATCTTTTCTTCATTTATCATATATTCCCTCTTGAATGAACATGGCATAATTGTGTCTGCTAATTTTTCTAACCAAAACAAAAGTTTAGTTCTCTTTGTGCTAATTTAGTTAATCTTTTGTATTATTATTTCATTTCCTTATTTTTTTTATATTTCCTTTTATTTTTTTCTTAAATATTAAGCCAACAAAGTTAAGTAGGTTTGAATTTTTATTCAAATGTATGATTTTCATGTTGAGTACTATTTTATTGTATTGTGTTGATTTTTATATACACTGAGTTCACTTTCTGTATTCTCTAGGTAGAGATTTTTATATTGGTTTTCTTGACCCAGGAGCTTTTTATGTAAATATTTTAAATTTTTGAGCCACATCATTAAATACTCCATTGATTATGTATGGGCAAAAAATGTTACCAACTGAATTTATAGAACATTCTTTTAAGCCTAATATCAATTTTTTAATGAAAGTTCAATAGTGTTAAATGGCAGTGGGTTGGCTGTTCAATGAGCAGATCCAAAACCATGGGTACTTTTATTGAAATTTATTTGACTGTGGGGAGGCTGACTATTTCTTAAAATGTTTAAAAAGCTATGTGTCTTTAGTGGTTAGAATCTCCTAGTGGCTCTGATTGGCAGCCCTCTACTATTAAGATTTACAGCCTTAGAAACCTAAAAAATAGTCACTGTGAGTTGGAATCAACTTGAAGGCAATGAGTTGAGCTTTATGCTTTATATACGTTGAAACTGACTGATAGCTGACTCTTCTGAAGGTTTTCAGAGGTTGTAAATTAACAGGAGGAGATTACCCATCTTTCTTTCTGGAGAAGCTGGTGGATCCAACCATGTGCCTTTGGGTTGGCAGTGCAGCTTCTTATCACTAGACCATCAAGAGCTCTGTGCAAATGTGTTTTGTTTGTATGACTAATGTATATTTTTTTAGGAATTTATCATTCACATATTAAAATCTTTTTCCTTTATATTTATTCTATTGATCTGTGTGTCTTTTCCTTATCTATGTGCAATAAGTGTGTGTGTATCTATCTACACACACTGAGCTATAAATGTATATAAACATATATATCTCAACACACACACACACACACACACACACATTAAAAACTCAATATATGTTGTAACCACTGTCATTGATTCTGATTCACAGTGATTAGATAAGTGACAGAGTAGAACTGTCATATTTACTAAGACGACATCTTTACACAAGCAGAAGGCTACATATTTCTCCCACAGAGCCGCTGTGAATGGTTTCTCATTAACTTTTCAGTTAGTAGTCAAATGCTTTAGCCACTGCAACACCAGGGTACTTTTCTATGTCATAAATGTTAAAACTATTTTTCCTTAGTTTTGTATTTAGTTCTGTCTATGGTCTGCACAAGAATCAGATTGATTACATCTGTGAAAAGAACTGTTGGAGAAGCTCAATATCAGCTGTGAAAAGTAGGCCAGGTGCTAATTGTGGAACACATGATCAACTACTCATGTGCAAGTTCAAAATGAAGCTAAAGAAAATAAAATAAAATCCACAAGAACCAAAATTTGACCTCTAGTGTATCCCACCTGAAATGAAATACCATCTCAGGAACTGATCTGAGGCCTTGAACACTAATGAGCGAAGGCCAGATAAGCCATGAGAGGATATAAAAAATATTATCCATAAAGAAGCAAAAGGTTATTACAAAGACAAAGGAGGAAGAAAAGACCAAGATGGATGTTGGCACAGACTCTACATATTGCACTAGAGCATTGAGAAGCCAAAGCAAAGAGAAGAAATCAGGAAGTTAAGGAGCTGAACAGAAGACTTCAAAGGGCAGCTGGGGAAGACAAAGCAAAGTTTTATAATGAAATGTGCAAAGAGCCAGAGTCAGAAAATCAGCAGGGAAGAAGTCACTTAGCATTTCTTAAGCTGAAGGGACAGAGAACAAATTTAAGCCTTGAGTTGCAATACTGAAACATGCTATGGGCAGAATACTGAATGATACAGGAAGCATCAAAAGAAGATTTAAGGAATACACAGAGTGACTACTAAAAAGAAAATTGGCTGGCACAGAAGAATTTAATAAAACACATTCAAGAGGCAATGGTGATGAATGAGGAAGTTCAAACTGTTCTGAGGACCTGGGAAAAACAAGGCCCCAGGAATTGATGGAATCCAATTGACATATTGGAAAAAATATGTCAACAAATAGATGCAACCCTGGATGTGCTCATCAGGCTGTGCCAAGAAATCTGGAGGACAACCACCTGGTTCACTGACTTGAAGAGATCCATATTTATTCCAATTCCAAAAGAAAAGTTATCTGACAAAGTGGAAATTCCTATTTTAAAAAAGCCTAACAAACTGATCTGACAAAGTGGAAATTATCAAACAATATCACACAGAAACAAAATCTTGTTGAAGATCATCCAAAACGAGCTGGAACAATACATCAACAGAACTACTAGATACATAAGCTGGGCTTAGAAGAGATGGCACTGAGGACACTATAGCCAATGTCAGCTGGATCTTGGCTGAAACAGAGAGTAGTACCAGAGAAACGTCTATCTGTGTTTCATTGACAGTCAAAGGCATTTGACTGTATGGATCAAAACAAATTGTGGCTAACCTTGAGAAGAATGGGAATCTCAGAATACCTGATTGTGCTCACATGAAACATATACTTGGATCAAGAAGCAGTTGTCAAAACAGAGCAAGGAAACACTGCATGGTTCAAAATTAGGAGGGAAATGTCAGATTCCGTATCTTTTCAATCTGTATGCAGAACAGATCATCCGGGAGGCTGGGCATTACGAGGAAGAATGTGGCATCAGGACTGGAGAAAGACTCATCAACAACCTGTATTGTGCAGATGACACAACCTTCCTTGCTGAAACTGAGGAAGGACATGAGGCTGCAGAAAGTCAAGGACTATAGTATACAATATAGATTGAAGCTCAGCATCAAGAAAACAAAGATTCTCACCACTGGACTGATTGGCAGCACAATTATAGATGACAGGAGATTGAGATTGTTAACTTCAGCTTGCTCAGTTTCACAGTTAACATTCTTGGCAACAGCAGTCATGAAATCAAAACACAAATTGCACTGGGAAAAATCTGCTGTCAGGGACTGCTCCAGAGTACTGAAGAGCAATGATATCATCTAGAGAATAAGGTGAGCTTGATACAGGCCATGGTCTTTGCAATTACTTGCTACGCATCAGAGCTATGGACAATGACCAAGGATGACAGAAGAAGAATTGATGCTTTTGAGTTGTAGTACTGGAGAAGAGTATTGAACATACAAAACAAGGACAGCCAACAGAATAAACAGGTCTGTCCTAGAAAGGGTTAAACCAAGCTGCTCCTTGGAGGCAAGGATTTTTTAAAAACTTATTTCTAAATGTATTTTTATTAATTTTTTTGTCCCCCCCTTGGATCTTCATACTCATTATACAATAATGGTTTTGTACAATATTTGTCCTTGTGGGACTGTTAGTTCACTCAGCATAATACCCTCCAGTCCCTCCCGATTTAGGTAATAATTTACAAAATCATTGCTTCTGTATGGTGTCTGGTATTCCATTGTGTGAATGTACCATAATATCTCAATCCCATTCTTCTCAAGGTTAGCCACAATTTGTTGTGATCCTCACAGTCAAATGCCTTTGACTGTCAATGAAACACAGATAGACGTTCCTCTGGTCTTACTCTCTGCTTTCAGCCAAGATCCATCTTGACATTGACCATAATGTCCCTAGTGCCACGGCCTCTTTCAAACCCAGCTTGCACATTTGGCAGTTCTCTGGTGATGTACGGTTCTAGTCGTTTTGGATAAGTTTCAGCAGGATCTTGCTTGCAGTGATATTAATGATATTGTTAGATAATTTCCACAGAATAAATTCAAGATCAGTTAAATAGACTATAGTAGAGATAGATCTATCACATTTTTGAAGTTCATTTAATCCCAAAATATAGCTATTACTTTTTGTTTTTATTATAGTTCCCCAACAACTAACTGTTGTTGTTGTGTACTGTTAAGTCAGAACTGACCCATAGCTGACCTGTAACTCTCACGGGAAGAAACTGCCCGTCTTTCTCCTGCAGAGCAGCTGGTGGATTATAACTGTGCCCTTTCTGTTAGCAGTGCAATTCTTTACCACTAAGTTACCAAAACTCCCTAACAACTAGTTGCTTTCTTCTACCTACTTCTACTGTGATCTTTGTTATTTCTCTTAAAAGAGAAGTAAAAAACTATTCTAACCACTTTAGCCTTTGATCAAATTTAATAAGGGAATATAACACTAGATGAAATAAAGAAAAATATATTAGAACGATCTTCTGCAAGTTCCAGGAAACCTGCTCTCTGAGGGGATGAGGCGTTGTACTGAATCCCACAAACTATGTAAAGCACACATGTAATTCTAAGGACACTGTTTTTCAGATTCTGACACAGGGTCTACTGCACCTACCTGGGTATCTGTGAAAAGGAAAACCATGTTCTTGTCTTCTATCCCAGCCATTTTGTACAGTTTCCTTAGGTCTTCATGAAAAATATCATAATTGTAACCCCGGCTGAGTTCAATCTGCAGACACTGGTAACCACATATATGAGCCCCAAGCCTTGTAAGAGACTGCTTTCCTGTGCCCCCCACTCCAACCAGCAGGGCGTTGCCTCTTTCCTGGCGGATCATGCGGGCAATCCTGTAAGAAGCAGAAGAGAGAAGGACTAGCTCCAAGTTTCTAATAGTGGCCTCTGCTGGGAGGCTCAGCCTCTATATAACAGGGGCAGGATATGTCTGAGACTCATTAAAGTAAATCTTATCTTTTCTCTATTTTTCTATCTCTTTCATCCCATACAGGCTATTGGGTCTCTGTGCTGGACATAGGTATCTGGAGTTAAAGTAAAATCTCTTCTTCCCTCATCAGTGTAGATGCTTTGATCTAGGGTCAATCAAGGACACAACCTGTATTACTCACTATATTAGCAAGTCCAAGTTTCCCTTTATAAGTAAAACGACAGGATCGAGGAAAAGACATTTCCATTCACAAGTAGCATCATCAGGAGCAATCTGAAGTGCATTTTCCCCAAACTGTTGATAAAATTGTAGGACACTTCTGATTTGGGTTAAAACAAGTTTTTTAAAAAGCATTTGTGGGATACTGTAATGTGTTTCATATACACAACAGGCAGATTGTATTGTAATTTGCAGAGAACTCTGGTAGCCTAGTGGTAAGAACTATGCCGTAATCCCAAAGACATGTGGGTCAAATCCACCAGCTGCTCTCTGGGAGAAGGGTGGGCAGTCTCCCCCTGTGTGATTTACTGCTTCTGAAAACCTGCTGGAGATTCAACTACAAGTTGAATTTTGGATGACACACAACAACAACAACACGATGTGCTACCACACATGCAGATTTGGGATAAACACTACCATGTTTGAGCAAGTACAGGACTGTTATGTAAGGTTACTTGCAACTGAGAAGGTGCATAGGGTGATAAGGTTTAGCAAAACACCACCTTTATTGTCAATGCTATAAGAATTTTGTGAGAAATTCCATGGTGGCTTGTGGTGGGGCTTGGTGGCGTGGGGGCATGTGGCATGTCTTCTTCCTACATTGTGTGTGTACCACAATAAAGTGAATCTCAAGCCTACTGCAACTTCTCAGCTCTTTATGCTTTTTTTCCAATTGGCCACTGAACCTGCATGCTTGGCTTTGGGCTGATGACTTTGTACATGATGATACAGCAATTAAGAATCTAGAGCAAACATTCAGGAAAAAGAGAACGAAAAGCATTCAAAGTTAAGAGAAATTGGATGGAGATGGAAAGTTAATTATCAAATAGAAAACCTCAGTAGAAGATGAGCCCACAAATAAGACATTAAGGAAAATTACAAAGGAGACAGAAGAGATGGCATGGAATCAACAATGACTGAAATAAAGGAAGAAAAACACTGTGGGTAGCTGAACACACAGATCCATACAAGAATTGGGAGTCAGGAAGAAAGTCAAAGAGGAAGCCAGATCACAAAATAACCCTAGGAGGAAAAGAGAAATATATAAACATGAGCATTTCTGCTCACAGAATTTAATTTAGATATACTTGAAAAATTTTATCTAAAGCACAAATTATAGATTAACTACGGAAGGAACAAATGCTTACAGCTGATTTCAAACATAAAATTTATAAGGTATTCTACATGACAATGCTTAGAGAGGGAGAAAAAAATACCATGTAATGATTTAAAAAATAAACCATCAGCACACTCTTCCTAAAAGAATCTTTGAAAACATGCATCAAGTTCAATAATAAAATTTTTAAATTTCCAACAAAGTAGAGTAGATGACAGTATAGAAGTGGCATCACATATGAGAGTTAAGGTGAAAAATTAGAAATGACACTGTTGATAAAATCTTTGTACAGAACAGAAAAAGTAACATCAGAAAATTAATAATTTCTTCTTTTGCATTATTATTACATGAAGTCTTAAATTTGGGTCAGTAAAAGTTAGAAATTAGAGAAGAAATACACAAGGGCATTTCATTTCTTATTTTTCTTCACCAGAAGCATCTATATATTCGGCTTTACTCATGATACTAAGTGGAAAAAGCAAGAGTCAAATATTAGAAGATAACCACTTGATTTATTGCCTTTTATGATGAAAATAAAGTTAAATGGAAGAGAGAAAGCCACAGCTAGCATCTTCCACATGGAAGCTCCAAGAGGAGGGGCTGAGTATCCACAGGTAAGGCTTGTCTCTCAGAGAGCTTTGGCAATAGGTAAGGGCTAGGCTTATAAACAGAGATGACAGGACAGGATTCAGCTCTGTTGTTCACAGGTTTGTTATGAGTCATACTCGACTCAACGGCACCTAACAACAACAGCCCTTGGATTCAATTCAGTGTTTTGTTGTAATTTCAAACACTTTAAGCTTGTATATAATTAGACCAGGTAAGCATCTTTGGAAACTACAAAAGTTCTTTTTGTAAAAAGGTGAAACATATAAAAATAATTTTTAAAAAAATCTTGCAACATTTACAGAAATAAAAATCCTTGGCATTCTAT
>NW_006400033.1:2942371-2971332 GCF_000299155.1 Elephantulus edwardii
CATATAGTATACTTCTTAGACATGGAAAGTCTTTTAACAGAGGAAGACATCTGGATGGCCAACAGACATATGAAGAAATGCTCAAAATCACTGGCAATAAGAGTGATGCAAATCAAAACTACAATGAGATACCATCTCACTCCAGTAGCAGTGGCAAAGTTTAACAGGATAATAAGTAATTAACATTGGAGAGAATACAGAGAGAAAATATAGACAGAAACTGTCATACACTGTTGGTGAGATTGTAAAATGGTACAACTACTCTGGAAGGCAGTCTGGCGTTTCCTAAAAAAAAAAACTGAACATAGAAAATCCATATGATCCAGTCATTCCACTGCTCAGAACATACCCCAAGGAAATTGGAATTGAGATACAAATGGAGATTTGTACACCAGTGTTCATAGTAGTGTTATTCACCATTGCAAGAACATGGATACAGCCCAAATGTCTAACTACAATTGAATGGCTTGAAAAATTGTGGTACATTTATATGATGGAATACTATGCAGCACTCAGGAACAAAGCTTTTGAAAAATATTATGTAACTTCACAGAGACAGGAGAGCATTATGCTGAATGAACAAACTCAGTCTCATAAGGACAAATACTGCAGTATTTGTAAAAAATAGAAAAATAACAAGTAAAATAGTATGGAAACCCAAAGGGGTAAGAGGTGGGAGTAGAGGGGTGAGGATCAGTGTGGTGAGGGCAGGGCGTGTGGAAATCGCTAGGTTGTACAAATTGGTGAGTGGAAGGAGGGGAGTAAAGGAAGTGGGGGAAAGGGAAAGATCCAGCTGACCTGAAAAGATGGGGTAATGGTAATGTGATTAATTTTATAAAACACAATGTATGTGTGGAGGCAGCAGCAGCTTACACTCAAATCTCACTCTGGTCCTGGCCAGCAGAGCCCAGGCTGGGGCAAGAGCTGCCTCTGAAAACTCGCTGGGAGTGGGTCAGCTATGAGTTGGTTCCACCTCTACAGTGTATAACAGCTCCTCAGTCTCCACCTAATAGCATTCGCATTGAACTGAAAACTTACCACCTAGAACAAGAAAAGGAATATAGTTTCATGCGTTCCTGTTGCTTAAAATTGACATTTGGAAAGAAAAATGAAATCAGCAATGTCTCAGGCTGTGCAGACGAATGGAACTCAGGCGTTAAATAAAACATGGAAATTGGTTTATATGAATTACACCAAACTTCTCAGGGGGCAATAACGGATGTTTGGAAATTGTGGTTTCCCCTCGAAGTCTGCACTAGTGGATTAATGTGCCCAATATGTTTGGAAATATTGAAGAATATTATGACTACAAAGGAGAATTTACATCGTTTTTGTGCAGATTGCATTATCACAGCCCTCAGAAGTGGCAACAAAGAATGTCCTTCCTGTCAGAAAAAGCTAGCTTCCGAAATATCACTAAGGCCAGACCCAAACTTTGATGCTCTAATCAGCAAAATTTATTCTAGCCATAATGCTTATGAAACTCATTAAGATAAGAGTATTATCCTGGATCAACAAGCACAATAATCAGCAAGCACTCAGTCACAGCACTGAGGAAGTACTGAAAATACAGGCTCTGAACAGACTACAGCGAGACAAGGAACAACAGATTGAAAATGGTTGTGGAACTGAAGGAAGACATTGGTGATAGTTCACACTGTATTAATGCATATAATAAACATAGCAAGAAGCAGGACCTATCAACGAACAGACCCAAACATCAGATGATTCTGGCTTGACCTTGACAACAAAAATCCAACAGTGGCAACTGATCCAGTCATGAATGGTGCTAGTAAAAATGAGTTAGTATTCAGGCCACACCCCCACACTTAGGGAAAAAAGGTGACAGTGCATACACAAGATACATAAAGACTTCAGGTAAAGCCATTGTTGACCACTTATCCAAGTATCTGGCTGTGAGACTAGCTTTAGAAGAATTTCAGAGCAAAGGGGAATCAAACCAGATGAACCTTGCTACAGCCAGCGAGAAGCAGTATCCATTTACATAACAATTGCCAACTGCCAGTTAGTTCATTGTATTAAATGGCTCTTTTCTTGGGAATTGGCCAGTGAGGAATACTAGAAAGTGAATAAAGCCATGAAACTTTATTATGAGTCCACAAAAGAGCGGAAGCGAGCCTTTATGAAAAACAATTGATGAGAATGAACTTTTTTTATAGCCTAGTTCTTTAACATTAGAGATGTGCTGTTACTACTTTTATGGATAGAATCTTGCATTTGCTATTCAATTTTTTCTGAGCCAGACTAGTTTATACTATTAGGAACTTTTCCCTCAATTTAAAATTTCCCTTTTGGAAGGGACTAAAATGAAATTCTTTAATTATTTTTCTTTTCCTTTAAAAAAGGTTAAGATTTTTTTTTTTCACATTCTCTTTCAAACTAGAGTTCCATTTTGAGAATTTTTTGATCCAGGTATTTTTCATAATTATGTATTCTGACCCTTGATCTGATAGCTTATATCTGAAGCTTACTTGGCTGCCATGATTCCAAACACGTCAGCTGCCGATAGTTCAGGGGCTGTGGTACTAGTGATATTATAGGTAATGTTAGATGGATCTTAGCTGAAAGCAAGGAATACCAGAGGAATGTATATCTGTGTTTCATTGACTATGCAAAAGCATTTGACTGTGTGGATCATAACAAACTGCGGCTGACTCTAAGAAGAATGGGAATCCCAGAACACTTTATTGTGCTAATGCGAAACCTATACTTGAACCAAGAGGCAGTCGTCAGAACAGAGCAAGGAAACACTGCATGGTTCAAAATTAGGAAGGGTGTACGCCGGGGATGCGTCCTGTCTCCATACCTTTTCAACCTATATGCAGAACAGATTATCCGGGAGGGTGGGCTATATGAGGAGAAATGTGGGGTCAAGATAGGTGGAAGATCTGTCAATAATCTGCGTTATGCAGATGACACAACCCTGCTTGCTGAAACTGAGGAGGACCTGAAGCGCTTGCTGCAGAGGGTCAAGGACTGCAGCCTTCAATATGGACTGAGGCTCAATGTCAAGAAGACAAAGATTCTCACCACTGGACCAACTGGCAGCATCAAGATGGATGGTGAAGAAATTGAGATTATTCACAGCTTTAGTTTGCTTGGCTCCACAGTCAACACTCTTGGCACCAGTAGCCAGGAAATGAAAAGGCAAATTGCTATGGGAAAGTCTGCTGTTAGGGATCTCTCCAAAGTACTGAAGAGCAATGGTGTCTCTCTGGAGACTAAGGTGCGCCTGATACAGGCCATGGTCTTTGCAATCACTTCTTATGCATCAGAGAGTTGGACAATGACTAAGGAGGATAGAAGGAGAGTTGATGCCTTTGAGCTGTGGTGCTGGAGAAGAGTATTGAGGGTACCATGGACTGCTAGGAAAATAAACAGATTCATCCTGGAAAGGGTTAAACCCGGCTGCTCATTGGAGGCAAGGATTCTGAGGCTCCGTCTAACATACTTTGGACATGTAAGGAGAGACTGGTGCTTGGAGAAGGATATCATGCTTGGGAGGGTGGAGGGACAGCGCAGGAGGGAAAGGCCCTCTTTGAGGTGGATTGATTCAGTGACTGGGGCAATCGGGAAGGGAGTGTCAGAGACAGTGCGATTGGCACAGGATAGAGCAGAATTTAGGGCTGTTGTACATAGGGTCGCTATGAGTCGCAAATGACTCGATGGCACATAACAACAACAACAACATGTATTCTGAAGTGAAAATTCATTTGGCCATTTGTCTCTCTGTCCCAAAGATTTTTATGCCTGCAGAATGTCAAAATATCTATTATGATTTTCTCCTCTTCCCAGAGTCTTGTGTATTTATAGTTTTCTTTATGAGGAGAACAAATGGATATGTCTTAGAGAGGGTACAGCCAGAGTGCCCTTTGGAGACAAGAATAATGAGGTTTCATGTCAAGTACTTTGGCATGTTGCTAGGAGGGGCTATTCCTTGGAGACTCTCAACCAGGTGGATTGACATGGTGACTGCAGCAATGGGCCCCTGTGTGTCAGGAAGTGTGCAGATGCAGGATAGAACAGGCTTCAGATCTTTTGTTCACAGGGTCACTATGAGTTGTACTCGACTGCACCTAACAACAACAATATATGAGCTATAGTATCTTCTTGAAGACAAAGATCCAAGTTTATTGTGCTTAAAAAACAATTCTCAAATGGGAATGATCCAGTGTGAAAAACTATGTACTTGAACTTTGTAAGTAAATGAGTACAAAATAAAAATTAAAAAAAGATGGAGTTATTTCTGAAAAAAAAAAAAAACAACCCCAAATTCTCAAAGGATTATTATTTTCATGTATTTCGTTCAACAAGATCTCAGTTTAAAAAGAAGTTCTATAAAAACTTAGTGTCCACTGTCATTCAATGTTCTTTTCCCTGACTTTAATTTTTTTCTTATAATAATCTTGGAAATTTTGGTCCTGGGGACGAAAAACCAAATCTCAAGTTCCATGAGAACTTGATTTATATATAGATTCACTGAAGAAAGAGAAATTTAATTGGTCATTTTCAGTTCAAATGTATATTTAAGTGGTCTTTTTTTATATTAGTTTTATTGTCACTTCAATTTCTTTATTATACGTGTTTGATATTTTTGTTTCTTGAACTACCGGAGATATGGAGATATTCTGCACTTTAGCCTGATGAAAAGTACCAGTTATGTTCAAAATTTAATTCTTTTCTTATTAGTAGCCATGTAAATTCGAAGAGAAAAATGGTACACTGAATGTCAATGAAAAAAATTTCTGTTGGAAAATATGTTTAACAATTTAGGTTGCTACATCAGTTTATAAATTTGATGCCCTACTCTAAAAGAAGGGGTTAACTAGGACTTTAACCCCTTTATTGTGCTTAGACTTTCTTTCCTCCCCAAATTCACTTATTAGGATCCACATTTAAAAAAGACTCCCAGGGGAGCTCTGGTGGCTTAGTGGCAATAAGCTGCACTGCAATCCCAGAGATATGCAGTTCAAATCCATCAGATGCTCTGCCGGAGAAGGAGGGGCCATTTCCTCCTGTACAAGTCAGATCTAATTTGACGGTACACATACAGAGAAAATAATAAAAAATAAAAAAAAAAAGACTACCAGGTGATTTATACAAAAGAATTACTTGGGGACTTTGTTAAACTGTACCATTTGGATTTAAGTATTCTTGTTGTTGATTACCATCAAGTAGAACATGACTCATAGCGACCTCACGAACAAAAGGCCTGAAACCCTTCCACAATCATGGCCATTTATCAGAGTTCACGGAGTTTCCAGAGGCATACTTTAGACAGTGGATCTGAGATTGCAGATCTTATGCATGCAGCGAGTAAGAATTCCGTAGAAGAATGCCATCTAGGAAAGTAATTCTGCTATTAATTTAGTTTTGTACTTGAGGGACACAGTGTTAGAATGCTAGATGGTTTATGCTGACAGGTTAGAAGTAAGATTTACTTGTTATTATATTTTATTGCTATCCTGATTCTGTGTATGTTTCTATGTTTATATTATCACAGTAGTTAGAAAGACATGTTTGCATTGAGAAATTAGAGCCTGTTAGTTGTTACACATATTTATCTGTCAATTTTGACAAATTGGGGCCAGCTTGATGTCTTAAGTCTTAACCTCAGCATAAAAACTTTAAAGACTTATTCAATTTTTTTACCATTTTATTGAAGATGTTTAAAATTTGGTTTGCAGGTATTTTTTGTGTTTTTTTTGTCATCTGTTCTAAGAAATTTCAAAATCATCAAAAATTATGAGAAATTTTATATTCAATTCCTTTTTTAGTGTAAAGTTATAGATTTTTTTTTCCTTGTTGTGTACTGTTGAGTTGGATCCAACTGACAGAGGAAGAGATTACCTCTCCTTCTCCAGCAGAGCATCTGGCGGATTTGAACCACGTGCCTTTGAGATTGCAACAAAGTAAGTTGTATAGATTATTAATGCATGTCAATTGAATACAATCCCGATTTCATGAAACAACTGCTTAGACCCTATTGAGAGCATATTAGACTTATGGTTGCATTTAATAACTAAATTCCATTGTAATCATTAATTGAAGTTTTGTCTTAAGCAAAAAAATTATTTGTGAATATAAGCTTTGTGCTTAGAGAATGTATGTGTGCTTATTTGTCAGTATGGAAGGATGAAAAAGTCATCATTCGTGAATTCATTGGCTATGTAATACTTTGCAGAATTAAAAATTAAAGGTATTTGATAGAGCATTGAAACAAAACAAAAAAAATCTCCAATGTATGGGAATGATTGTATGAAACATAATGTCCATGAAAAAAATGTGAAACACATACATGAAACACTATGTACATGAAACACAATGAATATGAGTAATTGCACGCATGAAAAGGAAAAAAATTAAAATGTTTTAGTTGTAATGATATATACTAACAGAACTTTGTACAACTAGTTTTGTACAAACTTAAACCAAAAGAAATTCCATCAATGCATTCTTGAGCACCTTGTAGCACTATACCTTGAAACATGTTCTATAGCATCCTGGAAGAACACCAACTTTACTTCTTTGGGATGTATGAGATTATAATCATCAAGATAGTCCTGTAGAACATTTGCAATTTTCTCCATATCAGGCATATCATCATAAATTCGATCACTCTTGTCTATACCAAACTGAAAGATGATTTGGATAAGATAAAGGTGGGTCAATTCTAACATATAAATAAGCTTATAATATATAAATATTAGTATTTTATTTATGTTGCTAGTTAATTTGTTTGCTAATGCATATATACCAACTGGTCTTTGAAATCAAGAAAGTAAGACTAAAGGACCTCAAGTTTTCAACAGTAACTAGTAAGTCCATTTCATTTATTAACACTGAAGTGGTGAACTGAATTTTAGTGATCTCTGCCATAAAATTCACAAAGAAGCTTGGGAGTAGGCTTATCACTAATAATTTACTTTGATTATATATTTATGCTTAAAGGCCATTGACATCAGACCAGCTAAATGAGTTGAAAAATTATATCCAGTAGACTGTTATGGTTATAAAAATCATGACATAACTATATGCAATATGATAAAAATTTTTAACTGTTTGGAATGAGTTTTTTTAAAAATTGTGATCTGAGTAAATGTTTACAGGTTATATTAGTTTTTCACGTAATCTTTCATACATTTTGTTTTATCACATTAACTACATATGCACACCCATGTTTATTGCAGCTTTGTTCACAATAGCAAGGAGTTGGAAACAACCTAAGTGCCCATCAACAAACGAATGGCTAGAGAAGCTGTGGTATGTTTGCACAATGGAATACTATGCTGCATTGAAAAACAAGGAACTCATGTAATATTATTCAAAATGGTTGACTCTGGAGAACATTATGCTGAGTGAAATATCCCAGTCATAAAAGGACAAATATTACATGATGCCACTGTTGTAGAATGGGACTAACCTCAGGGTTGGGGAGAGACTAAGGAAGATGGGTTCAATAATGTATACTGCACTGAAACAGAGGAAGGAGAAAACTGTTTAAAAGGATATGTGACTAGGTATTTCTGTCATCACAGGAGTCTAGAGCGATGGCTACATGGTGGAGGGGACCTGGGGGAGGGTTTGTAAAGCAATGAAAGAATCTTTTCTTTTACTTTTCCATAATTTTTGACTCATGTACTTATAACTTGTTAGTTAAATTTGTGTCTTCTAGGTTGCAACACCCCCATGATACATCTTCAAGGATATGAACATGTACGGCTAAGCACAATTAATAACAGTGCATCTAAATTCCAAAATCAATCTCCATAATAGTCTATGTGTTTCCTACTGCCAAAGGGGCCCTTTAGAGTAGTGAGAGAAGATCTTCACCCTGAAACCCACAGCGTCCCTTTTCAGCAGGAAGTAGCTAAGAGAATACGCCATCCCCTCTTATGAATCAGGGTGAAGTCTCTCTCAGAGAGGAGTGATAGGGAATGGCAAAGGACACACTGACAAAGGAGATTAATCAGAACTGACTTTGACAAGCACTGTGGCAATTGGACAATTAAAATAGACATTCAGATGGCAGGGGAAGAAGAACAAACTGGGGAGGAGGGTAGAGAGAATGGTGCAGCAATGAAAGAATGAAAACCCAAAATCCCTGTAAATGTTCATTAAAACTAATAAAATTTAATAATAAAAAAATAACATTAACTACAATATTCACAATATCTGGTCATTACTGTATATGGACTTTCTCTCCAAACAGCTAAATAAACTTCTTCTCACATGCTTTGGGAATACTGTCAGGAGGTACTAGTCCTTGGAAAAGGACATCACTGGGAGAGATGGAAGGTCAGATAAAGAGAGGAAGACCCTTAACAAGATGGATTGACACAGTGACCATAACAATGAGCTGGAACATATCAGAGAGGACGAAGATGGTACAGGATGGGCCAAGGTCCAAATCTGTTGTTCACAGGATCATTAGGAGTTGTAGTGAGTAGACATAATGGCACCACCACTACCAACAACACAAAAACATTATCTATTTGTTAATTTTTACTTCCCAATGTGGACAGTGTTTGGTGGAGCTCCCAGTTGATGATGGAAACTCTATGAACTTGGAGAAAGGACAATAGTTTTGGAAAGGCATTAGGTCTTTTGTCTATAGAGTTGCTATGAGTCGTACTCAACTTGATGACAATCAACAACAACAGGCTTTATGAGGAGGAATATGGCATTAGGACTGGAAGAAGACTCATCAACAACCTGCATTATGAAGCTGAAACAACCTTGCTTGCTGAAACTGAGGAGAACCTGAAGCATTTGCTGCAGAAGGTTTAGGCCTGTAGTTTTCAATATGGAATGAAGCTTAACATCAAGATGGATGATAGATGGAGAAGATACTTAGATTGTTAATTTCAGCCTGCTCAGCTTCACAATCAATGCTCTTGGCACCAGCAGTCAGGAAATAAAAAGATGTATTGTGGAAGTCTGCTGTCAGGGATGTCTCCAAAGTGCTAAAGAGCAATGCTGTCAGTCTAGAGACTAAGGTGCACCAGATCCAGGCCTTGGTCTTTGCAATTACTTTCTATGCATCAGAGAGCTGGACAACAATCAAGGATAACAGAAGAAGAATTGATGCCTTTGAGTTATGGTACTGGATAAGAGTATGAAAAATACCAGGGACTGTTGGAACAAATAAGTCTGTCTTGGAGAAGAGGAAACAAAGTTTCTCCTTTCAGGCAAGGATTTTTGAAGCTCTGACTCATATTTATTGTTTGACATTTTAAAAATCTGTTTACTTCTGTATTGAGGGATCAGTCCTTGAAAAAGAACATCATGCCCGGAAGGGTAGAGGGTGAGCGTAGGAGAGAAAGACTCTGGATGAGATGGTTTGACACAGTAGCTGGGGTAATGGGGGTAGGTGTGCTGGAGTCAGTGAGACTGGCTCAGGATAGGGCAGGTTTCTCTATGAGGTCACAGGTGACTCGATGGCACGTAACAACAATTACAACAATAAGTAGAGACCCAGCTTTGCTAACATCATTTGTTAAAAGGGGCTGTCTTTCCCCATTTAATAGATTTCAGCTCCTTGTCAAAGACCAGCTGTCCCTAGGTGGATGGATTAATTGGGTTTTAAGTTTTATATCATTGTTCTTTTTCCTCTGATTGTTCTATCTGATTTAGTATTGAGGGACCTCCTGCATCTCACTAACTGTGTTCATTTGATTCAATACTACTCTTTTATCCGTCCAATTTATTATCTATTTCTCAAATTGTAATATTCTGAACCTCAATTTACTATTTTTGTAATTTTCTACTTTAAAAAAACCAACAGAAAAAAACCACAGCAACGCAAACCTACTTGATTTCCCCCCAATTCTTCTAGCACAGTCTACATTTTCCTTAATTTTGTCTGTAGTTTCCTAGAACTAACTCTTCCTCAATCTGATGAAGACACTTAACTATCATTCTTTTTAATTCCTTATCAGAAAGTTCCAATAGCATCTTTCCTATGAGACTTTTTCTTGTTCTGTATTTTGGTCACTCATTTAAATCTTACCCTGAATTTTTTTTTCCTTTAAATTATCTGCTCCCTCTGAGATATGGTGGTGGTGATGTTTATATATTATTTTGTTTTAATATATCTGATTATACTTCATAGTTTGTTAATGTGCTAATTCTTAGTCTTCCTTCCTCTGTCTTGTGGTGGGTCTGATGTACATAGAAGTTTGTGTTTGTAGTTGTTTGTGTTTTGTGTATAGCAGTTGAAGGCAGGTTGGGCTGATGTTTGCTACAGTCTTTTGTTGATCAGAAGATTCAGGAGCCAGTCTTTACTCTTTGCCCAGTTGGTGAAGGCAGTAGGAAGTGTGTATACCTGGGTTGTGTGGCTACTGTCGCTGGCTGTCACGTGGGATAAAGAAAAAGAAAAAGGTTGGATGGGTGAGTATCCAACCAAGAGTGGACTACAAAAGAAAAAGCAAAAACTGAGAGAAGAACAAAAGGAAGGAAGATAGAAATTTAAAAGCCCCTCTAATTAGCTGTGGTAGCTTATTCATAAGGAGTTGTGCTACAAACCCAAAGGCATGCGGTTCTAATCTGACAGATGTTCCATGGAAGAAAGATGAACGATCTCCTCCTCTGCAATTTACAGCCTCTAAAAAACTGTTCAGCTTGGAGGTTCAGCTTGAGTTCGTTCCGACTAGACAGTGTATAACAGAAAAAAGTGGTTGTCAAATTGGAACTGACTCATAGTTGGCCTTCTGTTGTGTTTCTGAGGCTGTGACTCACATGGACGGAGATTGTCCTTCCAAAGATCCAAAGAGGCTCTGTATTAGCAGTACCACACGCTGTAGACCACATCATCAGAATTTCCCAAGAAAAGCCATAGAAAGGCAAACAAGGGAAAATGGCGGGAAAAAGGAAAAGCTAATGAGAAGAAGAGAAAGTAGACAGAAAGGAAGGAAGGCAAGAAGAAAGGAAGGAGGGACAGAGGGAGGGAGGGAGGGAGGGAAGGAAGGAAGGAAGGAAGGAAGGGAAGCAGGCAGGAAGGAAGGAAGGAAGGTAAGCAGGCAGGAATTCCTGAAAAGGGATGGGAAAGAAAAGAAAAAGTAAAGAAACTAAAGGAGAGGGAAAGGAGGGAGCTTGGTGCTGGGTTGGGCACCTGATTTTTGCTCTCCCCACTGCTGTGGGGCATGGGGCAAGAGGTCTGCTCTGTGTTGGTGTTTCTGCTGGTGAAGCAAAAATTTGTAGTTTGAGTGCCAGTCTGGGTAGAATTTCTGCTCATCTCAGAGGTACCAGAGAGGTCCTAAGAGGTGCCCGGCCCTGCACAGCACCTCTGCTGACATAGGGGGCTCCATTGGGTAAGGCAGAGTTCTGGAGGCAGAGGTCATGATGATCTCAAGGGTACTGTCAGTCTGTCTGCACCAGATTATGACTCCGGGTTGCTATCTGCCTAGTCTGCCATCGTGATGGAAGTCTCAACTACATGTTTTTGCATAGCACAGCACCGCACAGCACCGCACAGCACAGCACAGCACAGCACAGCACAGCACAGCACAGCACAGCACAGCACAGTAGTCTCCTGGTTTAAAGAAATTGTTGAGAATGAAATCCACGTTGCAGGCTACTGCAAACAGGAATTGAGTCTCTGCTTGAGTCACTGAAAACATATTGGCTATAAACTCTACAAACATACAGAAATTAAGTCAATTAAAGAACAGAGTTCAGCTATATTGTTCATAGGGTCTCTATGAGTCGTATTTGACCTGATGACACTTAACCCATGCTAAATGAGACTACTGTTGTTATATTTGGAGGAACATTCTTCTACTTTGTACATCACTCTTCTCCAATATGCTTTAGTGAAGAAATCTGAGTTTGCTGTGATGCTGAATCTCATGCCCCTGGGGTGTCAAATATCATAATGGTCTCCCAATGTGGACAGTGTTTGGTGGAGTTTCCAGTTGTAAAACAGGTTTGGAAGTAGGAGTGGCATTCACCTCCTAAACCACATGCCTTTGGAAACTCTATGAACTTGGAGAAACGACAACAGATAAGGAAAGGCATTAGGTCATTGTTCATAGAGTTGCTATGAGTCGTGCTTGACTGGACAGCAATCAGCAACAACAATTCAAGTATATCCAAAGGTGCCTTGAAAGAAAGAACTGGTGATTTACTTCTGAAATATCAACGAATGAGAATTCAGTGGAGGATAGTTCTACTCTCATACATGTGGGGTTGTTATGTCGGAGGAGATGCTATAGTGGGTAGTACAATTAGTACTATAGTAACTATGTAGCACTAGTATGTACTATGTAGTATGTACTACAGGACTAGTAGTGCCTACTGCATGTATTGGGTAGTAGTACAAATCCACCTACTGATGATGTCTTTTCTCTCCTTTAAGCAGCCACCTGGGGGGAATTTTCACTAAAACATGTACAGATAATCCAAGAAAAGTCTGGCCGTACTTTTTCTTTTGATTTATTTTCCCATTTGATAATAATATCACTAGGAGCACACGGGGCATAATCTCTATGAGAAAATAAACTTCCACACAAATATTTGTTAGCAAACAATATTCATATGACAAACCCTGGTGTCTCAATAGGTGTTTGACTGCTAACTGAAAGGATGGTAGTCACTCTCTGAGAGGAAATGCTGATGTCTGTTCCCTTAAAGACTGTTGTTGTGAGGTGACGTTGGATTGTTTGTGACTTATCTGCCTTGTGTATAACAGAATGCAGCAACGTGTGGTCCTCTGTTGTTCCTATAATCACTGCTGTCCTTTAGTCCATGGCGGTAGCCACTCTGCCCATCTCATTGTGGATGGTCCTGTTTTTCACTGATCCTTCACTTTACCAACCAAGTATGAAATCTTTTTCCAGGGATTTACCCTTCCTACTAATCTGTCTAACGTGTGTAAGATGAAATCTCACCAACCTCAACTTCTTCTTCTTTTTTTTTTTTTTACTTCAAATGCATTGGTTTAATTCCAGGTGATACAGACTTCTGGGCATAATAACAAAGAACAAAGAGGAGATTCTTACAGGATTCTGGATTTCATTTACTTTTCACAGCTAAGATCGGAATGGCTGAGTGAGAACTGGAGATGGACCATCATAGGGTTTCTTCTTCTTCACTGTTTCACAAAGTTTCTTCCTAAAATGTACAACAGGCTTTAAGACAACACTTCATTTTAACTACAGGTGGCAAAGAGCTACTCAGGTTTCTTCTGTTCTTCTCTTTGTTTCTTCTTGAAAGCCTTCTCTTCTTTGTTCATCTCCTTGCTCTGCTTTTTGGGCTGTTTCAGGGGCTTCTTCTTACCACCTTTGTGGCCAGCCAACCTCAACTTCTAAGGAGTTTGCTGGCTGCATGTCTTCCAGGACAGGTTTTTCTGTTGTCCTGCAAGTCCTTGATATATTAAAAAATACTGAAGAAAATTATGGCATTGCAGGAAGAAACTAAAGATGCAATAAACGAAGGTTCCAGGAAATGATGGAATGCTAAATGAAATGTTTCAATTCATGGATTCTAAAGTGCCCAAAGTGCTCACTAACTCCTCTATGTCCAGAAATTCAGAGGAATTTTGGCCAGCCCATTGGAAGAGATCAATATTTGTGTACATTGCAAAGAAAGGTAATAAAGATAAAGTTGTTAAAGATAACAGCTTAGAAAATCTTAAAGGGCAGCTTCACTTGGTCCGCTAGGATTGTTATGCATCTTGATGGCACATAACAAAAATATTGACCCAGAGGAGGAATGAAGTATCATGTGTGTATGTGTGTGTATACACACTCATACACGTCTACAAATATACATGAGTTTATTTATTTGTTTGACTTAATGACTGAATGTCCACTGCATATCTAGTTCTCTGTAGGAAGGTGAGGATATAGAGTGAACAAATAGGACTGGTATCTACACTCTTGGAGAAGTGAAATATGTTTTAACCAAAGAGTAAATTTGGTGAAACACAATGGCAATCTGTCAAAAGAGGTGGTAAGTAAAGTCAACATGGTGGTAAGATCAAAATTATTCTAGACTGATCCAGAGAGTAAATGAGGGCCATGTGTTATTGAGGTTATAGATCTTTAACATAAGATTTTAAAAAATTCTACTAATTAGAGTGATACTGACATGAAGAGGGCAACTCTATTAACCAAGTTGCTTCTCATCTCTGGCTGTGACTGAGCAGAGGCAGGATTGTCCATACAGTGCCACAGGGGATCCTGGTCCTGAGTTAAAAGACTAAACTTCTTTGATCTCTTTCTGGAATCAAATGCTTGATTGTTCTCCAATTTAAACGAAAATGAAAATAGACCAGGGGTCAGCAAATATTTTCTGTAAAGGGTTAGATAGCAAATATTTTAGACTTTGTGGGTAAAATAGTTTTTATTATTATTTCTCCACTCTGACACTAGTGAGAGGGTGTATGTATTTGTGTGAATTTATAAAAAGATTTTACTAACCAAAGTGTATAGGTGCAGCTATTTACCAGAAGCATTTCATTTACAAAAACAGAAAGGGGATGGACTTAGCTCTGACTTCTGGTCTAGAGCTTTAATCTTTACAAATGTAAAGTTCTAATAGCATTTGAACCTGAATTGGAAAATATTAAGTGCTTCAAAAATCTTAAAATGCAGTTAGTTCAAGTATACTTGCCTTAATAAAATCTCCAAATATGATGGGTTTGTTTAAAAAATATTCCAGGTCAATTGCAATTCCAAAGTGTTTATCTATTTAAAATATGAAATTAATTTTAATATAATGACAGACAAGTTTGACTGTGGTATTTTAATGATACAATGTAAATAATAAAATCAGCTATTACTTTACTTAGGAGACTTAGCATAAATGAATACTGAGAGACATGTTAACATTGAACATTGTTAACTTTAGTGTGACTTACAATGATGATTTAAGATTAAATATATAATAAATATTTAACATTTTTATTAAATAATAAAGTGACTATATTATTTAATTGTAAGAGGTGCTTTAGAAATATACATGCCTTTTTTCATACAAAATACTAGTTCTCTTATTTTCTGTTTACACATAATTTAAAATATTAGTTCATGGATCTAAAAACAATTTTCATAATAAATCTTGTATCTGAACCATTAAAGAAATTTTACTGAGGAATGACTAAAATTCCTTTTGTAAAGCAGTACTTAAACTCATGTTATAGAAGTCTTATTCCTTTTTTTCTACCAGGAAAAAACACACAAACCTTAGGTCAATACAAACAACACAACAAATGAGTGAAAATTTACACTTACTTGCCATTTCTGTCAAAATAACATGGAAATAGTGTTTATCTTCATTATTAATCAAACGATCATGGAAAACTCTCTGACATTCATGACAAAAGAGTCTAAATATCTGTATTTCTTCTCTTATTGTTCCTGAATCACATTGGAGGATACCTGGTTTTAAGAGAAAAGTTTTGTGGGATATATAGTGAAAGTTATTAATTAGGAAATTCTTTGGTCCAAATTTGCCCCACATTACCAAAAATGATAAGAGAGTTAAACAGAAGATTGGAAATAGGACTGCCATGGAAGCACAAAAAATTCTAGCTTGAAAGAAGTCAACTGAGAATGTTCTTTGATGTGAGCTGGTGAGACTATTTCTCACATAGGTAGGACATGCTATCAGAAGAAATTCAACATGATTGGAAAAGTAGAGAGCAAGTGAAAAAAGAGAAAGACTCCCAAGGAGATGACCATGACACAGTGGCTACAACAATGGCTTAAGTAAAATAGAGTCAGTGAGGATGATGCAGTGTGAGACAATGTTTTGTTCTGTTGTACAAAGGGTCCTCAAGACAGAGACAACTCAATGGTGTAGCAACAATGACAACCAAAAATGGTTGTAGTCCCTTAGTCCCTGTGCACATACACATAATACTGGTATTGTTTTTAAACCCAAAGTTGGAAGCACTTTTTTTTTTTACTGTTTTGTGATGTTTCTTTAAAGGAACACATGAAATAACCAGACTTCTCAGTGTGAGCAATGTTGATTTCATTATTACATAGGATTGCAAGATATTGTATGACGAGTATCTAGTATGCACACACACACACACACACACACACACACACACACACACACAGTGTGTATGACAGAACATAAAATGGGCTGCTCATATTGTAGCTATAGATATATTGATGTTATACCTTTTCTTTGCAGCTCACATTTGTTTGTGTGTATTTGATATCTACGTATTTTGAAAGGATTCAAGTTTTAATTTCTTTATTAGTGAAAAGAAAGCAATTTCCAGGACATTTTAATGATACACACAAACAATGGGAAAGATAATAAAAATTGACATTTCATGGTTGTTTTATATTATTTTCAGAAATAAATAGACTTCAGCTTTTGAGGCCCAGAAGCTATCTAAAAGATAGGAAAAGAAAGGCAGTGGGAAGGGTAATACATAAAAGACTGGATTCGACAATGTCTGAGAGGTCCAGGAAATTAGTCTAAAACAGCTCATTGCTACTGAAAGAAATACAACTATTTTCAAAGATTTCTAGGAAATGTTAATTTACTGATAAAAAGGCTAAGTTGCTAATAAGGGATGATAAATTTTCAGTAAAAGATGACAAAATCAAGTCATAGTGTCATGCTGACAAGGGGTTTGCCACTTTCCAATGGCTCCTATGAAGGAAGAACCTGGCCACAGGAGAAGAGGAGAAAAGCACAATCAAAAAACAAAATCACAGAGCCACCACACTAGGAATTGGAAAAAAATGTCTATCTATGGTGAGATTTTGGGGGCTTTTGTGTCTAGGTCAAACAGTGAGGCTTCAATATACTACCTTGCACACATTTAGATAAATCTCTCAAATTAAAGACATAATGGGACTTGGCTGGTGTTGGCAGAAGGTCAATACTCATTCTGTTGTAAATTTCAACTGCAGCTTCAACAATGTTTGATGCAGTTTGCCTTACAGCTGGTGTGAAGTCAAGCAGGAAGCCATTTAAGATGGACTGGAACAGAAACATAAAGGGTTAGATTCTTGTTTATATTCTTTAAACCAAGTATTTATCTTTCAGTGGTCCAGACCTGAGGATAATTTTCCTACTAATAACCAGAAAGCCAAATTCCAATGATGGAAGGACACGTGGGTACCAATGTCCCACGCTCACTCTTCTGGGTGTATTCTCAAGAACGAGCTTGCTCCTGTCTTCTCTGATTGCTCAGTGATGTCTGAGCGGCATTCAGATCTAATTAATGGACTACATGCTGCACTGTCGAGTGATTTAGATCCCAGCTTGAAGGTGGGCCCAGAGGGTCTCCATGGAGGGTGCAAGCTCCTGTGGAAATAAACTGAAGTCCTTTCACTGATTTTTATGAGTGGATGGATATTTAAAGCATGGCTTACTGATAACTATGAAATTCTCCCATCTCCACATTTTTTCCACCTCTGTAAAGATTCCCAACTTCCACCAGGTGAGCAACTGAGTAGTCTCTTTGCCATTGTTTGTCCCCCACTGTCAACCTTGAATATATTTCTTAAGTTGGTCTGTTCCCACTGATTCTCCTGCCACCACCCTCTTCACACTTTCTACCTGGGCTTCTGGTGAGGTTCTGGGACAATCTCATTGCCAGAAACTCAGGCTTTATCCTATCCTTCCCACTTAAGAAAACATTTTAGAACAATGAAGAATAAAATTTTTGTGTGGAAAACCCTGAGTTTGCCCTAATCCATTAAACACAAGATTCTCTAATTCAGTGCTCTATCATATCAGCTGCTCCACAGAAGAAGGATGGACAATCTCCTCTTATGGAATTAATTGCCCCTGAAAACCCAATGGAGAGTCAGCTATGGGTCGGTTCTGGCTCGATGGCACACAACAACAACAACAACTTCATAACTACAGGCAAAAGTTACAAGAACACTCCACACCGCTGATCATATCACAGAGATCCTGTTTCCGGGATCTGTTCCTCTATGTGGATATATACCACTTCCCTCTTGCTTGAATTTAGATGTGCACTCACCTGAAAAATCTGTTTCAGGCTGTGCTCTGAGGGCAAAGGCAGGCACAGCATGCTGAAGTGCCTGATGAAGCGAGGGCTCACAGGGTTGCGGCCACCACCTGGAGGCGCACAGGCTGAAGCGATCCTGATATCCTGGGGAGTAGGAAAGAGAGGGCCACCAGAGTCACTCTGCCCATTCCAGGTGCAGGACTCAAAGCTAGCTTTGTGAGGGCCTTCCAAACGTGAGCATTGCATCATGTTTCAGAAACATTATCTGACTTCATTCTCACAAAAACCCCAGCAGACCACAAGAAATATTTGTTGAATGAATGAATGAATGGGCTTTGTACCACTCTTGCAGTTAAAATTGATATACATTGTGCCAATTACGTTGCATTAAGTTGTCAGTATATATGAAAGTCTAAATCAGTCTGCCTCTCTGCCTTCGAACAATAACCTATGCTCTGACTTTTGGTTGTCCTTCTAAATCTTTCATTTCCTTCCCATCCCTTCTCTAGATTTCATTTTTAAGAATCTAACCGCTTGATGGAACCCTATTAAAATGCCCTAAGACACTTGAGCTTAACATGGGGCAGGGACGCATATTAGCTGAAAGCACAGGTTTGTGAGTTGAACACCCTGGGTTCTAATGCCAGTTATGCCATTTAGGTAGTTACTTAACCAGCAATTTTCTGGCCTATTTATTCATCTACAAAATGGGACTAGTAGTTCTAACTATCCCAAAGAATGTTGGTAGAGATAAATGAGTTAGCAAGCAGGAGGCATTTAGAACAGTGCCTCAAAACCCAAATGTTTGTTTTTATTGTGAACAAAATGAAACACTCCTATCTTCTGTCTAGGATGGCAAGTCACATTTTCCAGAACAGAAATACAGCAGTCAACCTAGGTTCCTACTTTTCCCTTATCTCCATACCCCACAGCCCTGCCTATGTTCTTCCTCAACTCTGTTGGTCAGAGACTTCACCATGACAGGCGCTCCAACTCTCATTCTCTCTCATAGTTGCCTCTGCTCTTGTCTTCTCCTTTTCCACTCTGCAGGCAATGGGACTTTTTCCTATATATTTTCTTCAGAGGTTCCATGTAACCCACAGGATAAGTTCACAAACCTTGTCTTAGCATCATGTAAGGCTCTCTGTAGGACGTATAACTTGCTGCGGCCTCTCCTACTGGTTTGGGTCTCACACATTATACGTTCCAGTATCTCACATTACTGATTTCTGAGCTGGAAAACATTCCCTTCCCATGGTTTGTCATCCTCTGTTTTCAAAATAGAGCTTCAAGCCCACCACAACCCCCTCCCCCCATCTCTCCATTCATCACACTGCTGTATGAGAGAATGCCCATGTCCACCCTGAAGCTGAGTCCTTGGGAGGCTGAGATGCTGCCTGTGTGTGGATCAAGCATGGCAGAAACTCAGCTGAATTATATGGATTAAATGGAATAAATTAAAGGCAAAGATAAACAGGTTGTATTCCTTCTCTTAAATAGAAACTACTTAAAATGGAAATGCACAGAGTAATTTAAAACCCAAAGTAACCTGTATTTCTTTCCAAAAGAGTTTGCTTCTGTCATAAAATCCACCAAAATCTTGGTACTGCCGGAGTAATTCAATGGGAGGCTGAGAGCCATAGCGGTCCAGTCTGGGCATGTTTAAGTCATCAACGAAAATCACTACTTGTTTGTTTCCTGGTGCTCCTGGGTGGGTGGTGGGAAGAGTGAATTTAAGAGTTATGATTTGCCCTTGAAAATGTTAGACAAAGCTTGTATATGAATTGGGACTACCTTGAACCCTAACAGGTCAGAAGGAGTGAGGTAGGCTCTAGTGGACTCTTCCCCGAGGAGCCCCTTCCTCTGGCCCCACCTGGACGACTGCAGGGAGTCATGGATCTGGACAGGATACACTCAATGCCAGCCGCCCCCTTCGCTCTCAGAGGCCTATGACTCCAGGTAGATCTCAGTTTTCCTTGGTCTCATTTACAGCTTCTGTCGGTGCCAGCTGTGTGGCCTGAGCACGGGGTGAAGAAGGCCCTTCCCTTTTCACACTGAAGCAGGACACTGAAGCTTCCTCACACACATGCATCCATCACCCCCATAGGGAAAATCAGGTTGGCCATTCAAGAGCATCCTGAACATTTCCAAAGGAAATTAGGTACAGGAAGTTGAGACACACACTCATCAAAAAAAGTAAAAGGACGAGTGATGATAGGGCAGGAGAAGAACTTGAGCAGAGGCAATTTCACCAACAACCAGAACCTTAGGGTTGGAACTCATTGCAGGAGTTATTTCGAAGGTAACAGGAGGTAAGTTCAGTGCTGGGTCCCATCTTATGCCCTGGAAGCCAGGTGATAGAGAATAGGATGAGGACAGACTAAGAAAATCATGCATAAAGCTGTAGCCTCTACCAGACAGACAGATGGGCATCTGTTGCCCGCTATCTGATCAGGAGAAAAGACATAGGAGCATAAGGACCATTGTTTAGGGCAGGAAAGCCAGCAAGACAGTGAGCAGTGTAAACAGCAGTGGATGTTCAAGATCCGGCCAGCCCCACCCACAATGGTTCTGACTGGGCAAGCAGACCCCAAGCACATGAGGCTGTGAGGGACCCTGCTGGAAGTTAAGGCTGAGTAGGGGATGAGGGTCTGGCTCCCACCGATAGACCACCTTCCAGTGGGAAGCCAGTGAGTGCCTGGCCTGGGCAGGGCTCTGGGAATCACTAAGGAGAGACCGCCTCCCAGGCAGCGTGGATAGTCATCCGTGCCAGCCAGGGAAGCAGGGTCAGTCCACTAAGAACAAACCAATCCAGTACTGCGGTGAAGTCAGTTCTGACGATGGGCAACCTCCCACTGGGCTTACAGTCTTTATGGAATGACATTGCCTGTATATCTCCTGCAGAGCAGCTGGTGGATTCAAACTTCTCACCTTTTGATTAGCAGTACATCACATAATGTACTACCACAAGGGCTCCTAAATCCATGAAGAGAACCATGTGGACATGTGCTAGGGGAAAGATATTCATCTTTATCTTTACTCCCTCTCAGCCCAAACACATTAAAGTCTCCCAGAGGAGGCGGAAAGGAAGAAAAGGGATCCCCATGCCTTCTCCACCTGCAGAACCTTGAGCAACAAATCTGCCTTACGGTAGAGGAGCGGCAAAACTTTAAGTTAGGTTTGGATTTGGGGCATTATAATGGACCGGACTTAGAATAACTAGAAAGTTCTGCTAGTATATCTAAATTATTAGTAATCAAGAGAAATAATGAGGGAGATCCCAAGAAAACACAAAGCCTGGTCGAAACCACTGGAAGAGAAAAATAGAAGAGTTGGGGTTTTTAAAAATTTTATTTTATGGTTATTTTTTGCGTGTGTAACGTCAAATCTCTTCCAGTCAGTTGGCCAAGTGGTTATTCTCTATATTTCTTGGCACAACTTGGTGAGCACATCCAGGGCAACATCTGTTATCTGGAATACTTCAATTGGTATACCATCTATTCCTGGGGCCTTATTTTTTGCTATTTCCTTCAAAGCAGCTTGAACTTCTTCCTTCATCACCATAGGCTCTTGCTCATATGTTATTTCTTTAAATTCCTCTGTATCTGCCAATTCCTTTCTATATAGTGACTCAGTATATTCCTTCCATCTTCTTTTAATATTTCCTGGATCATTTAATACTCTGCCCAAAGCATCCTTGATTACAGCAACTCTAGGTTTGAATTTGTTCTTCAGTTCCTTGAACTTAAGAAATGCTGAGTGAGTTCGGCCCTTTTGATTTTCTGACTCTAGCTCCTCACACATTTCGTTGTAGTATTTTGCTTTGTCATTCCGAGCAGCCTTTTGGAATCTTCTGTTCAGCTCTTTAGTATCTTGAATTCTTCCTTGTGCTTTGGTTTCTCTATGCTCCAGTGCAATCTTCAGAGTCTCTTCTGACATCCATTTTGGTCTTTTGTTCAGCTTCTGTCTTTGTAATGACCGCCTGCACTCTTCCTGGATGAAGGTGACCCAGCTGAGTGTGGAAACTACAGAACAGTGTCACTGATTTCACATGCAAGCAAGATTCTACTGAAGATTATCCAAAAACGATTAGAACAGCACATCAGCAGAGAACTGCCGGAAGTCCAGGCTGGGTTTAGAAGGGGTCGTGGTACTAGGGATATTGTTGCTGATGTTAGATGGATCTTGGCTGAAAGCAGAGAATACCAGAAGAATGTCTATCTGTGTTTCATTGATTATGCAAAGGCATTTGACTGTGTGGATCATAACAAACTGTGGCTGACTCTGAGAAGAATGGGAATCCCAGAATATTTAATTGTGCTAATGCGAAACCTATACTTGGACCAAGAGGCAGTAGTCAGAACAGAGCAGGGTAACACTGCATGGTTCAAAATTGGGAAGGGTGTGTGCCAGGGATGCATCCTGTCTCCATACCTTTTCAACATGTATGCAGAGCAGATTATCCGAGAGGCTGGGCTCTATGAGGAGAATTGTGGCATCAGGACTGGTGGAAGATCTATTAACAATCTGCATTATGCAGATGACACAACCCTGCTTGCTGAAACTGAGGAGAACCCTTTGCACTTGCTGCGAAGGGTCAAGGACTGCAGCCTTCAGTATGGACTGAGGCTCAGTGTCAAGAAGACAAAGATTCTCAACACTGGACCAATTGGCAGCGTCAAGATGGATGACGAAGAGATTGAGATTGTTCACAGCTTCAGTTTGCTCGGCTCCACAGTCAACACTCTTGGCACCAGCAGTCAGGGAATCAAAAAGCATATCGCGATGGGAAAGTCTGCTGTTAGGGACCTCTCTAAAGTACTCAGGAGCAACAGTGTCTCCAGTGTCTCTCTGGAGACTAAGGTGCACCTGATACAGGCCATGGTATTTGCAATCGCTTGTTACGCATCAGAGAGTTGGACAATGACTAGGGAGGACAGAAGGAGAGTGGATGCTTTTGAGCTGTGGTGCTGGAGAAGAGTACTGAATGTACCATGGACTGCCAGGAAAACAAACAGATTCACCTTGGAGAGGATTAAACCTTGGAGGCAAGGATTCTGGGGCTTCGTCTGACATACTTTGGACATGTTGCCAGGAGGGACGGGTCCTTGGAGAGGGACATCATGCTTGGGAGGGTGGAGGGAAGGCCCTCTATGAGATGGATTGACTCGATGACTGGAGAAATCGGGATGGGTGTGTCAGAGGCAGTGCGGTTGGCGCAGTATAGAGCAGGGTTTAGGGCTGTTGTGCATAGGGTCACTTTGAGTCGCGAACGACTCGACGGCACATAACAACAACAACAACGTCAAATTGGATCTGACTGGTACAGGAGGAGATTTCCCCTCCTTCTCTAGCACAGCATCTGGTGGATTCAAACCGTGGACCTCTGGGATTGCAGTGCAGCTTCTTGCCAAGTATAATAGAGCAGTTTTATGTTGGCTTCTCAGTGATTCAGATAATTCACCGAGCCAATTATAAATAAGTTGACTCTGTGTTTTAAATAAAGGAAAACCAAGGTGGATTTTGGAACTTAGGTAGCGGAGGCAGAACACAAACAGGCAGAGAGTGAAGGTGTTCAGAGTTGATGATGATGAAGGAAAGTCTTCGTTTTCCAGCAGGATGATACCCAGAAACCTAATCCTAGAAAGAATATTAATAAGAGAATCACCTTTAAAGAGAAAGCCAATAAATTACACTGTCCAAGTGGAGTTTTATTACATACACTGTTTTTGTTTTTCATGGTTTAAGGAATTTTTATTAAAGCAAGAATTTTATAATCCAAATTACTCATGTGTGCTGTTTCAGTGATTTGTTACCTTAATAAATAACTTTCATGGGGAACTAAAATGTGCTAATTCTTACCCAGAATATTTTTTCTTTTCCGTTCCAGTTTTGACTCAATAATTTCTTGTGTCCTTGCAGATGAAGTTTGAGCAGAAAAATTTAGATAAACAGGAACGTAGCCAGCTGATTCTTGAATTTTATTTAGCAATCCTTTAGCAATAACAGACTTTAAATTTAAAGAAACAGTTTATTTGAAAGCTGATGTAATATTTTCCAATTGTCTACATTAGCAATAATCTAATATGATGAGAATAAACAACAACAAAAGGTAGGAAGAGGGAGCTATACTCTAAAGTCTGTTTATCTCTAACCGAAGACACCAGTGAGTCATAGTCAAGATAGCCAGACAAATATTCTAACTGATTATTTCAATCAAAAGCATCCTTCTATTTTTATATCCAAAACAGTTTTGACTACTGTACAAGCCAATTTAATAGCAAGAATCCTTTTTTGAAATACTGGACGCTGGAGGTGTTGCATCCTGCTTATGTGGAATCCCCCAAGCTTTTGACTGTTGTGGAGACAAGTTAAGCAGCCAGTCAAGTGACACTGTGGTTGTGGGTAAACAGGTGGAAGAGACGGATTGATACTAATCCCCATTCTAACACAGTGAGCAGCCCCAGAAATTCCAAGGGGTGCAATTCCATGGCACCAAAACATGAATGATGCCCCATAGGATCATCTAGTTTGTATAATAGCAGCATCAAGAATTTATTCAGAAAATGGCCAACTTGGAGACAATTCACATATTCATAGAAGTCCACATGTTGCTGTTTGCTTTCAAGTTGGTATTTTGCTATTTAGTTATCTTGCTGCTGTTAGCCAACACTCCAGCAGGTTTTCAGAGGCAATAAATTGCACAGGAGATTTGCCATCCTCCCACAGAACAGCTGGTGGATTTGAACCACATACCTTTGGGCTTGTAGCACAGCAAGGCTAACCAGTATACCACTAGGTCACTAGAGCTCCCTAGGGCCCACATAGATTCAGGAATACATCCTCCCACAACAAACAATGTGCAACACCATTCCCCCTGAGGAAGAATGTATGATTCCTGTTGCTTCCAATTCTAAGTCAGCATACTCTCAGCTTTCTGCTTTAGACATTCTTGTCTGAGGGGGGCTTCCTACCTTGCCGACTCCAGTCACTCCAGTAAACAATACAGACTGCCTGACGGCCAGGAGCTTTTCCATCAGATAGCCAAAGCGCACTGTGTCAGCTGTGGGGACAAGCATTTCAAAGAATGGGACATCTCGACTGTACTTGAAGGAGGGGATGATTCGCTCCCAGGGATCCAGCCGTCTATTTTCAAAGTCGATGTGAACACTCCACAGATCGCCAGAACTGGGAAGCTAAAGTGTGAGATTAAACACCACCTTCAACAGGGTGAACTCATGACAATAGAGATAATTACACAGAAACAAGTCAAGTCAGCAAACATGGGAGCATTTATTGTGTTTATTATGTGCTGTTGAGTCGCTTGTGACCCATAGCGACCCTATGTACAACAGCTCTGAACCCTGCTCTATCCTGAGTCAACCTTACTGTCTCTAACATACCTACCCCCATTACTCCAGTCACTAATTCTTTTATTCTTTTTTTTTAAGGAAAAAAGGTCATTATTGAGGCTGCAGACTCTTAATACTTGAAGCATAGGCTTGTGGTAGCAAGCATGAGAAAATTCAATATACTGATTATACCATTGTTGTGTGTGATTTTTTTTTTTTAGTGAATTCTGACTCCTAGTGAATTTATAGGATGGAATAGAAGTGCCTCTGAGGGATTCCTAGGCTGTAGTCTTTCTGGTTGTCAACAATAATAACAACAACAACAGTCTCTCATCTTTCCCCAAAGAAAAGCCGGCGGGCTCCTACCACCAGCCTTTTAACTAGCAGCAGAGCAGGTAACCACTGTACTATAAAATTGACTATGATCATATCACTGAAGCGCAATTCAAAATTGTAGAGTTTCAGCTTCACATCTACCACTGTGCTTAGGACTGGGGCACAGTGCTGAGTGAGACCTAACCTTTCCTTCCAGGACTGTGCCCTCCGTCTGTGGGAAGATAAACAGGGCAGTCAGCGCGGGTGGGAATAAAAGGTCCTGTGTCCTGGAGAAGGTGCAGCCAGAGTGCTCCTTGGAGGCAAAGATCACAGAGCTTCGTCTCATAAATTTTGGGCATGTTGCTAGGAGAGGCTATTCCTTGCAGAGGGATATCACGCTTGGAAAGGTGGAGGGCCAGTGACAGGGAGGAAGACCCTCAATGAGATGGATTGACACAGTAATTGCAGCAATGGGCTCAAGTGTGTCAGAGATGATGAGGATGACACAGTACAGGATAGAGTTCCAGTCTGCTATTCGCAGGCTCACTGTGTGTCATACTCGCCCCGACAGTGACACCTAAAGGCAACAATGAATGAAGAGCATTTTCACAAAGGAGGATGGCTCCTTTCCTCCTGCCCCCCCCCCCCCCGGGAGGTGACAGTGATGGCTGGAGGTTCAGGAAGGCTTCCAGCGTTCAGTGAAGCTACAGCTCAGACTTGCCCTTTGACAAGCAGGAATAAGAAAGGTGAAGAAGAGATGGGATGGAGATGAGGATGGAGAAAGAGTGAAAGTTCAGGCTGAGAACACAGGTTAGGAAGATGGAGCTGTGGGACTACCGTGCATGCAAGTACCAGATCACTTTCCTGTGGCCCTGTGGGGGTCTGTTTTAGATGTCCAGCTGTTATCCATGTAGACCCTCTTGACCAATTAGGATGATTCAGAAAGGTTGCATAGATATGAGAAGGTCCTGAGGGTGGCAGAGCATGTTATGGGCAGCACTGCCAGTGCCATAGCAACATATAGGCCACTGCAGGACAACACACTCACTGCTGGGCAGTGGATGGCAACACTGGATGCTAAAGGAAAATACCCTGTCTTGGGCAAGGGAGTTTAGGCCTGAAAGGTTCCTATACTTTTAGAAGACTACTTTCATCTTTTGCAAATAATCAGTAATTTGTGGACATACACTTAGAAGCTCTGTAAGTATTCTGTTCATCATGTAAAATTCCTTCACTAGTTTGTGCATCCATGCATCTATCCTGTCTAAATCAACTATCACTATAATGGTTGTAAAATGATGACTTTGTAACTCCATCATTCCTTCTGCATAGATTAGTTTCCATTCCTCTATGAAATAGTATTTCTTTCTCCACAATGTATGTCTGTACATAACTGTTTTTGCTATTGAATGCTGTCGAATTGAAACGGACTCACAGCTGAGCCCCATCTCTCTCCCCTGGAGCAGCTGGTAGATTCAAACAGTTTGCCTTTGGGATTGCATCATAGCTCCTTACACTTGGGCTACCAGAGTTCCCTAGAGAAAGTACATTTTTATTATAAGTATAGATTTATAGTTTTCTTATTTTAAAAAAATCTCCAGTGGCATAGCCCACATAATCCATAAAGAGTTGTACCTCTGACCCAAAGGTGGCTCCTCTTTGGCAGTTCAAATCCACTAGTGGCTCCAAAGAAGAAAGATGTGTGATCTCCTCCTGAGCAGGTTATAGCCCCTGAAAACCTACTATGGGACCAGCTATGAGTCAATTCCAACTCAGCAGCAATGGCTATGAATTCCAGGAAGTCTAGACTTGCTAATTATTTACAGCATGACAAAGAAATCTAACTAGAATTTAATAGTCTGTGGCATATCAGAGCATATTTATGTACATTGTTTACACCTTAATCTGTTCTTATGACTAGAAAAATATTATTTTTTTCTAAGCATAATAAGTGCTATCTAAGGTATGTGGTTTGAAACCACCAGCTGCTCCTTGGGAGAAAGATGAGCAATCTCCTGCCATGTAATTACTGCCTCTGAAAGGCAGGTCAGATATGGGTTGGCTCCAACTCGATGGCATACAAGAACAACAAGGTTGAAAAAGTAGAAAATGAAAAAAAATACTTTTAGTCAAGAATATACATATCTAGAGTAGAAATGAGATTCTTAAAGGTTTGATCTTAATATTGAACTTCAACGATTTGGAATAATCACTCCAACATTGGACTTATTTGACTCTTACCCTGGCATCAGGATTGTCATCAAACTGTGTCCGAATAAATGTATCAAAAGCATCCCAGTGGTTTTCAGTTAAGTTTCCGCCCACAGACCATAAATAACAGAATACAAAAGTTTGACATACAACAGTGTTCAGTTTTGTTTGTTCCTGAAAGAATAAACTGTTTTAGTACTTTATATTTAACTATAAGAAAAATCCTAAATTGTGTTGTCCAAAGAATTTCCCCTCCCTCTCTTTTAGATGCATCCTTAAAGGTGTGAATTTCTGATTTCCCGTGGGATGGTCCAAAGAACAATGTTTGCTTTCAGAAGTATGTCTTTGAACATCCTGGTGATAAAATGAATGGCAAAGAGTATACAGAGAAAACCCCAAGGTTGCCTTACAACTGTCTATTAGAACTGTTTGGTGCCACATGCGGATATTTAAACAGTTGCTAGATACACATATACTGGAATAAGAGACTGAACGAATTCAAACACTGAACAGACCAGTAAACTAAAAGGTCCCTAACATTCCTTCCAACTTCTGAGTTTCTATGTATCTAATCGAATCACAGTTACCAGTACCCTGAAAATTCACCTTAAAACATATCAGAGCTGTTTGCCAACTACCCATTTTCCCCAGCTTCATGGCAGTAACAAAACCTTCCATACCATTGCCAAGTTAATTCCATCTTTTCCAAACATCAAGGACTCCAATAGACAACAGAGGGTAGTAACTTTGCTGATGTTCACTTGTGGAATTGCTTGGGTACACTTTTTATTGATAAAATATAAACCATCTTCCACATAGCGCTGGAAAAGGTTCAATATATATTCCTGGGTTTCTTCATTCAGCTGAGGAAAAGGAGACAGATGTGTTAGCAAGGCTGCAGGAAATGTCGAATTGAGTTTACAAATCTGTTGATTACAGTATTGTTGTTGTTATGTGCCGTCGAGTCGTTTCTGACTCATAGCGACCCTATGCACAACAGCCCTAAACCCTGCTCTATGCTGCGCCAACCGCACCGCCTCTGACACACCCATCCCTATTACCCCAGTCACTGAATCAATCCATCTCATAGAGGGTCTTCCCCTCCT